>NC_081559.1:9173721-9490412 GCF_022355385.1 Mustela nigripes | reverse complement strand
ACACACTCACACACACACACACACAGGTCCTCCTACTTCACTAGCCTATAAATGCCCCCATCATTGTCAGAGAATAGTCTCTCCCCACCTTGAGTACACTCACATTTTAAGGCTACATTTTTATTTTTTAGGAATGTTTAGACTTAAATTCATGTCGATCTCTTCACCCCTATAAAACCGCGTGTGTGGAGCTAGCCGGCAAGCCGTCCGAGGAGGAGGAGGGGTAGAGTGCTCACAAAGCACCATGTGCTAATTCACGTCACGAGTGCCCAGGCACGTGGTTCCGAGGATGAGCAAACCCGACGCCTTCCCTGCTCTCAGGAACTGGCCCTGGGGCATCAGGCCGTCGGGCAGCCACGGGGTGGAAGCGCGCGTGTCTGGTTTCCAAACTGAGAAGCGTGGCGCCAGCCCCCAATGTCATATGGCAAGGTGGGGGTCAAGAGGCCCCGCCTGACGAGTCACCAGTCGCACCGAGACCGGAAAGCCGGCATTCGGGAGCCAGAGACAGGCCGTTGTAGGCAGAAGAAACGCCCCCAGAGGTTCAGAAGCCCCAGGGCAGGAAGAGGATCGGGGAAAGTGTGTGTGTGTCGCTGGAGCAGGGTGTGAAGGGAGACCGGCTCCCGGCAAGGGAGGCGAGGAGAGCGGCCGCTGGTCTTGATGGAGCGCAGCAAGGGCTGACCTGGATTTGTACTTGTTGTTATAAGCATAAATACTTATTGTTATAAACGCCGTCCTAAGCACTTTACAGTTTTTAACTCATTTAACCCCCACGGCAACCCTATGAGGTTGGCATGATTGTTTCCCTTTTATAGATGAGGAAGCTGAGGCACAGAAATAGTAAATAAAAATGTGCCCATGCTCACGCCACGAGATGGTGAGGCACCGGGGCATCGAGCTGGAGTGCGGGCTCTGAGCCCATGAGCCGTCCTGCCAGGACTGATTTTTTTTTTCCTTTTTTTGTCATCCTACCAGGATTTTTATTCCAAGTCATTCGCTGAAGATTTAAAGAGGGACTGATGACCTGATCTGCATTTCTTTTTTAAGATTTTATTTATTTATTTGAGAGAGAGACAGTGAGAGAGAGCATGAGCGAGGAGAAGGTCAGAAAGAGAAGCAGACTCCCCGTGGAGCTGCGAGCCCGATGCGGGACTCCTTCTCGAGACTCCAGGATCATGACCTGAGCCGAAGGCAGTCGTCCAGCCAGCTGAGCCACCCGGGCGTCCCCTGATCTGCATTTTTAAAAGAACCTCTTTGGCCTCATTTTGGGAAGAGGATCAGGGAGGGCAGGAGTGGAAGCGGGTGCCATTAAGAGGCTGTTGCATTGACTCATACAGAGATAAGGGTAGAGACGGAGAAAAATTAACAGGCTGAGATTTGTTTTGGAGACAGAATATTTATGAATAATCTCCAAATGAGAGTTCCTATATGTGCTCTCCAATCCTCAGAGATGGTCCAGGCCAAAAAGGACACGTGCACCAAAAATACTAAAACAAAAGGTTACTTTTCCTCGCATTTACAGAAATGTCAGTGTCACGTATAGCTGAAATGAATGTGTCAGGACATCTGTCCAGACGAGTAAACCGTTCCCTGAGAATCCTTTAAGCTCGTGCTTCTCAAAACAGGGTTCAAATACTCTGGGGGTATGCAGCCTTGTGCTAGGGCTTACAAAGGTTCACAGGATAAAATTCTTCCTAGAATATCAGTATTAGTCAAGATGGGGAGATGGAGAACCACACTTTTTTACATATAAAAACATACTTGAAAAGTATGCAAAATTTGCATGGATTTTAAGATACAACATTAGAGTTGAAAGAATTATTCTTGCCACACTTGAAGTACACTTCCAACTGTACTTGGAGACCATCCTCAAGGACAAAGGTCTAGTTCCCTTTGCTATTGGTGGTATTTGGCTTTAAAAAAAAATTAAGCGGCACTGCATCAGGTCAACGACTTGTAACTTTTTCGTATTACGTACACGTAGGAAATGGTCATATTATATGAAGCATACAGGTAGAAGAGGATAACGTTTTTCTGAGCAGGAGGGGGCGCCCTATATCTTGGCACTCCTGTAGCAGGTTCTCTGCACACCAGTGAGTCAAGGCATATTGGGTGGGAAGCTCTGGGGTGTGTAATGTTGAGAAGTGACCCAGTTCGGGAACAGTTATTAAGTAACTGGTCAGAATTATCACCTCACACCATTACCTGAAAGATCTAACACACCAAGCACCCAAACAGTCATTCTCCATGGGACTGGCCCTGCCACCCTGCCTTGCCACCACTTCTGTTAGGGCGAATTTTTCAAGTGATCTAAGTACTTTCTGCTGTAATTATCCTTCGTCAGTGGCTCTGGGAATTGACATGGGCCCCAAGAAGGTCAGCCAGGGCTCTGGGAGCTCTAAAGTGAGAGGGAGAGACCTAAGTATAATATCCACATAGTAAAGTGCATTAACCTCACGTGTACAGCCAAACAGAATACAAACATTCAAGATATAAGACATCTCTTTATATGTCAGCTGTATCTCAATAAAGCTGCGAGGGGGGAATTTAGATCCTGAGAACAAGGAAACACAGAGCCACAAACCCAACGGTTCTCACATTATATAATACCCAAGTAAATAAGAGGCAGATTATAATTACACAATTATCACAGCATACAATTATTTCTAAAATTCATACCCCCATTCTAAAAAAGGACTTGAAGCATACATAGTTTTATAGATGGTGTTATGATGCTCTAAACTTACAGTCTGAAAGATTTACTTCCCCTGGCCACTTTGGGGTGACAGTGGACAAGTACATTTAAAGGAAGTGGAACATATACATATGCTGTAATCAGAAAACTAATTCCAACTAGTAAATTAAACTTTACTGGGTTTTTGGGAACCAGCCTGAACAATGTAAATTCTTCATGATGTTCCGCCCTAGCTGTAAATAATGTAAACAATAATAATAATAGTAAAGAGTTTCTCTTAAAGTACACAGCCTATTAATAAAAACCAAGACTAAAAATTACATTGAAATTATGTTTGTCTTTTTTATCTTTAAACATAAAAGATCACTTGAAAACTTTATAGGTTATAATTTAGATAATCCACCAGGGAGACCTTGATGTGACATTGTACAGTATAAAAAAACAAAATGTTTAACCAGCACGTGACCATGGGAAAATTGTCTCCTATTGCAAAATAAGACACAAAAGAACGTCCATAAAATCAGTTAAGTTTTCACCAGCTGGTTATTGTCAGCTATTCAAGAAAATGTCAGAGGCCCTCCCTTAAAACTTCCTTCCCAGCAGGAATTCTTTTGACAATGACTTCTGTGTGAGATTTTCCTGTTACCATTCTTTTATGATTTTTTTAAGGCATCATGGAGGTGAAGAATTGTTTTGTGTTTACAGTTTTTGAAGGGGTCTTACCTCACATTAGTTTTAATATCGCACCTGTAACTTCAAGAATTAACATTTTTTTTATGTTTTCTCTCTTAATGGTGTAATTCATACGCATAAACATACAGACCGGAAACCAAAATTTGATTTCAAGGTGAAGGTCATTTCCCGATGCTTTCTAGGCTGAGGAAATCCACTTGCTTCCCATTGTGCAATATTATTTTATCTTGGTTTTCTTATCGTAGTTTTCATATTTACAGTGTGATTTTAATTCAGTAGAGTGCAAACCTGTCTTGAGCTTTCCCACAAAAAAATATAATAATAATAACCTTCAAAGAGGAGGAGGAGGAGGATGTTGATTCAGCCAAAACAAGAGCTTATTAATTTGTATTTCTGCTTACTAAAGTGTTATCTAAGGATTTAAATAATCTTAAGAGACACTCCGTATTTGCAGCTGCTCTTAACCGTATCCTTTTCCTCACAGGGGACCCTCTGCCTAAATCTTTGGAAGGATTCTTTATCTACGAAGAGGAAGGTTCTGGAGTTCCAGGTTCCATTAGGAAAGGAAATGATGCCATCGTAGTAGAACAATGGACCGTTATTGAGGTAAACTGCAGTTTTCTGACAATTTAGCTTTACTTTTTTATTTATTTTTTATTTAGCTTTACTTTTTTATTTAGTTTTACATGATAAAGATCTTCGTTGCCTAATCCAGGCAGCATCCTTCAAAGACGTGTCTGTGCAGGGTTCAGAATTTCATCACGAGTCTATCACTAAGCTTTGTTCGCATTTGTGAGAAGGCGATTTCCTTTACTCAGTGTCCCACTTCATTATAAGGCAGCAAAATAATCACCTATATCTAGATAGCAGTAGATTCCCATGCTAGTCCAAAGTACCCTGGCACCAAGATTCTCTTGACGCATGCCATGGCAACCAGCTGAAACTGAAAAAAACTCAGTCAATAACTACGATTTTATCTCCAAGCAAGCAATGTGACTGGCTTTTTATTTACCTTGTGAATTGACTTTCAAAGGCAAAAATATCCAAAAGGTGTTCTCTCTCTCGCCAGGCCAAATATGTACACACAGCATTGTCCTTCCTAATCAGAGCTGACATTGCTGCTGATGTTGTGCACTCTGAATTCAGATGTCCCCGAATGGACTGCCCTTGAGGTGTACAGACTGAATTCAGGTATATCGTGTTGTGTGCATGAGGCCCTCACTGACAGGCTCTTTCGTGGACATGGTTGCAGTTCTGGCCTTCTACGGGCATAGAAAGAGGCATAGCTCATTTTCAAAGAAACTAGAGATCCCACTGAGGGGGGAGGAAAGGATTTGGGGAGAGAGGTAAAGCTCCAAATAAAAATCAATTCAAACGAGTAAAAAGCAGGAAACCGAGTCCGATCCGCATCTAAGCCCCACTCACCTTTCACTTCCCCGTCTCCACCCCCTACTCTTGTCCTCCTGCCCAGTCCCTGACCAGTGCTTCTGAAACTGGGGTCTATAAACTACTTGGATCCAAATGAAAAGGGAGCTTTTTAAAATGCAGATCCCCAAGCCCCGTACCTTAAAGTCTGATGCCTGAACAAGACCAGGGGAACAAGACAAAAGGAAGGCGCAGACTCTGGAGAACCATACAGAAACCTCTCTCCACGCTGATCCCCAGTGTTTCTACCTTGGTTCAGGGTTAGAAGGCAGCAGGTAACAGAAAACGAAGCCCAGGAAGAGTGCAGCTGGTGACACCGCAGTTCACCGAGCGTGAACTCCCCGTCCGGTCACACCCGCGAACTCCCCCTCCGGTCACACCCCCGAACCCCCCCGTCCGGTCACACCCGCGAACTCCCTTCAGCGCAGTCCCCCGTGCAGCGCCTTGTCTTTGCCGTTAAGACTGTGAGCCCTTCCGCTTATTCACACAGGGCTATGGAATCAAAGCGGACTACGGCCCCCTGCTGCACACCCTGGCTGAGTTTGGATGGCTGCTGACCACAGTGCTGCCCACACCTGTACTAAGACATGACAGGTAATGCCAAAGGATCCTTACAGACTCTCATTTAATCCTAAAGCATAGCTCATTTGTTAGAGAACTCAGTTCAGTGAATGCTTATTTCATGTCTACAAAAGGTATTTCACCGAACTTCCGATCTGATTTCATGGACCTTGGAGATCAGCTCATCTAATCCCCTCCAGCTGTAGATGAACGAGCTACAACAGCTCCTTCAGGCAGGGGCGCGGGCAAGCTCGAGTCCACAGGGCAGAACCGGGCAGGGGTGTGGAGACTGACTCCCAGCTCAGGGCCACTCAAGACGCCAGCTCTTGCTAGAGTGCAGATCGAGTCGACATCGATCGGCAAAACAGAACAACTCGGCCCCCTCTGTAGACCCTTAGTCCTCTTTGGTATTGTGTGTGCAAATGTGCCCTCGCCACAGTGCACAGCCAGCGTCAGGACCACAGTCCGGCCGGGAGGCCCAGGTGCAGAAGGACAGGCACTGCGGCCTCCCCCGCCTCCAGTGAGGTGGCTCAGCACCCCCCGCCCCCCCCACCCCCGCCAGACTTGTTAGCTGTTCGCGCTCAAATGAAGTGCGCACTTGAGAACCAAAATGCCATTACTTCCGGGACGCCTGGGTGGCTCAGTTGGTTGGACGACTGCCTTCGGCTCAGGTCATGATCCTGGAGTCCCGGGATCGAGTCCCGCATCGGGCTCCCAGCTCCACGGGGAGTCTGCTCCTCTCTCTGGCCTTCTCCTCGCTCATGCTCTCTCTCACTGTCTCTCTCTCAAATAAATAAATAAAATCTTAAAAAAAAAAAATGCCATTACTTCCCCAATACCAATCTTTCTCTTCCTTTCCCGGGAAGGATAAATTGAATCTTACCTTTTTTTAAGAGAGAGAAAGACAGAAACCAGTTAAGTCTATATAAAGCGCTTTGCTGTCCCAGAGACTCAGCCATGTTCCCTCTACCTTCTTTGGCTTCCAGAAAATGACTGAGTGCCAGCCCGGCCCTGCCTGGGCATGGCTGCCTGCAGAGGACAGCACAGTGCCAGTGGCCTTCCCCTTCAGCGGCCTCAGGCACCCACGGATCAGCACTGAGTAACTGTCAGGGGTAAAGGTGGCAACTCCTTTCTCGGCCTCACCCACCCTCCCGCCTTCTCTGGTTTTTCCAGCCCAGGATTTACCCCGTCCGGTATCCCAACTTCCTCACAAACTTTAAAACATGTGATTGCCATGGCTTTATCATAAAACCACATCTTCTTCAGACAGGGAGAGGGACAAAGATTGATGCAGAGTAAATATACTCGGGCTTTGAAAGGAGAGGTTAGATAAGCAATTGGTCTGCTTTTCGTCTCAGGGATCTGTTGGTAACTGTTCTCAGATGACGAGTGACAACTCCCTGAGGCATTATTTGCCAACTTTTTAAACCTGGGACGTTCCTGTCAGGTCACAGTACAGAGGTAATTCTCAAGATTTGGTTTCCAGACCAAGCAGTGTGGGCCCCCTGGGGAGCCCATGCACAGACAAACGCTGGAGGCCCACCCCAGTGGAACAGTCAGAAGCTTCGAGGGTGAGACCTGTGAATCTGCATTTTCACAAGTCCCTGAAGCTCTTTAACTTTAGAGGAGTTTTGCGGAAGGTAGTGAGAGGGACGCCTGCCCTGTCCCGCCTCTCTACCCCGCACAGTCAGGCCCCCGCATTGATCTATTCCGCTCCCCACCCCCCTCCGAGAAACTTGGGTATGTGGCCTTCTCCTCTCTTTTTGGTGATTCTCACAGGCATATAATTTAGGATTTCATCGAGCTCATTACTCTGAATTCTGAACCTTTCATGTTCCTTTTTCCTCAATGGAAAATATATTTATCACCACCTTTCCATTTACTCAGGGAGTCTGCTCTCATGAGTCTGTTTTTCGTGGGACGCCTGGCTGGCTCAGTCAGAGGAGAGTGTGACTCGATCTCGGGGTCAAGTTCAAGCCCCATATTGGGAGTGGAGCCTACTTAAAAACTTTTTAAATATTTTCTTAAAGTGGTATGAATGACAGATTGGGCACGGGTTAGGTCTAGCCTACCAGGCTGGGCTGGAGCTCCTCCAGCATCTCCTGCTTCCGGTTGGTTTGGGGATGAGGACAGGACTGAGACTGAAGGTGGGAAGGAAAAGCCCTCGAGCAGAACGTGAAGGGAGAGGGTGGCGGAACCTGGAGCCACAGTTGACTGCACCATCTTGTCCAGCGCGTCAAACTCCTTAAGGTCACAGGCTGTCCCCATTGAGTAGAAGGCTCAGCTCGCTGGAATGAGGAGTGGCTGTACGTTGTTTCTGAAGCAGAGGTAGCACCACTGCCTCACCACCATCCCGGCTTCTTCTGTCCCCCTCGGACGCTTTAGTCACCGTGGGGTCAGAGCAGGGCTCTCAGGCCCTCCTTGTGAAGCCTCATCTCATACGCAATTAAAGTAGCAAAAAAGCTAGTTGCAGGACTACCTATTTAACAACTGTTTGTAATTGCAAAAAACTGGACGCAATATCAATGTCTATGGAAAGGAGTGGTGTGTGTGAGGGCTAAAAAGCTACACAGCAAATTCTAGCAAATGGTCAGCTCCTGGGATTACGGATGGGGGTCAGGACTACTCTGTCCTTCCTTATACGTTTTCTGTGATTTGACTTCTTACAAGGAATACATATCGATTCTGTGATTTAAAAAAAAAACAAAAAACGATTTTAAGGGTGCAGGGGGCTCAGTGAGTTAAGTGTCTGCCTTCGGCTCCGGTCATGACCCCGGAGTCCTGGGATTGAGCCGCATCGGGCTCTCTGCCAGCAGGGAGCCCGCTTCCCGCTTCCCCTCTGCTCCTCCCATCACTCCCTCTCTCTCAAATAAATAAGATCTTTAAATACATACATACATACATACATACAATTTTTTTAAAGTAAAAAAAAAAAAAATCAATCAATCAATTAATGAAAAGACGTGAAAGCTATAGATAGTGTCTGTCTTGAAGGAGCCTGTGGCTGGTTAAGCTGGTTAAGCTTGAATTTAGTACATAACCAGGCTTGCATTCAGGTTGAGGCAGGTCAAGCTTCCGTACCTTAACAAGTGCAGATTGTACAAGAACAGTGAAAAGGAGAGGATAAACTTCCAATTTAGGTGGAATCTTCACTTAGTAATGAGATTAAAAAAGCATCCCCACTTAGCAGATCCCCACTTAGAATCTGCTATTTACCCTGGATAAAAGATAGTAGAAAAATACTTTTTTTAAAGATTTTATTTATTTATTTGACAGAGATCACAAGTAGGCAGAGAGGCAGGCGGGGCGGGGTGGGGGGCGTTGGAGCAGGCTCCCCGCTGAGCAGAGAGCCCAATGTGGGACTCGATCCCAGGACCCTGGGATCATGACCTGAGCTGAAGACAGAGGCTTTAACCCACTGAGCCACCCAGGCACTCTGGAAAAATACTTTTTAACAATAATCACCCTTATGCAACAAGGCACACTAGAACCAACAACGTCTACTGTTCTCCCATATGCAAGGAACATCGTGTAATACTGATATTTATTTTGTTCCTTCACTTTTTGTAACTTGGGTCCTTTCAGGTGTCTGCAAGGCCTAGGATGAAAGTGAAAGCTCATTGTTATTATCTGGTAATAAAGATGATTGGTAAAACCTCTTAATCCTCTGCCTTATCCAAATATGCCATCTCTGCCACAGTCACATCTTGTCTTGGCTGCTTCAGTACGCACAAAGGTTGTACTCACTGTCAGCCATACCATCTTTAAACATAAAGAGCAATACTACAGACAGTTCATGTTGGTCAAGGTAGAGGGTGGAGCCGAAAAGTTTTTTGGTCTCTAAAGCTAGGAGGGTCCAGGCTGTGAACTAAAAACAGCTCATTTTAATTACAGCTTCACCGTGAACTAGCCATGGGACCTTGGGAAGTCACCCAACCTCCTTAAGTCTCATTTTCCTCATCTGGAAAATGAGATAATATCAACTTCACTGGATTGCCATAATGATTCAGCAAGACCATACTTGCAAATACCCATGCCAGAAGCTCTGCAAATCAGGCTAATAAGTTCGAGCCATATTATGGAAACCAATCCTTTAGCAGAGCCAAAATCCTGAAAAAACTGAAGCTAATTATACTAATTACACAAGGGTGATCACTCCACCTGTCCTAAATCAGGATATTCCAGAAAATGTAAATACCATAGTTCACCCTATGCCAAATCAGCCCTAAGGATTACAAGCCAAATAAAGGAACAGAAATAAATAACAGCACTATAAAGATACAGACTTACAGGGCACGAGGGTGGCTCAGTTGGTTAAGCGACTGCCTTGAGCACAGGTCATGATCCCGGGTCCTGGGATCGAGTCCCACATCAGGCTCCTCCTGCTCTTCTGGGAGCCTGCTTCCCCCTCCCTCTCTGCCAGCCACTCCACCTGCTTGTGCTCTCTCTCTCTCTCTCTCTCTCTCTGTCAAATGAAAAATAAAATGTTAGAGAGAGAGAGAAAGATATAGACATAACGATCTTTTGGGGGCGCCCACATGTCCGCAAACATGACTTAGAACCAACCATTGCCAAGAAAAATTTTCTTCTTTAAATGTTTTTGCCTCTTACACAACAGTAGTGTCTTAAGCAATTTCAACTTTTCCCCACTCTTCTGTCACTTAAACCATAAATTGAATGGTCTATACATAAGGTATTTTCCTCTCATTTCTTTCATTACTCAATTATATTGTTACTGGATTGCATAAAAGTATTTTCCCAGTGTGTCCTTACACTAAGGTTGTTGCTTCATTATCCTAGGCAATATCACACCACCAACGTTTAAAGCGACATTGCCATGGAAACTTCGTAATGTGGTAATCAGATAGCACTACATTATTCCGGGGTTTTTGTTGTCAGCTGTGAAAACTTGCCAGAATCCCTTCTTAATCGTTATCACTATGTAATTATACAAACGGGCCCAATTCTTTTCTTTTCCAGAAATCAAGATGAAAATTGACACTAAACTCTTAGGGCAAATCTGGTAGAGGATCAAATTACCTCAACGAGCTGCTAATATTGCCGACCTTAAAATAATCACCAGAATAAAATGCGAGAGGAGCCCAAGTTCCCTCTGTTTGGCTACCTCAAACCAGCAAGGTCACTCCCCTCTTCCTGAATAAAAATCTGGAAAGGGAGGAGGGAGGGAGCATTTTAACAAGAGCCCCAGGTGATTCTGATGTACTTTCAGAACACTGAATTATAGCCTTATGGAGAGAGAAAGCAAACACAAAACAGAAGAAAGGTGTACACCCTCGTTTTTATCTTAGAAGACAAAATTTAAAGGCAGGGTCTTTTGGGTACCATGAATCAAGTTACACTGTTCCGAGAAGACAAAAAAGTCTGGTCCTTAGGAACAAGATCTGAATAACAAAAAGAGGAAACTGTCTTCTCTCTGTGACGGGGGTGGGGGCTGAGGGGGGCCTCCTCCATCTTGCATTCTCGGCAGCCCTGTGGTCACCACAGCCCAGAAGCACGAGAAGTCTATGTAGCCGTTTGAGACACTTAAGTGCCCCCGTGATTTCCTCTCAACCCTCAAGTGGCAGCCAAAGCCGGGGCTGCATATTTATAGACACGCGAGGGACAGGCTAGGGATTCATGTCTGGTCCGTTTTAATGCAGTTCTCTCCCCTTCCAATTTAAATTCTGTAGAAACAGTACGCTGTAATTCAGAATTAAGTTCATAGTAATCGTGCAGTGAGCAGCATTTTTGATAAGGCCGCGTCTTTTTAAATAATCTGTCCGTCTCCTGCAGATCCTTCCAGTTATCCCTTCCCCATCTGAACTTGAAGTTGTAACATTTTGTCAGGCAGAGAGGTTGGGGGGAGCTGAATTGTGGGAGTGCTCTTTTTAGTTTTGTATCAAGCACACTAAAGTGAGTATGACCCTGAGAAATAAACCAGGGTCATCAGGCAAAGGAACTTTGTGACTAAGCACATAGATACAAAAAGTTGCATGCTAAAATTGAGTTTTATAATTTTTGCTTTTTAAAAAGTGAGTTTTATTTCCTGTTTTAAAAGCAAGAATTTACTCATTTATCTCTGAGTTGCAAACATTAAACATGGCAATTAATGAATGAATGAAATGATGCAAAACTAATCAGAAAAATAAATTAACCTAACAATTCTGTCTAATGGATTTGGGAACCAACAATGAACGCTTTTATTTCATAAATGACCAAGCAGTTGCAGATAAGCTATTCATTTGGAACCAGCTCACCTGTATTCAAACCGAACTACATTTTCACATTTTATTTTAAAATGTTATTTCAGTTCAACTCAAATATCTACTGAGGGCCTGGTATGTACAAGGCAATATTTTACCCACTCTAGAGGCTGACTGTGTTCTCATAATTGGCTTGGAGACACAGCACAGTTACAAGTAACTAATGCAGCTACCCCTGAATCTAATAATACACTGTATGTTAACTAAACTGAAGTTAAATTAAAAAAATTTTTAAACAGACAGACAAGTAACTAATACAGAACCGTCTGTGACAGGTCCCTCGGCGGAGGGCTAGAACATGTATTCTCAGGAGCAGCGATACTGCCCCGGGGCAGTGAACATCTGGTTGTGGGAGGAGGTGAAAAAAATCTTAAGATACTACAGTGGTTTGTGGTCCTCTAAAAGGTCACAGAACATAAGCACAAACACAGCATATCTTTTGTATTAAAATTGTTATTTATTTATTTGTTTTTAGAGAGAGATGGAGAGTAAGAGCAGGAGGGGAGGGGCAGAGGGACAAGCAGACCCCCTGCTGAGCCAGGAGCCAGACTCAGAGCTCCCTCCCAAGACCCTGAGATCCTGACCTGAGCCAAAGTCAGACACTTCACCAACTGAGCCACCCAGGTACCCCTCTTTAGTATTAAAATTTAAAGGGGGGGAGGGGGACATGGTGCCCCTGGCTCAGTCAGTGAAGCCTCTGACTTTGGCTCAGGTCAGGATCTCAGGGTCCTGGCTCTACACTCAACAAGGAGTCTGCTTCTCCCTCTCCCTCTGCTCCTTCCCCTGCTCCTCCTCTCTCTCTCTCTCAAATAAATAAATTAAATCTTTAAAAAAAAATTTAATGGGGGATGTGGGAAATTGGAGGGAAAGTATCTAAAAAGAAATTAGAGGAAAAAATCTAAAAAGTCTTCTTGAGGAAGCGATAATGAAAGAGTTGAGCAGAAGACAGGTGATAAGCTTGAGGACTTCAGTGAAGGAGGAGGACTGGCCTAAGAAAACTGTGGTGTCTGAGGGAGACCTTCCGGAAAGAACAGCTCTCCCCAACGCAGAGGAGAGGAGAACACGCCGGCCGCAGACAGGGCTAAGTAGGTATCACTCAGTTTCTCCTCCCGCAGCAGCACTCATCTCGTGGCCGCCTCTAACACTCTAAAACCCAAGGATTCTGAGACTAGAACCAGGCTTAGCAAGAAGGAACACAATGACCAGTTAGTGACGTTGGCCACGTGCGCAGAAGGCGGGAGGTCGATGTGTGAGCACCCCAAGTTGTTTCCTTTCTCTGGCAACCTTAGGCAAAAACAAATTAACAAACAAACAAGAGAAAACAGGAATGTGCAAGATACATTCAAGGAAAAGTGAATACAGGCCGATGAATTAATTCCTAAAGACCTCCTCTAATTTAAAACCCAAAGAATTCAAGACTGATTTTTGCCAGATAATAAATGTGAAAGGGGCGGGAGCATATGTATCACGGGTAAACTGCAAACGTTCTCCGGCACGTCACCATCGCGCGCACTCCTGAAACAGTCTGTCCGCAACACACACGGAGGAAGTACCCAAAACACAAATGGAGGTAACTGTAACCACTTGTGTCATTTCCACTGGACAGCCCACCTGCTGCTGGCGCCTTAGAAGCACCCTGGGGATTTCCTACTCTCTTCACTCGGGGGTAACATCCCAGTTTTTAGGATAATCACTTACGTGCTTGGCCTAAGACTTTGATCATGTATGTATACCTAAACAACGCTGGTTTTGATATACATACATATATGTATACACACACACACACACACACACAGAAAATATACTTCAACATGTTGTTTCTTTCACTTAACATTGTGAGATGTACCCTTGTTGTTTCCTATAGCAATTTATTAATCCACCCCGCTTACCGGTGATGACGTTGCCTCCAACGCTCGGTTCTGACAAGCAGCGCTGTCCTGGACATGAGCAGGGATCCTAGCATATGGGGCCATGAGCTTCTCAAGGGTATAGATCTAGAAGTGGAATCGCTGGGCCATAGGACATTTCTTCAGTTTTATTAGATAAATGCCAAACTCTTTCCAAGTGGAATATTGCAGTTTGTGCTCCTAACCACAGAATAGGAAGTCCCTATTGCTCCAATAAAAATATTGTCAGATTTTTACATTTTGCCATCCTAGTGTGGATACAGTATGATCTCAGTGTGGTTTTAATTCGTATTTACGTAGTTACTACTGAGATTGAACATATTTTCATGTTTATTGGTCACTTGGATTTTTCTTTTGTAAAGAATCCATTTAAATCTTTCTCCTACAATTGAAGTTCTATTTATAAGACTTTTTTATATATATACTGGATATGAGTCCTTTATTTGTTACACGTGTTGAAATTATCTTCCCTAATACTTTGTGGCTTGTCTTTTTACTCTTTTTGTGATGTCTTTTGATTAACAGAAGTTTTTGATTTTAAAACAGGCAAATGTATCTATCTTCACCTTTCTTGGTATATTGTTATAAGAATAATCTTCCCCGGGGCACCTGGGTGGCTCAGTGGGTTAAAGCCTCTGCCTTTGGCTCAGCTCATGATCCCAGGGTCCTGGAATTGAGCCCCACGTTGGGCTCTCTGCTCAGCGGGGAGCCTGCTTCCTCCTCTCTCTCTTTCTCTCTCTCTCTCTTGCTTTTCTGCCTACTTGTGATCTCTGTCTGTCAAATAAATAAATTAAATCTTAAAAAAAAAAAAAAAAAAGAAGAATCTTCCCCTTTCCTAAAGCAGGAGAAAGGGGAAAGGGGAAAAGCGAATTATTTTTACATTTGGCTGTAATATGAGACATTTTAATATCTCAAATTAACATAAAATTCTCTAGGTACAGTTATCATAAGCTGGTGTGCCTAAAGGGTAATTTTTGTGAGGAGGAGAAGGAAGAGTTAAAGCTTAAAAGAGTCATACTAACCATCAATGACCATCATAGATGTAACAATACCTAAGAAGCCTTTTATTTCGCTTCCAAGACTTGGCTCACTTGCTATGATTTTATTTTTTAATGCATGTTCTGGAGATCAATACATTATCATAGAAACCAAATGACCACTTTTTCATAAAGTATTTGAGTCTTCAAATATTTCCTGAGCACCATTTAGAAAGGGGACCTTCTGCCAGTTAACGTGCAAGATGCTGGGGTCGGGAGATAAGATCCTCAGGGAGCTCAGACGCTCAGCCCGGGGAGCAGGGAAACGCGACCCCCGCGAAGGGGATGAGCTCTATGTGGGGCTTCATGGGCGCCCCAAAAGGGAGGTGTTGATCTTCAGTTGAGGGATCACTGAAGACTTTCTGCCGGAGGTCATCCTCAAAATGAATCTCAAAAGATGGGCAGCCTGGAAAGAGGCAGAGCTGCTGTCACGGGCTCTGCCGCTGGCGAATGCCACGAGCAGGATTCCGAGATGGGACATGAGCAGCTGACAGTTAACACAGGACTATCAGTCTTGGGGGTTTTTACTTTTTAAAGAACGTAGAAAGACTTGTTCCCATCTCCCCACAAATTCTAAGTGCTTCAGCTCTGTTTCAGAGATATGTGAGGGGCACCTGGGAGGCTCAGTCCGTCAAGCATCTGCCTTCAGACGGGGCCTGACGAACAGGGAGCCTGCTTCCCGCTCTGCCTCTGCCTGCTGTCCTCCCTGCTTGGGCTCTATCTCCGTCAGATGCATACATAAAATCTTAAAAAAGAAACAAAAAAAAGACGTTTGAAATCATAAGCAAATATTGGACCAAGCACAAGTTCATGTTGTCCTCATAACTTCCTGTAAAAATAACCTACAAGTTTAAGTATCACTAAAGATACTATCAAACTGTGATAGAACTGCTTTTCAATTTTGTTTTTGTGCTTGTTTTAAGTAATGCTGTTCACTCTTAACTGAATTCATAGAGTAAATTTTTTAAATCACAGTTTCCTAATCCACCTTATATGTGGTACTTAACTGCCAAACGGGCAGAGAACTTCCCGCTGTCCCGCCTTCCTTTTGCCATACGAGCACCAGGACCTGTGCGGTCTGTTTCTAGTCTAATTGGCCCAAGGAAAAAATGAACACTTGTCTTTACTTTCTTCAGTATTCTCCAGTACAACTCCTAAACATTATAAGCTGAAATGATACATTTGGGACATGCTACATAATGTCTGAACTTCTGCAAAACAGTCTGTGCTTATCCATTTACTACAAAGTTTTCCAGTCAGAACCAGAATTAAATTAGGCCACTCCTCTCTGTAGTCAAGGCTTTACTGAGTTCATTCTACATTTCTTTTTTTTTTTTTTTAAGATTTTATTTACTTATTTGAAAGAGAGCAAAACAGCAAAAGAGGGAGCATAAGCAGGGGGAGTGGGAGAGGGAGAAGCAGGCTTCCCACCTGGCAGGGAGCCAGATACGAGACTCAATCCTAGGACCCGGGGATCACAACCCGAGCAGAAGGCAGACGTGTGACAACCAAGTCACCCAGGCGCCCCTCTACATTTCTTGTATAGATAGTATGGTGTTGTAGGAAATAGAGGAGACTCAAGACAAAACTCCGAAAAAACTCTGGGTCTCAATTTCATTATCCATAAAAATGAGGAAAATAATATCTTCTGTGCTCACCTTAAAGAGCAATCCTAAGGGGGTGTCTGGCTGGCTCAGTCCGTGGAGGGTGCACGTCTTGAGCTCAGGGTTGTAGTTTCGTGCTCCACCCTGGAGGCAGAGATTACATAAAAATGAAATCTTTTTAGAAGGTGGGGGGAAGAAACAAGCGTGATCATTTACATGGAAATTCACATGGAAAGGGCTCAGTACATCAAAAGCAAACACAAATCCAAGTTACCCTTCTTAGTTCAGTCCGAGAGGCCTTCTGCTGTTGGAAGTCGTTCTTTGTCTCGGTAGTCTGTTGAGGCCATAGCAAACCCCGCTCCCTTAAACAACACCGAAACCCACTCTCTTAAACAACACCGAAACAGAAAGTCTTCCTTTTGTCTTCATATGAAGGGCATAGGAGGAGGTAAGGAAAGAGGAAGGAAAATGTATTGAGCGTGTCTTACGCTGCAGGATGCGTGCTCAGAATTTTTCTTCCACCACCTCACCAGTACTGTAAGAACCACCTCTGTTTTACAGAAGAGAAAGAGAAGGCTCAGAACGTCTGGGTGACTAGCTCAGCATCGTGTAGCTAGTAAGTGGCAACAGTGGGATGCAAACCCAGCATTGGTCTGACTCGAAAGCCATATATGCTGTTTCCCCCACACTCGACTGCCTCTCCAATAAATATCTCCCCGACAAATGATGTGTCCGCACATTTCAAAGCTGTAGAGCTGGTCAAAAACCCACTTTCTCTCCCATCTGTGGCCTGACTCCTCTGCTTCTGCTGTAAATACAATCCTGGGCTCACTTTCCCCAGATCCTACGCTAGTGTTGGCCCACATTGAAAGGTGAGTGTAATACCAAGACAGAGAGCAAAAGGCCCTTGTCCCACGGGACAGCAGCAGTGCTGGTGGCCTCTCTTGCTGCTTCTAGGTCTATACCTGCCCTCTGGTTTTTGCCTGATCCTAGGTATGAACTGAGAGCTGACTGAGGCTTTAACCTTTCACTCTACTTCAACCGATTTGGTCTGGCGAGATGCCTGGACCTGACCTGGGTCTCCCACCAGTCTTATTTTCCAAGAGGCCTCACCATCTGGCCTTTGCCTTATGTCCTGTAATTGGATCAATGCCCCAGATCCCACATGGACTTCGGCCTCTGGAGTCAGGCTACTTTCCTGGTCCCCTTCCTGCACTGATGACCTCCTTCCCCTTCCCCAGGCTGGGCCCTTTTATGCCTTGGCCCTGCTCCCCACCACTGCCTGCAGGGAACCGCGCCCCCCCCCCCCAGGCCTGCCCCGGCTGACCTGTCCCTCACGCTGCCTGTGCCCTCACGCTAACAAGGGCACAAGGGATTATCTGCTGCCCTCGGGAAGGAAGAACTAGTGGGTGTTTTCGCATCTTTGCAGACTATTCCCTTGACCAGCCCGTCATTGCAGCTTATACCCTTGACCGACACAGGCTGGGCCGGAAATCTTTCAGAGCTTGTGTGCAAATCAAGCCTTTCTCAAAAGCTGCGTTCGTTTCTATTACATCAAAGCATGACTGTCTATTAATAATAGTACAAAAAAGAATTTGAAGATTCTTAAATTCCTCACAGGAGAATTGCTGTAGGGAATAGGAGACAAAGGTTCTGTCCTCTAAGCATCCAGGGCATTTGAACAACTCTCTGGTCCTGTGATGACTTACCTGTCAAATCCTTTCAGAATTGTGCTACGGGGCAAACATTCTATCCCAGCTCAGTAAATAGAATTACCCCATGAGCCACAGGAGACTGAGGCACTCATCCTGCCAACTAGTTGTCCCTCTGTAAAGCTTCAGACTTCTTTCCCTTAGTTCTGCCATGTTTAAATTCTTCAGACCAGAAAGAGTTCCATAGCTCACAGTCGTTCTGAAAATAGCAGGACACATTTTAAATCAGAATGGCCCTGGGGGGCTTGGCTGGCTCAGTTGGAAGAGCATGCAACTCTTGATCTCAGGGTTGTGAGTTCAAGCCCCACAGTGGATACGGACATTACTTAAATAAATAAACAACAAAGACAACAGCACCAAAAGAAAAATTTTGAAAATAAAACTTAATGTGAAAAAATATTCAGAATGGCTCTCAGAAAACCAGGGACATAGCAGTCTCAGACATATTTCAAATTGAGGAGTTGTTCTCAGGACCTCCTCAAGATAAGGGAAGAAACTGTCTCCCACAGTCTTACCGGGGCTTCTGGAGACTGTCCTAAGACAGTCGGCCTTTGAGAAGTCATCTATTCATTTACTGTTTTACCCCATTAGGAAAGGTTGCGAAGCCTGCTCTAGTTCCAACATCACACCCTAGGGCATTCAGACCTGTACCATCCTATAATGGGTTGGAAAGAACTCACTCCAGGGGTCATTCACAATCCCTGCCCCGACTTTCTCTGGCTTTCTATTCAAAAAGAATAAATCCCTCCTCATCTTTGCATAGTTCTAGGCCTGGTTCCCTCCTGGGATTCTCTAGCTGAATCATACACTTTGAACAGTACCCAGAAACAACCTCTGAGTCTTGGGTACCCTCTCCACCCCCTTTTCTCTCTTAGAAGATATTCTAGATTCTGAGACAGTTCCCTTCCACTTAACTGCACTGTACATCTCATTAAATGAGTAGGAAAAGCAGAAGGAATAGACAAAGTAGAAAAAAATCACGTTTGTTGTAGACCTTTTAGTAGCAGGCACAGCCGAGGTCTTCATACACATCCACATACTTACCCTTTGCAAAGTCCCTCACGGGAAATGAAAGTTAAGAGAATTTTAAAACTTTGCTAAAGAAACCAGCTATGAGGTGGTATCATCAGCTATTATGGAAGAGTTGGAATTTAAAGCCACTGCTTTTTCCAGCATATTCTGTACTTCCCAAACACAGACCAGCCTATTCTGCACACTGTTAGTCTCTTTCCTGTATGCCTGTGTCATAACCCATGTCTCCTGATGAACAACTCTCTGGTCCTGTGATGACATACCTGTCAAATCCTTTCAGAATTGTGCTACGGGGCAAACATTCTATCCTAGCTCAGTAAATAGAATTACCCCATGAGCCACAGGAGCAGAGAGTTGATCCCAAAAGCAACGATACACAGTTGGCCCTTAAACAACATGGGTTTGAACTGCACAGGTCCACTTAAAAGCAGATTTATTTTGATAAATATAGTACAAAACTGTAAATGTGTTTTCTCCTCCTTATGATTTTTTCATAACAATTTCTTTTCTCTAGCTTATTTTATTGTAAGAATACAGTTTATAATATATTTAACATACAAAATATGTGTTAGTAAACTGTTAATATATTTGGCAAGGTTTCCAGTCAACAGCAAGCTCTTAGTAGTTAAGTTTTTGGAGAGTCTAAAGTATATGTGGATTTTTTTTTTTTTTAAGATTTTATTTTGGGGGCACCTGGTGACTCAGTGGGTTGAGCCTCTGCCGTCGGCTCAGGTCATGATCTCAGGGTCCTGGGATCGAGCCCCACATCGGGCTCTTCTGCTCTGCAGGGAGCCTGCTTCCCCCTCTCTCTCTGCTGCCTCTCTGCCTACTTGTGCTCTCTCTCTGTGTCAAATAAATAAATAAAATAAAATAAAATAAAAGATTTTATTTTTAAATAATCCCTACCCCCAAACTGGGGCTCAAATTCACAACCCCAAATTCGAGAGTCACATGCTCTACCTACTGAACCAGCCAAGTGGCCCCCCATGTGGATTTTTGACTGGGGTTGGGGGGGTCGATTCCCTTAAGCCCCACGTTGTTCAAGGGTCAACTACACTTCATACCAAGTCTTTCCTTCTAATCAAAGATAAAGTTAAACTAGACTGATATTAGACCAGAAGCATTCTTTTAAAAATAAAAAAGAAGCAGTCTCTCATTACCACTTTGGGGGAAACTTTGCCATTTCTCAAAATTCAACAGTAGCAGTAAATTTGGGATTTTCAGATGGTGTTGGGTTGACATACACCGCTAGGGCCGGAGTTTCAATGTTGCATTTGTTTTCCAGAAAAAGAGCTCCGCATAAAATGCAGCTAATAGTGAGGTTTTGTTTGGGTTTTTTGCATAATAAAAGTCGTAACTGAGCAACATTAGCTACAGACACTCCTCCCCATAAATCCATGGAGACTGTGAAAAGCATTTCAGAGAAATACAAACCCCAAGTAGTCTTTGGCGAGGGGTAATTTGCCATGATGATAGTTAAATAAGGAGAATACTGAGTAGCTGACTACAAAGAAGCATCTGAAAATAAAACTAGCTGTGGCTCAAGCCCCTCATCTGAAAATGTATATAAAATCTCTCACATGTGGCAGCCTAAATTAGTCTCTTCTTCTTATGAGGCAAATTTGACAATGCATACCAAGAAGCTTAAATCATGCCCTTTTGACCTAATAATCCCACTCCTGAGAGTTTATCTCAAAGAAATAAGTCATAAGAATAAGGAAGACTATCCATATTTTACAGAAGCATTATTTAAAATTTAGTGGAAAATTGGAAACAACCTAATTTTCCAATAATACAGGCAAGGCGTAATGCATTTTAGTATCTTAATTCTTTGAGAGACTGCAGCTATGAAGAATATGATCACAAGTGTACAAACAAGGAAAGGGGTGTTTAATGAAAAGCATAGAACACCGAAATGTGGAAATTCACATGTTGATAAAGACTAGGAGGGAGCAAATAAAAGATAAAAAGACTTACATTTGCAATATTGAGATTACAAGTTCTAAACAAATTTTTCTTTGGTAAAGGACTGTATTCAGCTTTTAGGCATTTTTTCTTACTTTTCCAGTTACAACTTATATAGAATCATATTTCATAATTATTTTTGGATCAAAAGATTATATTACAAAGTATACATATGAAATATTCTAGCCAAGGATGAAATTGAGAATTACTAATTTGCAAACACTAATGCTATTGCTTTAATTTGCAGTGAAGGGAATTTGGCTACAAAACAAGTTGTATTCCTTCAAAGACCAGTTATGTGGAATTCAGCTGCACAAACACCAGAAGTGAGTAAAACTGATGCTTTATTACTAAATGTTCTATTGAAGCATTCAATCCTTAACTCTCATTGTGATTCTAAATGGTGAATACAGATGAGGAAATGTGGACTTGATATGGAAATATTCTCTAAACCAACATATAGCAACAAAGGAAATGTGTCAGTAACTCCGTGCTGGGAGACAGTTTTGAAGGGGATCAAAATATGTCACCCCAAAATCTGCCATGTGGACTAAGGATTATTTTCAGCTGAACACAGCTAAGAATCACATACATAAGAGTAACTTTCTATCCCCTCCCTTTATGATAAAAAGTAGGGCATAAATTTGCTTTTTTTTTTTTTTTTAATAAATTCCCCTTTTTAAAGATAACATAGGGCTGCCTGGCTGACTCAGTAGACTTCATCTTGAACTCGCTCTGACTCTTGATCTCAGGGTTGTGAGTTCAAGCCTCATGTTGGGTGTAGAGATTACTTAAAAAATAAAATCTCAAAATAAAAAAAAAGTAACATAAATTTCCATTTGTAAAGGAAAGTTGCCCTCCTTCCCTGTACTAGGAAGAGAAGACTCCTACTTGTCATCAAAGATGACTTATTGCTAGATGTGGCACTGACTTGAGGTTACATAAGTAAATCTTATTAAAATAACCCTTATCTTCCATTAGGTTCACCACATATGCACAGTGGTGAACTTTCCACAGTCTGCTGCCCATCGAGGCCCAAAGCCCTGTTCCTTTGTCTAGTCACTTTGCTAAAATCATGTATAAGCTAGACTTGGGAGCTTATATGGTTACAGTCTAACTGCCTCTTTAAGTTTTCACTTTTTCTTTGTGAAGCCCCCATAGACATCCAAAATAAACCTTTTCTTCTGTTAATCTGTCTTTTGTTAGTTTAACTTGCAAGCCTCATGAGATACGAGGGTAGAAGAAAATTGTTGTGAGTGCCTAATATTGCAACAGACATACAGATGGCCCACACACAGGTGAGAAGATGGTCAGCATCGCTAATCATCAGAAAAATGCAAATCAAAGCCACAATGACAGATCACCTCATGCCAGTCAAAATAATTAATATAAAAAAGATAAGAAATAAGAAGTAGTGTGAGGATGGGGAGAAAAGGGAGCCCTTGTACACGGTTGGTGGGAATGTAAATTGGTGCAGCCACTGGGGAAAACTGTATGAAAACTGTATGTAGGCTCCTCAAAAAAACAGTAAAACAGAATTACCGTATGATCCAGTAATTGCACTTGTGGGCATTTACCAAAGAATGTGAAAACACTAATTTGAAAAGAGATATGCACCCCTGTGTCTACTGCAGCATTATTTACCACAGCCACGATATGGGGAGAGTCCAACAGTCCATCCATACGTGAATGGATAAAGAAGGTGTGATCTCTCTCTCTCAATATGTATATGTATATATATGGTAGAATATTATTCAGCCATAAAAAAAAACAAAGTCTTGCTGTCAGCAACAACATGGCTCAATCTGGAGGATATAAAGCTAAGTGAAATAAGTCAGGTAGGTAAAGACAAGTACCATATGATTTCACTCATATGTGAAATTTAAGAAACAAAATAGATGAAAAAAGAAACAAAACAAAACACCAGACTCTTAAATATAGAGAAGAAACCTGTGGTTACCGAGGGGAAGTGGATGGGGAGATGGATAAAATAGGTGAAGAAGATTAAGAGTGCACTGATCTTGGGGCGCCTGGGTGGCTCAGTGGGTTAAGCCTCTGCCTTTGGCTCAGGTCATGATCCCAGGATCCTGGGATCGAGTCCCTCATAGGGCTCTCTGCTCAGCAGGAAACCTGCTTCCCCCCCACCCCTGCCTGCCTCTCTGCCTACTTGTGATCTCTGTCAAATAAATAAATAAATAAAATCTGTAAAAAAAAAAAAAAAAAAAGAGTGCACTGATCTTGAACACTGAGTAGTGGATGCAATTGTTGGATCACTAACATAGCTAACTACCAATACTGCCATGCATTACCAATACTGTAATTTTTAAATAATAATAATAAATAAATAAAAATATTATAGAGATTTTATTTATATGATATTCTCAAAAAGATAAAACTATAATGTGGAGAACAGATCAATGGTTGCAAGGAATTAGAGTTTTGGGGGAAGGAAAGTGATAAAGGGATCCTATGGAGGTTTTAGAGGAGATAATAGAACTGTTCTGTATCCTATTGTGGTTACACAAAACTATGCATGGCGGTGGGAATTCATAGAACCATATACTTTTAGCATATAATAATCTAAAAATTAAAAGATTGCTTTATAAATCACATAGACTACATTTCTTATGTCTTTGTCCTTCATTAAAGACTTTCCTTGGTAGAAACAAAAAGAAGAGTAGAACAAATGAAACTAGGACCTGGATCTTTGAAAGAATTAATAATATCAAAAAACCCTTGGCCAGACTTATAAAAAAGAAAGGAAGAAGGACCCAAGTAAATAAAACCATGAATGAAAGAGGAGAGATCACAACCAATACAGAAGAAATACAAACAACTATAAGAACATATTATGAGTAACTATATGCCAGCAAATTAGGCAACCTAGAAGAAATGGATGCATTCCTAGGGACATATAAACTACCAAAACTCAAACAGGAAGACATAGAAAACTTGAACAGACACATAACCAGTAAGGAGATTGAATCAGTCATCAAAAATCTCCTAAAAAACAAGAGCCCAGGACCAGATGGCTTCCCAGGGGAATTCTACCAAACATTTAACAAATTGATACCTATTCTTCTGAAGCGGTTTCAAAAAATAGAAATGGAAGGAAGATTTCCCAACCCTTCCTATGAGGCCAGCATGACCTTCATCACCAAACCAGACAAAGACCCCACTAAAAAGGAGAATTACAGACTATTATCCCTGATGAACATGGATGCAAAAATTCTCACCAAGATACTTGCCAATAAGATCCAACAGTACATTAAAAGGACTATTCACGGGGCACCTGGGTGGCTCAGTGGGTTAAGCCTCTGCCTTCAGCTCAGGTCATGATCTCAGGGTCCTGGGTTCGAGGCTCGAGTCAGGTGCACTGTTCAGCGGGGAGCCTGCTTCCCCCTCTCTCTGCCTGCCTCTCTGCCTACTTCTGATTTCTGTCTCTGTCGAATAAATAAATAAAATCTTTAAAAAAAGAAAAAAAAAAAAAAAAAGGACTACTCACCATGACCAAGTGGGATTTATTCCCAGGCTGCAAAGATGGTTCAACAGTTATAAATCAATCAATGTGATACATTACATTAATAAAAGAGAGGACAAGAACCATATGATTCTCTCAATAGATGGAGAAAAAGCATTTGACAAAGTACAGCATCCCTTCCTGATCAAAACTCTTCACCGTGCAGGGATAGAGGGAACATACCTCGATGTGATAAAAGCCATCTACAAAGACCCAGAGTGAATATCATTCTTTCTCTTTTTTTTAAGATTTCATTTTTATTGATTCGACAGAGAGACACTGAGAGAGTGAACACAAGCAGGGGGAGCAGCAGGGGGAGAAGCAAGCTTCCCTCTGATCAGTGAACCAGATGTGGTGCTTGATCCCAGGACTCTGGGATCATGACCTGAGCCAAATGCAGACAGTTAATAGCTGGTCACCCAGGTGCCCTGCAAAAATCATTCTCAAAGGGGAAAAAATGAGAGCTATTCCCCTAAGACCAGGAACTCAACAGGGCAGTCCACTATCACCACTGCGTTCAATATAGTACTAGAAGTCCTAGCCTCAGCAATCAGACAAAAAAAAAAAAAAAGAAACAAAGACATCCAAATCCACAAAGAGGTCAAACTCTCCTCTTCACAGATGACATGATATTCTATGTGGAAAACCCAAAAGTCTCCATCCCCAAATTGCTAGAACTCATACAGGAATTCAGCAAAGTGCCAGGATATAAAATCAGTGCACAGAAGTCTGTTGCGTTTCTATACACTAACAATGAGACAGAAGAAAGAGAAATTAAGGAGTCAATCCCATGTACAGTTATACCCCAAACCATAAGATACCTAGGAATAAGCCTAACCAAAGAGGCAAAGGATCTACATTCAGAAAACTAGAGAACACTCTAAGAAATTGAGGAAGAAATTGAGGAAGACCCCAAAATTGGAAAAATGTTCTATGCTAACAGATTGGAAGAACAATTATTGTTTAAAATGTCAATGCTACCTAAAGCAATCTACACAGTCAATGCAATCCCTATCAAAATACCATCAACTTTTTTCACAGAACTGGAACAAACAATCCTAAAATTTGCATGGCACCAGAAAAGACCCTCAATAGCCAAAGAAATGTTGAAAATGAAAACCAAAGCTAGTGGCCTCACATTGCCTGACTTCAAGCTCTATTACAAAGCTGTAATCATCAAGACAGTATGGCACTGGCACAAAAACAGACACACAGATCAGTGGAACAGAACAGAGAAGCCAGAAATGGACCCTCCACTCTATGGTCAACTAATCTTCAAAAGAGCAGAAAAGAATACCCAATGGAAAAAAAAAACAGTCCTTCAACAAATAGTGTCAGAAAAATAAACAGAATGGGAGAAGATATTTGCAAATGACATAACAGATAAAGGGCTAGTATCCAAAATCTGTAAAGAACTCATCAAACTCCACATCCAAAGAACAAATAATCCCATCAAGAAATGAGCAGAAGATATGAACAGACGTTTCTGCAAAGAAGACATCCAAAAGACCAACAGACACATGAAAAAATACTCCACATCACTCGCCATCAGGGAAATACAAATCAAAATCACAATGAGATACCCCTCACACCAGTCAGAATGGCTAAAATTAATAACTCAGGAAACAACAGATGTTGGTGAGGATGCCGAGAAAGGGAAACCCTCTTACACTGTTGGTGGGAAGGCAAGCCGGTATAGCCACTCTGGAATACACCATGGAGGTTCCTCAAAAAGTTTAAAATAGAGCTACCCTGTGACCCAGGAACTGCACTACTGGGTATTTACCCCAGAGATACAAATATAGTGTCTGGAGGGGAACCTGTACCCCAGTGTTTATAGCAGCAATGTCCATAATAGCCCAACTATGACAAGAGTCCAGATGTCCATTGACAGATGAATGGATAAAGAAGATATGGTAGATATAATATACAATTGATACTATTCAGTCATCAAAAAAATGAAATCTTGCCATTCATAATGATGTGGATGGAGCTAGAGGGTATTATGCTAAGTGAAATAACCCAATGAAAGAAAGACAATCATCATATGTTCTCACTCATATATGGAATTTAAGAAACAAAACAGAGGATCCTAGGGAAGGGAGGGGAAAAATAAAACAAGTCTAAATGAGAGAGAGAGACGGGGAGCCTGGGTGGCTCAGTGGGTTAAGCCTCTGCCTTCAGCTTGGGTCATGGTCTCAGGGTCCTGGGATTGAGCCCCGCATTGGGCTCTCTGCTCAGCAGGGATCCTTTCCCTCTGCCTGCCCGTCTGCCTACTTGTGATCTCTCCCTCTCTGTCAAATAAATAAATAAATAATCTTTTTTAAAAAAAGGGAGAGGGAGACAAATCATTAGAGACTCTTACTCAGGAAACAAACTGATGGTTGCTGGGGGGGGGGGCAGTAGGGAATGGGGTAACTGGGGGATTGGCATTAAGGAGGGCACATGACATAATGAACACTGGTTATTATATAAGATTGATGAATCACTGAACTCTACCTCTGAAACTAATAATATATGTAAATTAATTCAATTTAAAAAACAATAAATCTTGCCCCCCCCAAAAAGAGACTGTCCTTGATAATGAAATTCTGATGAAGTAAGGCGATTAAGGATTAAAGTAAGGGTTCAAGCAGTGTCCTTTCCATCTTGTTCCTTTTATCTATTCTTATTTTTCTTTTGGTGGGAGGCCTCTACATGAATTCAAGGATGTGACACGCAGTAGGTAAGAGACTCCCAACCAGGATTTTAACTCCATCTATTAAATGTTCCCAACTTTTTCTTCCAAGATTTTTTCTTCTAAGATCTTTGGAATTCAGAAAAGAGTTTCAAGATTCTTTTTTGTTTCTTTTGAAGACTCAAAACTAATCAAAATTTTTTATTACCTAAAAGTCTCCATTTCAGTTAAATTCTTCATCCCATTTCTCTTTGATAATTATATGAAAGTATTTAGTTTCCACTAACTCAGAGTAGAGTTTCCACTCAGTGGTGTTTTCAGGAGTAGAAAACAAAACATGAAAAGGATTCCAGGGGATGGGGTACGTGTGTGTGTGTGTGTGTGTGTGTGTGTGTGTGTGTGTGCATGTGTGCTACACTCTCCAAGCCTTCATACCTTCATCTATAAAATATGGACAATGTTAATACTTACCACAGGGTTGTGAGGGGGATTCAATTAGAATACATGTAGAGGGGCGCCTGGGTGGCTCAGTGGGTTAAGCCTCTACCTTCGGCTCAGGTCATGATCCCAGGGGCCTGGGATCGAGTCCCGCATTGGGCTCTCTGCTCAGCAGGGAGCCTGCTTCTCCTCATCTCTCTCTCTGTCTGTCTCTCTGCCTATTTGTGATCTCTCTCTCTGTCAAATAAATAAATAAAATCTTTAAAAAAAAAAAAAAAAAAAGAATACATGTAGAGAGCTTAGCACAATGGCTGGTCATATGAAATGTTGCTTTTGTTTTCAATAGGAACATTTTTCTTTCAATACTCCATAATTAAGCGCTACAATAATTCTATGGAAAAAGTGAAGAAGAATCTAGAAATTCCTAATGACACTCCATTTTCTCCAACTAAAAATTACCTTCAGCTAGTATGCAGGAATGTAGTGTATTAATGTTTTTGATTATCCAAAAAAAAATACATATACATATACATGAAATATGGTAACATATTAACATGTTTAGAATTAGGTAATGAGTATGTAGTGTTTGATGTATTATACCTTTAAACTTTCTGTCTACTTGAAATTTTTCATAATTAGAAAGTTGGGGAAAATCAAGCTAAAAAGCATTAGTCATCAACAACTTTTTCATGTTATTAATTAGTAACTAACTAGTTACTAAGATGCTATACCAAAAAGGCCCATAAGGAATGATTTAATACAACAGAAGGGTCTCTCTCTCCCAATAGTCTAGAGATGGGCAGGACCTCCAGGGTAGGGCAAGGCTCTGCTTCACGACTGGTCAGCCCTGCTGCCCTCAACATTTGGCTTCTACCTCTGGACCCAGGGCTGGTCACAGTTGTTGCTATGTCCAGCCAGCAAGAAGGAAAGGGGCCATACTTCATAGGCACTGACATACCAGACATACTTCAAAGGCACTGACCCCTAATCACATATTTCTTCTCGCATCCCACTGACATGAACTTATCTATGCCACCATGAGGGTCTGCAAGGGAGGCTGGGATATGCCATCTGGGCAACCACGTGCTGGCGCCACAGCGAAATAGCCCATGGCCGGCCACAGATTGCAAGGCAGCGGCAGGGAGGAGTCCCATTACTGAAAGAAGGAGAGAAGGGGGAGACATGAGTTTAATGTTTAATTTATTTTCCGTCTTTAGAGCAGCTTTACATTCAAATAATATTCTTGTCTTTAAAATTTATCTCAAAAGAAATGATTGCGGGAGGTAAAGCCTTCTTGGGCACATCTATGGAATCCTTTCTCTAACACAAACCTAGAAGTGAAGAAGCAGCAGCAGGAAAATGTTCTAAATTAGATCTTTTCCAAAGTAGCTATGATGAGGTCATAAAAATACTAAGAAATATTTAAGGTACACCTGAACTTCTTTCTTTACCTTACAGTGAGACGATTACTAAACTTTGTTCTTACTTTTTCAGTCATTTGAAGTTGATACGAAATTATCTGAAAATCACAAGGGTCATACTTTACTCATCAACTGTTAGTATCCTCAACTCAGGTCCATGTGAAATCAAATCAGGTGCCAGTGTAAGCAGAGGATGTCACGTGTCTCAAAGAGCATTTAGTAAAATTCAAGATAAAAACATTTTGCTTTAATATTTAATGATGTTCTTCACCTAGGGAATGCTTTCCACTCAAAGCAAATGGGTTTTTCTTGGTATGAGCTGAAAGAGGAAGACGGGTCCCTGCTGCCACAGGGCAAGGCTCAGGCTGGAAAACAGCTCTCTGCTAGGCCACCCATGCTATGACCTCTTGGTGTCCCTCCCTGGGCATGTAAGGGACAGAAGCCCTGCTCAGACAGCCTATGTATGTAAGCGAATTTATTGACTTCTAGATGGGAAGGATACAGGCATAGCTCACAACATCAAAAAAGGGCTATAAGAACCCTCAGTTCCTGACATGAGAGAGTCAATGTTGCCAGGATGTTCTCCTTCATCTGTCTGTTTCATCTTCTATGTGCATAGGTGCAGAGGCTTCTGATAAGGTGAGCATGGCCACCTCACCAAAAAGAGCTTCTTAGGGTGCCTGGGTAGCTCAGTCAGTTAAGCATCCAACTCTTGATTTAGGCTCGGGTCATGATTTCAGGGTTCTGAGACTGAGCCCCCACTGGGCTCTATGCTGGGCATGGAGCCTGTTTAAGATTCTCTCTCTCGGAGCACCTGGGTGGCTCAGTGGGTTAAGCATCCGCCTTCAGCTCAGGTCATGATCTCAGGGTCCTGGGGTCGAGTCCCATGTTAGGTTCCCTTCTCAACAGGGAGTCTGCCTCTCCACTCTGCTTGTGCTCTTTCTCTCTCTCTCAAATAAATAAATAAAATCTTTAAAAAAAGAAGAAAAAGAAAAAGAAAAGATTCTCTCCCTCTCCCTCTGTCCTTTCCTCATCCTCTTCTCTAAAAAAATAAAGAGCTTCTCTATCCTACAGTCCGTCCAGAAATCCCAGGGAAGGACTCTGATTGGATCTGATTGGGCATGTGTCCACGCAGCAGCAGAGAAGAAGGTGGATAGGAAAGCTGGCTTTTCCTTCCCAGACTTGAATGATCTTGACAACCCCAAGCTGGGTGCCCCAGGAACAAGTTCTGTGAGCAAGCACGGGTTGTGTGTCTCCATATGTTTTCAAAAATCCTTCAGACTCTTCCAAGTGGTACTAGGGCTACATTTCGGCGCGCAGAGGCTTCCTGATCCCCCCCCCCCCCCCCCCACGCCTGAGACACACAAGGAAGACACGTCCTGAATGTCCACTCCAAGTTTTTACTGCTTTATAAACTTCATTCTTTCCTTTTTGTTTTTAAGACCCTTACAGTGAAAAATGGAAGCCAGAATGGTAGGATACCCTGACTTCAACTGACTTGTCATTGAGTCTCATATATTTGAAATGGGGCACCCATTTTTAGCAAATATTGACACTGATTCTCAAAAGTTAATAGATTTTTATCAAGAATGGCATTAGATCTGCATCCAGATCTTGGTATTTTCTCCAATTTTATAGTGAAAATATCAGGGGAAAAAAAAAAGTTACATGAATAAGCCTGGCCATGTATCATGGAAATTTTCTCCTTATTGACATAGAGAAATACTAAAAATAGAGTGCTAAGTTAAAAAGTGTGTTGTACACATCTATGTGTGCATAAGCAAATACATACATATTTACAGAAAGAAACAGTAAAATATGGCAAATTTTAACATTTTAAAATTTTAAATTTTATCTTTATCTGCAAGATAGGATTGTGGGTGGGTTTTGTTTTTCTGTTTTTGCCAGACTTTCTACACTGAACATGTATTATTTTTGTAACTGAAGGAAAATTATATTTGGGAAACACACAAATCTTTGACCTTAAATCTACTCATATTTTTGCAGCTGTGGGTGATATTGAGTTCGAAGAATGAGATAAGATACTTGAGATCTAGTTTGAGACCAATCATTCCCTGACCTTGGGCAAATCCTCTTTCTTCTGGGCCTGCATCTTACCTCTATAGGATGATGAGTTATAGTAGATGATCTCTCAAGACTGGTCGGGCTCCTACATTCTAAATTATGAGAACACTGCAACTCGATCTGTTGGAAAAGCATTAGCTCAGGTGGAAAGTGGGGTAGGGGAGGCAATAGCATTGCTGAAGAGGTCTTTATTAAGATCATATGGTAAAAAAGTAGAAGTGTTCTGAAATATTTTTTAGACTTAGCATGCTAGGTATTGTCATCTTCTAATATTTGAAATTTACATTTGGTGGCTGCTTACTTATTAATACTTACCTAAAAGTAAATTACTATGAGTATCATATCATTCTGAATAACACCCACATTTTATTAAGAAAATTCTTCTTGACTATGTGAACTGGTTGACATACAATAAGGAATTTATTGCAGAATTCACGTCTGGCCCTGTTCCTGGTGAGAAAGGGAAGATCCAGGCAGCCAAGAGCTCCCAGGCCTCCCTGCCTTCCTACTTTTCTCTCCGGCTGCACTGAGAGGTCATTCGAGAGTGAGCGCGCTCCTTCTGCGTGTGCGAGAGGGCGCCCGCGGTCTGGCCGCACTCATCAGCCCGTCCTGCAGCCACGAGGCCGAATCCTCACTGACCAGCTAGCTCCCCGGGGCCGGGGCCGGGACCGGGACCGGGACCGGGACCGGGACCAGGAGAATGTGCCGTTCTCAAACTCAACACCCGAGGATAAAGCCTCAGGTTCCACTTCTTGCATTAAATCCCATACTTCTGGTGTGAGAATCCAAAAGAAAAGGATCTGAGAGCTGATATTTGCATTTGGTGAATACAGTGGGGCCAATGGAAGTGTCACAACACAGCCCTCTCTGATTGGGGACCATGAAGGCTCTTGTTGAGGCAGGACCCACTCGTTGCCTTAAACTTCCCCAAGGCCTCCAGTAGCTCAGCCAAGAAAAAGAACTGTGGACGCGCCTTTCCGTGCAACACGCCGAGGGCTGCTGCTTCCCACACAAACTAGATCTCAAGTATCTTATCTCATTCTTCGAACTCAATATCACCCACAGCTGCAAAAATATGAGTAGATTTAAGGTCAAAGATTTGTGTGTTTCCCAAATATAATTTTCCTTCAGTTATAAAAATAATACATGTTCAGTGTAGAAAGTCTGCTGCAACGTCACACGAGGTGGTTGCATTCCATGGTAGCCGAGTAAATCTAATTTAATAAGGCTTTTGTTTGCGTTGTATATTTGCCATGAAAACCAGCAGACAATACTTTCGTATTTTACACACTACAGTTCAACAAACCTATGGGTTACCAGTTTTCTCAGACCAGCCTGGGCATCTGACTCCTACATTTTTTTTCCTAAGTTTTATAAGTTGTACCTCTTGCATTTAGGAAAATACAATCCTAGGTCCTTACTAACAGATAAATGAACTTCCAAGAAATAAACTCTGTAAATTGGGACATAACTATGCTTTTTTATTTATCTTTTTAAATTTTATCTTTATCTTTTTATCCTTGTTCAGACTTTGTGCCTAAGAGGATGTGATCATATTCTTTTTTTTCTTTTTTTAAGATTTTATTTATTTATTTGGCAGACAGAGATCACGGGTAGGCAGAGAGGCAGGTGGGGGGGGGGGAAGCAGGCTCCCTGCTGAGCAGAGAGCCGGATGCGGGACTCGATCCCAGGACCCTGAGATCATGACCTGAGCCGAAGGCAGAGGCTTAACCCACTGAGCCACCCAGGCGCCCGGATGGGACCAGATTCTAATACGCGCCGTCATCAGTACCAGGGACACGGTCAGGCCCCCCGAGTGTTTCCCGGCCAGCGCGCGCACAGGTTCCCGGAGAGGCCGCAGACCGAGCTGCTCGCGCCGCGTCGGGCCGAAGCGAGCTGCCGCAGGACGGGGAGAGACGCGGCTGCGCGAGCCGGGAAGACCGTCCGGCCACTCCGCGGCCTCCACGCGGTCGGAATGTTGGCGACTCCCCGGCGCCGCCCGCGGCCGTCGCACCGGGTGGGAGGCGGCCCGCGCGGCGCTTTTCTGCTGTCCCGCTCCTGACCGCCGCCGAGAAGAAAACCGGAACTTGGCTGTATTTTTACCGTTTTGTTCCCCCGAGTAGGGTCTCGGCAGGTGCCTCTGCCCCGAGGGACCCGTGAGGGCGCAGACGCGCGCGCCACCGACGCGAGGAGGAGCAGAAGGCCGCGCCGGGCCGCTGCCGGGCTCGCCTGGGGCGGGTGACGGGGACGCGGAGCTGGTCCTGCGGGACGAGCAGGGCTCTGAAGGGCCCGCGGAAAGGACATGTTGGCAAAGTGGGGTCTGTGCTAGGGCGGGAAGGGCGCACCTTCTCACCTCCCGCGGCCCGTCTCTTGTGTTGCAGAGGAGAGCCGGCCGGCACGCGAAGGGTGGGGACCGCAGCAGAGCCCCCAGCAGGAGCGTCGGGGCGGACGCGGCCGCGTCGCCGCCCGCCGACAGCGGAAACCTGCCCGAGGAGCGCCTCGTGGCCCCGTCGCGGGAGCGCTGGGCCGGCGAGCGCAGGCCGGTCCCGCACGGCGGCGGCGACAGCGCGCTGCGGGAGCTGGACGACGGCCAGTTTGACCAGGAGGACGCAGTGACTCAAGTCACGTGTATGTGACCGACGAAGTCACGCCACAGAAGGCCTGTAAATAAGTGTTCCGGTAATCGCCAGCCGGCTTCATTATGTCACTTTACCTGCATTTATGTCCTACCTTCGACTGTGCCAGACTCAGGCTTTCCTCTAATCTGCATAAACTTTGGTTCAACCTCAGACAAGGAAACATAACCAACATATTTGTAAATTTAGCATCGTGTTTACACTTCTCTCAACTAAAACATCTGTTTAAACAGATGTTTCATTAGGTTATTAACCAATAATCTACTTCAGTTTCTCATGAATGTTACAGGATGTACTTTTCGTTCAGTTCCTGGAGAGAACACTAAATAGATCAACCAGTATTTCACCTAATTAGAAAGTTCTCAGGAAGTCAGAATCTTACTTAAGGTAAAAAGCAGTCTCTCTCTCTCTCTCTCTCTTTTGAAATCCCTCTCTCTCTTTCGCATACCAGTAAAGGGAAAATTAATGAAATACCTATTTCCTGAATATAACACTTAATCCAAATTTTGTCATTTAGTGATGATATGTATATAAAAAGCAAGTTCCCATTTGTTAAAATATTCTTCAAAAACATCTTTTTGTATGTCTTTGCTTTTAAAGAAAGGGTCACCAAGTTACCAGCCCTGTACTGACTCATTGAGCTTAAATTTTATTGCTTCTAATGGCCTAGATATAGAGCAAAGCAGCCTTCCTCAAAATTCAATATGAAAAGAACCCATAATCTCAACATTTAAAAACTTTAGTAGAATGAAATAATTTTCTTCATCTTAAATTGCAAGAATAAAAAGGTACTCAGAGTCCATGTGTATGGAGACCCATCTCTTTTATCTCTGCTTTTCTTGTTCTGCCTTGCCCAGTCTTGCCTAAAGATTAAAATTCTACATCATAGAGGATTTTCATCTATCTATGAAAGGCTTACTCTGAAATGTGGGAATCTTCAAGTGAAATACAACTGACTTTGCCATTGATGAATGCAGCCTATTATCTATTTTTATTAGCATTGGTGTTGACATTATAAGATAATTTGAATAATAAAATGTCACTTGTTACTGGGCTGTCATTTTTTATCACAAATGCTCGTAATATGCTTTGTACGTATGATGGATAATTATTACATGTTATCAAATATAAAGTATGACTAAACTGGGAAGATCTCCATGAATTGTTGACCAGATCAACATGGAATCACTCTACTTCTACCATGCAGAAGCATTTCCTCTGTAAGTATAAATGAGCCGAAGATCATTTTGCTTAGTATTATTCCATGGAAATAGCTATCAACAATATCTGTAGAAATGTTTTTTTTGTTTTGATTTTCAGATGAACTTGAGTCCCATATTCAAGAGTTGGTGAGTTTTGGGTGGAAACAAACATTACTTCTGGAGCCCACAAAGTGCCATGAGTTATAAAGCACAGAGAATGTTCTCAGAAAGGTCAGTGATTCCAATACCAAGATCTAAAAGAGACTCCTGTGTCATTTTGCCACCACACAGAAGGGATTTCAAGTATTAAAAACAGAGATAGAAATTTATACTTCTAATTTAAAGGAAAACTAAACTAGGGAATCTATCAATCACTTAATTTTTAAAAATCAGTGGTAAGCATCTTTTTTTTACAGTTTGCTTTTAATCTAAATGTTATTTCTTCTTGTTAAAAAAAAAACTTAATATGAAAATTTAGCAGTTATATCCCCAAAACCTATTTTATAAGCATTTACTCCAACAACTACCCTTAAGTTACATGGCAAAGCTATATTACTGTGAATAAATAATGACCAAGTGGTTCTAGAGCATCTTAAATATATATAAGTAACTCCAAGTCTATTTAAAAAAAAAAAAAAAAAAAGATAACAAAACTTGGACTCTATATGCCCAAGGAGTTAAATGTGACCAATGATTATCTGGGAACTGTATATTTAGTTCTTTTCATAACACTATGTAATTCTAGGGGCCCTAGCAAGTGAACATATGAATTACTAACACCTATAAATTATAACAAAAAAGTATTAGGATCATAAATGTGGGGGTCAAGTTCTGCCATTCTCCTCTGTGCACTATCTCCAGGACTTCGGTCGGGGTTCTTAAAGACCAGCTGTTAGTTCCTTCCCATTTGAATTGAAGGTCACCCTCTTATCTTCCATGGGCAGCATTTAACACCTGCTCCCCAGAGAAACCGCCTCTGAGCTGATGAGCAGCTCTAGCAATGTCACAGCCATTCTCTTCAGTGTTAAATAAATGAACAGATAAACGGGCTTTCAAGAATCTTCAGGGGCGCCTGGGTGGCTCAGTGGGTTAAGCCTCTGCCTTCAGTTCAGGTCATGATCTCAAGGTTCTAGGATGGAGTCCTACATCGGGCTCTCTGCTCGGCAGGGAGCCTGCTTCCCCCTCGCTCTCTCTCTGCTTGCCTTTCTGCCTACCTGTGATCTATCTCTCTCTGTCAAATAAATAAAATCTTTAAAAAAAAAAAAAAAAAAAGAATCTTCAGACACCCATACAAGCAGGAGGCAGAGCTGTAGTCAACCCAAACCACAGCTATCGTCAAGTTATTCATCAGGAGCAAGTGTTTATATATTTGAATATAAATGTACCAGAAGCGGTTTTATTTCTTTCATCCTGGGAGAGCTGAGAAACGGTCTCATTTTCCTAGCCTTTCCCCACGACCTTGACTCCTCACCCCCATGCCTTCTGGGCCCAAAGGACTGTGGCTTTTTCAGCATCAGGCTAAAAAGGATTTCCTTCTCCCAGATCCTCAGGACCCCAGAGTACCCCTGTATGGAAAGCCTAATCAGTGGAGAATTCACATGGAATATGTGTTAACAACAAAGAGCGTCTGTCACTAAACGTGTGAAATCAATTTACCAGCAGATATATAGGAAAGCTGACTAAATGCCAACCATCAGAATTCGGGCCACATCCATTTACATAACATTCCTTGTGGCTATTTACTATACCTTGAGAGTGAAATTTATTTGTGCAATTACCTGAAGTTTATAGAGCCAATTCTGACAGGTGATTAAGTTCTAAGATGGCGCTTGAGGTGGAAAATTAGGTAAAACTCTAAAATAATGAGCCCGGTTTCCGATATGGTCATAAATCCACTCCAAAAATGGATTCCAAAAATGTTTTGACCGTTCATATCATTGTATGTATAAGTATTAAGATGATTCTTGTAGGCTTGTACAAGCAGCATTTTTAGTTGGAAGCAATAGAAGTTGACCTTGGCTCATTCTGCATTAAAGCAGTTTATTTCAAAAGATATCTAGAATTGGACTTCATCAAAATTTAAAACTTCTGTTAACTAAACTCAGTTTTAGAAATGAAAATGGAAGCAACAGACTGGGAGAAATGTGTTTGCAAAATACATACCTGACAAAAGATTCGTATCTAGAATATATAAATGGCTCTTGTAAATCAATAACAAAAAGACCCAGTACCCAATTATAAATGGGCAAAAGGCTTACACACTTAATGAAAGAAAATACAGAGACTTCTGCTTCCAGAAAGATGGAGTAGATTCCTCCCATGAAGTATGTGTATCTAAAAATCCTGAACATTATATATAAAAAACAAACACAAGATGACCAGTGTCAAGTTCCTTGGTTTTATTTTTCCTCACATATCTCAGACTTGAGACCTGAAGAAGCCAGCAATCTAGAAACGCCCATGTTGCAGATCAAAGCACCTTGACAAAAGCCTAGCAGGACAGCAAATATTCAGACAATAGCCACTCTACTCCAGACAAACTCCAATAAAACCTGTGACCTCACCCCTACCTATAAACAGTGTGGACTGAACGGGAAGCATGATTTCCACCCTCACAGGTCTATATGAAGGGGCCCCAAATACTTTGGCTAGGGTGATGTCAGAGAAAGGCAAGCAGGGAACCATAATTTCAACCCCACTGGCCAGTAAGAGCCCCCCAACCTTATCCCAAAGTGTTAGTGGAGATCACGTAGGAAGCTTGGACTTCACTCCCATCCAGTAGCAATGAGGTGTGTCTCTCTCTCCCCATTGTGGTGGCCTCAGAGGAGGCTTCGTGCAGAGTCAGGACTTTAGCTATTGTTCAGTGGTAATGAGGCCAGTTCCACAGAGGCGTCATCAGGGACCATGTACGCAACTGGAACTCCCAGCCCTGCACAGGCCAGCAGTGGAGACAAATACCCACATCAGGCATCAACAGAGGTTGAGTGGGGAACTTGGTTTTCTACCTCTATTCAGCACCAAGCAAGCAGTACTCCGTTTCCCACACTTGAGTCGGGTCAGAAAAAGCTAGATGATGCAGAAGGTATATATGAGATCTAGAATCTCATAATATAAAAATATCCAGTTTCAGGAGACAATTATCCCTCAAACCAAGAACTAGAAAGATCCCAAGCTAAATGAAAAAAGACAAAAAATAGATGCTAACAGTACAGAGACATCAGAATTAACTTTAGAAGTGTTTGGAGCACCTACGATGAAAAATGCTTCAACAAACAATTACGAATGTGCTTAAAACAACTGAAAAAAAAAAAAAAATAGAAAGCATCAGCGAGGAAATAGAGGACATAAAGAAGAACCAAATGGAAATTTTAGAGCTGAGAGTTGCAGTACCAAAATAAAAAGCTCAGTGGATGGGCTCAGCACAGAATGAAGAGGACAAAAGAAGGGGGGGGGGTATCTATGAACTGAAAGAGCAATAGAAATTACTCGATCTGAACAACAGAGAGAAATAGATTTAAAAAAAAAAAAAAAAAAGAACAACCCCTTCAGGGTTTTGGACTGTAACGAAACAACAAAGGTGTAATGTTTACATCATTAGAGTTCTGGGGGTTGGGGGGAGTATTGGAGGAAGGGAATCGGGTGGCTGAAAATTCCCAAATCTGGTCAGAGACAAACTAAGTTTCGAGAAGGTGAAACCAATCTTCGATGTTGAAAATCAGAGTAGTGGCTGCTTATGGGGTTGGGGCGGTGGAGCGGGGGTGACTGTTAACTTGGCTCACCCCGGCTGCTGTAACAGAATACCACAGGCCAGTGGCTTTTAAACAATAGAAATCTGCTTCTCACGGTTCTGGAGGTTCAAAGTCCAAGATCAAGGTGTTGGCAGATTCAGAGTCTGGAAAACTCTGCTTCCTTATTCATAGATGGCTATCGTCTTTTTTTTTTTTTTTTTTTAACCTAAACTCAGTTTAATAGTGTATTATTAGTTTCAGAGGTAGAATTAAGTGATTCATCACTTGCATATAACACACAATGCTCTTACATCAAGTGCCCTCCAAGTGTCTATCACCCAATTACCCCATCCCCGACTTCCCTTCCAGCAACCCTCCGTTTATTTCCTTTAACTAAGGGTCCCTTATGGTTTGTTGCCCTCTCTGAGTTTGTGTTCCTTTTCCTTCCCTTCCCCTGTGTTCACCTGTTTTGTTTCTTAAATTCCACATGAGTGAAATCAGATGATATTTCTTTTTCTGACTAATTTATTTCACTTAGCATAATACCCTCTAGTTCCATCCATGTCCTTGAAAATGGCAAGATTTGATTTTTTGATGGCTGAATAATATTCCATTGTATATTATTACCACATCTTCTTTATCCATTCATCTGTCAATGGACATCTGGGCTCTTTCTACAATTTGGCTATTGTGGACACTGCTGCTATAAATATTGTGCAGGTGCCCCTCTCAAAGACTATGTTTGCATCCTTTGGATACTTCGTATTGCATTTGTTGGGCCATAAGGTAGATCTAGTTTCAAATTTTTGAGGAACCTCATACTGTTTTCCAGAGTGGCTATACCGGCTTGCCTTCCCACCAAAGTGTAAGAGGGGTTCCCCTTTCTCGGCATCCTAACCAAGATCTGTTATTTCCAGAGTTGTTAATTTCAGCCATTCTGCCTGGTGTGAGGTGGTATCTCATTGTGGTTTTGATTTGTATTTCCCTGATGCCGAGTGATGTGGAGCATTTCTTCATGTGTCTGTTGGCCTTTAGGATATCTTCTTTGGAGAAATGTCTGTTCATGTCTTCTGCCCATTTCTTGACAGGATTATTTGTTCTTTGGGTATTGAGTTTGGTAAGTTCCTTATAGATTTGGGTACTAAACTTTAACTGTTATGTCATTTGCAAATATCTTCTCCTATTCTGTGGGTTGCCTTTTGGTTTTGTTGACTGTTGTCTTTACTGTGCAAAAGCTTTTTATCTTGAGGAGGTCCCAGTGGTTCATTTTTGCCATTGTTTCCCTTACCTTTGGAAACCACATGGCCAAGATCACAGACTTAGCTGTCTGTGTTCTCCTCTCAGATTCTGATGGATTCCTTTCTCATCTTCAGGTCTTTTGTCCATTTTGAGCCTATCTTTGTGTGTGGTGTAAGAAAGTGGTCCAGTTTCATTCTTCTGCATGTGACAGTCCAATTTTTCCAACACCATTTGTTGAAGAGACTGTCTTTTTTCCATTGGGCATTCTTTCCTACTTTGTCAAAGATTAGTTGACCATAGAGTGGAGGGTCCATTTCTGGCTCCTCTGTTCTCTTCCATTGATCTATGTGTCTGTTTTTGTGCCAGTGCCATACGGTCTTGATGATTACAGCTTTGTAATAGAGCTTGAAGTCAGGCAATGTGATGCCACCAGTTTGGGTTTTCTTTTTCAACATTTCTTTGACTATTCAGGGTCTTTTCTGGTTCCATACAAATTTTAGGATTGTTTGTTCCAGTTCTGTGAAAAAAAGTTGATGGTATTTTGATAGGGATTGCATTGACTGTGTAGATTGCTTTAGTTAGCATAGACATTTAAACAATAATTGTTCTTCCAATCTGTTAGCATAGAACATCTTCCCAATTTTTTAAAAAGATTTTATTTATTTATTTGACAGAGATCACAAGTAGGCAGAGAGGCAGGCAGAGAGAGAGGAAGGGAGGTAGGCTCCCTGCTGGGCAGAGAAACCAATGCGGAGCTCGATCCCAGGACCCTGAGGTCATGACCTGTGCCCAAGGCAGAGGCTTTAACCCACTGAGCCACCCAGGCGCCCCCATCTTCCCAATTTTTTTGTGTCTTCCTCAACTACTTTCATGAGTGTTCTATAGCTTTCTGAGTGCATAACCTTTGCCTCTTTGATTAGGTTTATTCCTAGGTATCTTCCAGTTTTGGGTGTATTGTAAATGGGATTGACTCCTTAATTTCTCTTTGTTCTGTTTCATTGTTAGTGTATAGAAATGTAACAGATTTCTGTGCACTGATTTTATATCCTGTCACTTTGCTGAATTCCTGTATGAGTTCTAGCAAATTTTGCGTGGAGTCTTTTGGGTTTTTCACAAAGAGTATCATGTCATCTGTGAAGAATGAGAGTTTGACTTCTTCTTTGCTGATCTGAACGCCATTTCTTTTTGTTATCTGATTACTGAAGGTAGGACTTCCAGTACTATGTTGAACAACAGTAGATAGCTGTCTTCTTGGCATAACTTCACATGGTGGAAGGGGCAAGGGAGCTCTCAGACTCTCTTCAGTGTGGGCATAAAGCCCATTCATAAGGGCTCCATCTCATGATGTAACAAACTACCAAAGGCCCACCTCTCAACACATCACACTGAGGATTTCAACATTTGAACTTTGGGGGGACACAGCCATTCAGTATATAGCAGCTATAAAGGCACACACGGGAACTTTCTGGGGTGACAGAAATGTTCTATATCTTTATTTTGTTGAAACCCAAATAAAGGGTTAAAATAACACAAGTGTATGCAATTGTCAAAAACCCATTGAACTATATATTTACGATAGGTACATTTTATTATGTGTAAATTACGTCTTATTAGAAGAAATACTGATTGGAGAATTTACAGAGTTGTCAGGAGGACTAGAGAACCAAGCTCAGTGTTAAGCTTCCAGGACAACGTGCAAACCTACACAAGAGAACAAGCCTGTTGAAGCACGAAGGGCCATTGTTGGGACTCTAAAAACTGTCCAGGTCACAGCTGTAACCTTTTTCGGGATTTTGCATTCCCTAAACCCAACTGTTTCTCCTGCCATCCTTTTTGGCAAAACGACTGCCCTTTGTTCAACATTCTTCCTCTCCTGACTCACTTGTGAATCAGCATCTCACATGGGTGAGCCTGTGCTCAACTTGGGGATGAGTCTTCTGGGTTCTACTGAATTAAGAATATGAGTATTTTAGGTACTGGGCAGGCGGCATTCATCAGGCTCAATTTCCCAAACATAGCACACATGTTTATTTATGGTGTCAAGTTAAACTTTGGACCTTAAGCAAAAGATCAAAAGTTACTATCAACAATAATGGAACAATAATAATAATGGAACAAACCAACATCCTGTGATTCCTGATATATGCTGAGAAGGACATAATATCATTTGTGGCTCTCCTGGCAAAAAAAAAAAAAAAGCACAGCCTGAATAAAATCATTAGGAAATGCTAGATGAACCCAAACGTTCTATAAAACAAGCGACCTACCTAGCTTTAAAAATGTCCAGGTCATGGGGCACCTGGGTGGCTCCGAGGGTTAAAGCCTCTGCTTTTGGCTCAGGTCATGATCCCAGGGTTCTGGGATCGAGCCCTGCATCAGCCTCTCTGCTCAGTGGGGAGCCTGCTTCCCCCATCTCTTCTCTGCCTGCCTCTCTGCCTTTGTGATCTGTTTGTCAAAGAAATACATAAGATCTTAAAAAAAAATGTCCAGGTCATGAAAGACAGAGTACATGAAATACAATAGGAACTCTCGACAACTAACTACAATCCATGACCTTGGACTACATCCTAGATGGAGAGGAGGGTGGCTTTCGTGTCAACGGGAAGTTATATAACATAACTAGGACTAGGGCCTGCTGATTAGATTAAAATATTGTATCAATGTTAAATTTCTTTTTTTAATTTTTTAAAAGATTTTATTTATCAGAGAGAGGGAGAATGAGAGCAAGCGCAAGCAGGAGGAACAGTAGGCAGAGGAAGAAGCAGACTCCCTGTCAAGCAAGGAGTCCAATGTGGGATTAGATCTGAGGACTCTGGGATCATGCCCTGAGCCAAAGGCAGATGCTTAACTAACTGAGCTACCCAGGCGCCCCTCCATGTTATTTGGTTACAGTACTGTGGCTATGTAAAAAAATGTCTTACAAAATATACACAAAAATATTTAGACACAAAGGGACTAATGTCTGGCACTTAACTCTCAAATGATTCAGAAAATTAAACGTGTATATGTATCTATATGGAGAGACAGAGAAGTAGAAAATTTGATAAAGCAAATGTGGCAAAACGTAAACAATTGGTAAATCTAGATAAAGTGTATATGACACTTCCTCTTTTTTAAAGTAAATTTTACACCCAACATGGGACTCAAACACATGACCCTAAGATCAAGAGTCTCAGACTCCACTGACTGACTGAGCCAGCCAGGTACGTTAAGACAGTTTTGGGGTTTTTTTTGACAGCTCCTTTCACTCTTCTGGCAACTTCTTTGTAAGTCTGAAATTCTATCAAATAAAAAGTTTCAAAAAAAAAAAAAAAAGTTCACCAGTCAGCCAGAAAACATGACATACATTTACTACAAATAGCAGCTTTCTTTTTTTTTTTTTTTTTTTTTTTTTTAAGATTTTATTTACTTACTGCAGGGCGAGCACGAAGAAGGGAGAGACAGAAGGGGAAGCACACTCCCGGCTAAGCAGGGAGCCCAACGTGCTGCAGAGGTCCAGGCAGGGCTCCTGGGGGACTCCATGCAGGGCTTAATCCCAGGACCCTGAGATCATGACCTGATCCCGGAGGCAGCTGCTTAACTAACTGAGCCACTCAAGTACCCCACAAATAGTAGCTTTCAAGGGGTTTGCTATAAAGCAGCAAATGCATGACTTTTAGAAAGTCTTGGTTCTGGGTCTCATTTGGGTACTGACACCTGGTATCATGGCGGGATAGAGCTCTTCCTCTCCGCCAGTTTAGTTAAAGATCCAGTATATGCTACTCAGAATTCTTACAGTGTTAAAAGGCCCCTTAAGGATATTAAAAATGCTATAAAACAATTGTATTAAATCCTGTAAAATTTTCTAACAAAAGATATCAAGCCCTAAAGACTAAAACCACTGAGTGGCTCGTATTTCCCAGACCAGGCGCTTTCACATGTGCAGTTGCATCCTCAGCGCAGCCATCTAAAGTTGGGTTTATTCCAGTTCACAGATTTGGAAACCGAGATCCAGAAAGTTACAGCAAATTGCTAATGATGCATACCTTGGAAGGAGAGAAACTAGAGTTCAGAACTTGGCTTGATTCAAGTCCACTGATCACTGGGAAGTGATAGATTTTCCAACTCAAAGTAGTATTTCTCTTTCCTAGAATTTCCTTTGTCCCTTTCTATTCTGAGCATTCAATTAGGTGTCATTCAAGCTCTGCAGGGAAGACAATGGATAATACCGGAAAGTACCAATGGAAGGAGTGATTAATCTGCCAGATCTTTCCTCACCGCTGCTAAACAGTCTACAAATCAATGTCAACAGAGAGCTAAACTCAAAAAGCTCCATTCATGACTAATCCTTCCAACTCCCTCACAAAACATCAGGCCACAGTGAGATTGCCAGGATGGCAAGACACTTACGGGAAAATCCACTCAATACTTTTGACTTATTAGGAGGAAACTCAAGAACGAGATATGTATGATTGGTCATTCCCTAGCAGTAAAAGAGAAAGAATGAAAAGAAAGCTATTATTATGAAACAGGAAGAAAAAGGAACAAATTCAAAAGGAGGTCACCACCTAGGAACATAGTTGAGAAGCAACTAGACATTAATTGTCTTCAGTTCATCCTCTCTCTGCTGTATGATATTAGACAAGTTGCATAAGGCCTCTGAGATTTAGTTTACCTGTAAAATGGGGGTGGTAATATTGATTTTGAGGGCAATACTGAGGATTGCACAAACAGCATCTGCCACGTTTCATTGTTGTACACCTAGACAGCAGCTTCAAAGGACAATCAGCTCTAGTAACACAGAGAACAAGTTTTGTTTTTTTCAGTTCCTTCACCTATTAAATCATTTCCCAACAAAATACTATCCCAGTTGCTGAAAAAGACATTCCAAAGCATGTACCAAGGCATAAAGTGTCAATGAAGCAAAACACTAAAAATGTAAATCAAGTTATTTTCTCATCAAAAATGGGATTACTAGGGGCACCTGGGTGGCTAAGTGGGTTAAGCCTCTGCCTTCAGCTCAGGTCATGATCTCAGGGTCCTGGGATGGAGCCCTACATCGGGATCTCTGCTCAGCAGGGAGCCTGCTTCCCCCTCTCTCTCTGCCTGCCTCTGTGCCTACTTGTGACACACTCTCTCTCTGTCAAATAAATAAAACCTTTTTTAAAAAATGGGATTACTAAATAAAACATTAAAGGGAATGAGAAGACTTGCCTGCATGGAAAGAAGTTTGAATGGACAAGTGAGTTTCACTCAAATGTTCCTTTTCCCCTCCCTATTAATCATTGCTGTGTCTGAGCCACTAGGCCTGGCTCTGGCTTGGGCTGGCCAAGAACCACCCAAAGAGACATATGGGAAATCCTGAAGTCCAGGCTTCCCAACCTAAGAATTTCTTTTATTGGTTATGCAAAAAAAAAAAAAGAAAAAAAAAAAAAAAAACCTAAAACATGTGATCTAATGGGCATACTAATCTTTAGGAATGAAGTTGTTTTCAAATGTGAATTGGCATCTCACATGGGTGAGCCCATGTTAAAATTTCAAAAAAGAGAACCACTCACATCACTGTAATAGATGTAGTTAGTACAAGCGATTTTCTATTTCTTAAAGAATGTCTTTTGAAAATCAATCTGAGGGGTTTGGAGGGGCGGGGTGTGGGAGGTTGGGAGAGCCTGGTGGTGGGTATTGAGGAGGGCACAGATTGCAGGGAGCACTGGGTGAGGTGCATAAACAATGAATTCTGGAACACTGAAAAGAAATTAAAAAAATAAAAATTTTTCAAAAAAAATAATGTCTTTACATTTCAGTAATTAGTATAAAACTGAAACACACCAAATTTGGATATTTTATTAACATTTCCTTCTTCTTTCCCAGACTAAAGGAATAGCCTAATGTTTATACTACACGTACAAAAAGTGGGGTATAAAATTTCAATATTTTTTTCTGAAAATATTAGTTCCTTAACCACACATCATTTTTTTTTTTAATTTGTTCTTCTGGGAAACCATGGGTCTCAAACTTTGTATTTTTTAACCCCCTCCAAAAGTATTAAGATTTCATTTTTTAAATGTCCAGCTTTATGACGCAGTTGCTGTCTGACAATATATGTATGTCTCTCCCTTTCTTTGTTTTTTTTTTTTAAGATTTTATTTATTTATTTGACAGAGAAAGATCACAAGTAGGCAGAGAGGCAGGCAGAGAAAGAGAGGGGGAAGCAGGCTCCCTGCCTAGCAGAGAGCCAGATGCGGGGCTCGATCCCAGGGCCCTGAGATCATGACCTGAGCCAAAGACAGAGGCTTAACCCACTGAGCCACCAAGGCGCCCCAAGAAGCATCTCCTTCTAACGAGACTCCCCCTTCTGACCCCTAACAACCATTTCACAGACTGGCCTCTAGGAATGGCCCAGAAATGTGACCATCAGGATGGTCACACTCTACTTGCTAGTATCTGGCTCAGTCTGAGCTCTCCTGATGGGTTCTTCTGCTAGTGATCGCTCTGCATCTGGAACTGGTATTTAGTTAGAGCAAAAAAACTTAGTCTCTACCCTTGCCCTAAAAGTTGACATCTTATTCAGAAATAACAAACCTCATTCATTCCACCCCTAGTGTTCTTACCACTGAGCTCATTTTGCCACATACCATATTTCCCTTGCCCCAAGCAATGCTTGAAAACTCTCCTCCTAATTCTCCTAAATCACCACTTGTTATTTTAAATCCTGTTGTAGTAACACATTTAACTATGATCAGATGTTCAAAATAACTATATATAAATACACCACAAAAGAAAATTGATTGGTAAATGGATAGGGTATGAATAAAACTTAGAAAAAATTCCCCATTAGTGTGAATGGGCAAAAAGGATATTTTAACAGAGGTTGTTACCAAGACCTAATCTCTTCAACTAGACATGATAGGACAGTGACATAAGCCATTACAGTAGTCCTCCCTTATCTGCACGGCGTATCTCCCAACACCCCCAGTGGATGCCTGAAATCAGGGAGAGTACTGAACCCTACACAGCATATTGGTTTTTTCCTATAGGTATATACCTATGATAAAGTTTAACTTATTAGACACAGCAAGAGATGAACAACAATTAATAAAACAAAGACAACAATACAGTTTTTTTTTTTTTAAAGATGTTATTTATTTATTTGACAGAGATCACAAGTAGGCAGAGAGGCAGGCAGAGAGAGAGAAGGAAGCAGGCTCCCTGTCTAGCAAAGAGCGGGATGCGGGGCTCGATCCCAGGACCCCGAGATCATGACCTGAGCCGAAGGCAGAGGCTTTAACCCACTGAGCCACCCAGGTGCCCCAGCAACAATACACTGTAATGAAAGTTAAGTGAATGGGGTCTCCTCTTGCACTGTAATCAGCCTCCTCGTGGTGATGTGATGAAGCATCTACATGAGGAGACGAGTGAGGCGACAGGCGCGGGCCCTGCGATACGGCCCCTGAGCTGCTGCACACACGGCAGGAGCAGGGCATCTGCTTCCGGACCGCAGCTGACTACGAGGAGCTCAAACTACAGAAAACGAAACCACAGATACGGGGGAAACTGTCTTATAACACAAAACTGCTATGTTCCTCGGTGATTTTTTTTTAACTTTTTAAAGGCAATTTTCACAAGTAACACCAGAATGTGGAATTGAAAGACTATATATTGTAAGATTTTCTGAACTTACTTAGGGAGAAATTGAAAATCTACAGTTAAAGATGCCCTTTCCGTAACTAGTTCGTCTGCCTTGGAGGTCAAAGACATCGCTGTTTCTTCCTTCTCCAGCAATCTTGTTTCTGGTGTCCAGAAACTGTGGGGTTTACATAGCTGTTATCTAGAGCTTATTTTATAATTTGCTTTCAAAATCAGAAACACGGCCCTGAAAATGTTTAATCCATTTACATAACTGGACAGATGCAAATGTATTCTCACCAGAAAACAGCGTTGTTTTAAAGGAAAACCATTCATGAATTATGTCATCTGCGTTAATAGCTTACAATATCTCAATTTTTTCACTAGATTATAATAGATTGAAATTTTGAAAAGTGAGGATTTAGAATTCCGTGTTTGATATTAAGTCACTTGACACATAAACAGAGAAGGCTACAGCCGAGCGACAACCCTGCATGAGCAAGTCTGACTGAAGCAGCTCATCCGGGTCCTACTGGAGAGATCTGTCAGGTTAGTGCATGCTTTATAGGAAGGCCCGGGGAAGAATGGGTACATTGTGAAGCTTCTGGCATACTTATAAATTAGCTAATGAAAGCTGGAGGCAAATGGGATTTTAGCCAGTTGATGACTGACCTATTTTTAATTTAGAATTGTAAGCAGGAGAAGGGGCTGTTTACAATCAGCCCAAATCACAGTAGCCATTAAGATATGCCCTAGAAATAAATCAGGAGTTTTGGAAGTCCCCAAACATCCCTACTCTTTAGTGTACTACATCTAATGTACCAAATACTCTTATTAGATGAAAAGATTTCGCACAACTCCCCACCTCTAACCTGCTCCCAGAAACTTAAGATAATGACTGCATTGTTAAGCTCTGGCTCCAAGAAGCACTTCGCTGCCCCAACTAGAGAGTCTTATCGAAAATACAATTTCACTTCGGTGTTTTAAGAATGGAGATTACCAGGGGCGCCTGCGTGGCTCAGTGGTTTGGGCCGCTGCCTTCGGCTCGGGTCATGATCTCAGGGTCCTGGGATCGAGCCCCGCATCGGGCTCCCTGCTCCGCAGGAAGCCTGCTTCTCTCTCTCTCTCTCTCTCTCTGCCTGCCTCTCTGCCTACTTGTGATGTCTGTCTGTCAAATAAATAAATAAGATCTTTCATAAAAAAAAAAAAAAAAAAAATGGAGATTACCAGAGTCCAAGAGAGCCGAGCAGTAGGAGACCTTAGGTTTGTCTGGTCCCAGGAATTGGCCTAGATCGCTCTCAGATCACTCCGAACCCCCGTAAGCTCAACCATAGAGCTACGTGAAGAATAGCACAACTCTGTAAATAGAAAAGCCGTCACCTTCTTGAAGGTAGGACGTGCAGAGACGTGAATCTGAGGTGAAGTTTGGGAAGATAGACCATGGGGGCAGGGGGCCCCTGTCAGCCCCTCCCAGCAGTGAGCGCGCAGCGGAGCACAAAATCCGAACTTGTAGAAGTCTGCTCGCTGAAAGACATCACTCCAGTGACTAAGCAGGGGTGAAACCCTCGCTGGGACAGTGGGGCCTCAGGACTCGGGGTCACAGAAGGATCGGGGGTGCCTGAGTGTGGCAGAATCCCCAGGTATTGCAGTAGGGAAGCCGGCTGCAGAGACCGAGCCAGGAGTGGGCTCTCAGCTCGGGGCTGCCATAAACTGTGATCTGAGGCACAGTCGGGCCACCACTTTCAAGCAGGGTCCACACAAGTGGCAAATCCAGGGAGATCCCCCCCAACTTCCTCCCCTGGGAGGAGTGGTGTGGAGCGCAGCGCAGGAATCTGCTTGGTTTGGAGACTCCACACGGGCACGGCCAGAGATAGAGACTCTCAGTCACAAGCCAGGTGAGCTCGGAGTGTGGCCAGAGACCAAGGAGCCAGGGGTGATTGCTTTTCTCTGAGGGCGCACTGAAGGAGGGGAGAGCTCTTGGGTCCTCCAGCCCAAGGCTGGGAGGCCGCCATTTTCATTCTTGTCCTCCAAGGCTGTACCCAACGCTTTCACAGAACGAAAGCTGCCAGAAGCAAACCCAAGCAGATGACTGAGCCTGGCCCCTGGCAAGGGTGGTGCAATATCACCCAGGGAAATACACTTGGGGGTCAACACAACAGGCCTATCCCCCAGAAGATCATCAAGAACATCCAGCCAACACGAAGTTTACTGGTCAATGAGAACTGCAGAACTTCAGAGCTACAGGAATACAGCACATAGAATTCATGGCTTTCCCCCATGAGTCTTTAGTCTTTCACAGTTTTTGTTTTTCCTTGCTTTTTCAACCAATTTATTATTTTATCAATTCTTTTTTAAAATCCTCTTTAATTTTCATCTTTATAGTTACATTATATCCTTTCAATATATTTATCTTTGCATATGTAAGTTTTTCATTTTTTATGATTTTGAGATGTAGTTTCTTCTAACTAACTGACCATAATACACTCAGGAGAGAGTATATTGCTCCATTCAGTTCACCTATTTGTTTATATCCCTTTTTTGTTTTTGTTTTGTTTTGATTTTCTTTTAATTTCCTATTTTACAGTTATATATATTTTTTTAAGATTTTATTTATTTGACAGAGATCACAAGTAGGCAGAGAAGCAGGCGGGGGGGGGGGGCTGGCTCCCCATTGAGCAGAGAGCCGGATGTGGAGCTTGATCCCAGGACCCCGGGATCATGACCTGAGCCTAAGGCAGAAGCTTAACCCACTGAGCCACCAAGGTACCCCTTACAGTTACATTCTATTGTTTCAGTGTATTTAACTTTATTTTTATACATATATATGTTTTTTTCTTTAAATTTTGGGAACTAGTTTTCTGAAAAACAGACCAAAATACACAGAATCCAGTTACTGCTTTATTCTGCTCTCCTATCTGATTATATTCTTTTTTTTTTTAAGTGTCTTTTTTTTTTTTCCCCCCCCTGGTCTCTTCTGATTTCTTTAGTGCATATTTCTCTGGGGTTGTTGTTGCCATTTTAGTATTTTGTTCTCTCATTCGTCTATGCTTCTCAAGGCAGAATGAAAAAATGGGAAAACTCACCTCAAAAAAAGAGAACAAGAGGCAGTACTGACTGCCAAGAACCTAATCAGTATGGACAGAAGATGTAGGAACTAGGGTTCAAAATAATGATTATGAAGATATATAATGATGAAATAATGATTATGAAGATTATGAAGATACTAGGCAGGCTTGAAAAAATCATAGAAGACACTAGAGAATCCCTTTCTGGAGAAATAAAAGAACTAAAATCTAACCAAGTCAAAATCAAAAAGGCTATTAATGAGATGCAATAGAAAATGGAGGCTCTAACTGCTGGGATAAATGAGGCAGAAGAGAGAATTAGGGACACGGAAGACCAAATGATAGAGAATAAATAACCTGAGGAAGAGATAAACAACTCCTGGATCATGAGGGGAGAATTTGAGATATAAGTGATACTATTAAGCAAAACAATATTAGAATAATTGGGATCCCAGAAGAGGGAGCAGAAGGTATATTGGAGCAAATTAAAGTGGAGAACTTCCCTGATCTGGGGAAGGAAACAGGCATTCAAGTCTGGGAAGCACAGAAAACCCCCCTCAACATCAATAAAAATAGGTCAACACCCTGACATATAATAGTAAAACTTACAAATCTCAGAGAAAAGGAAAATACCTTGGGATATTGGGAGAAGAGGTTGGTGACCTAAAAGAGTAGAAACCTTAGACTGGGGCGCCTGGGTGGCTCAGTGGGTTAGGCCGCTGCCTTCCGCTCAGGTCATGATCTCAGGGTCCTGGGATCGAGTCCCGCATCGGGCTCTCTGCTCAGCAGGGGGCCTGCTTCCCTTCCCCTCTCTCTTCCTGCCTCTCTGCCTACTTGTGATCTCTGTTAAAGAAATAAAATCTTAAAAAAAAAAAAAAAAGAAACCTTAGACTGGCAGCAGACTTATCCATGGAGACCTGGCAAGCCAGAAAGGACTGATGTGACATATTCAGGGTGCTAAATGAGAAAAATATGCAGCCAAGAACACCTTATCCAGCTAGGATGTCATTCAAAATAGAAGGAAAGAGAAACTTCGAGAACAGAAACTAAAAGAATTTGTGATCACCAAACCATCCCTGCAAGAAATATTAAAAGGGATCCTTTGAGTGAAGAGACCCCAAAAGTAACAGACCAGAAAGGAACAGAGAAACAGTGACTTTACAGGTAATACAATGGCACTAAATTCGTATCTTTCGATAGTTACTCAATGTAAATGGGCTAAATGTCCCAGTCAAAAGACACAGGGTATCGGAATGGATAAAAAAGCAAGACCCATCAATATGCTGTCAGCAAGAGATTCATTTTTAGACCCATAACCTCCAGATTGAAAGTGAGGGGCTAGAAAACCATTTATCATGTTAATGAACATCAAAAGAAACCTGGGATGGCAATCCTTCTACCAGAAAATTTAGATTTTAAACCAAAGATAGTAATAAAAGATGAGGAAGGACACTATGTCATAAAGGGTCTCTCCAACAAGAAAATCTAACAATTGTAAATATTTATGCCCCTAACATGGGAACAGCCAATTATATAAACCAATTAATAACAAAATCAAATGCATCAACAATAATACAGTAATAGTACGGGACACTGACACCCCCCTCACTGAAATGGACAGATCATCTAAGCAAAAGATCAACAAGGAAATACAGGTTTTATTTTCTTTCTAAGATTTTACTTATTTGAGAGGGGGAGAGAGAGATCGCAATTAGGCAGAGAGGCAGGCACAGAGAGATGGGGAAGCAGGCTCCCTGCTGAGCAGAGAGCGTGATGCGGGGCTTGATCCCAGGACCCTGAGACCATGACCTGAGCCTAAGGCAGAGGCTTAACCCATTGAGCCACCCAGGCACCCTGGAAATAAAGGTTTTAAAGGACACACTGGTCCAAATGGACATCACAGACATATTCAGAACATTCCATCCTAAAGCAACAAAGTACACTTTCTTCTGAAGTGCACATGGAGCATTCCACAGAACAGATCACATACTAGGTCACAAATCAGGTCTCAACTGGTACCAAAAGGCTGGGATTATTCCTTACATTTTTTGGACCATAATGCTTTAAAACCGGAACTCAATCACAACAAGAAATTTGGAAAGAACTCAAATACATGGAGGCTAAAGGGTATCCTTCTAAAGAATGAATGTGTCAACCAAAGAATCTAAAAAGTTCATGGAAACAAATGAAAATGAAAACACAACTGTTCAAAATCTTTGGGAATACAATTAAAGTTATCCTAAGAGGAAAGTACATATCAATAAAACCCTTGTCAAGAAACCAGAAAGATCTCAAAAACACAATCTAGCCTTAAACCTAAAGGAGTGGAGAAAGAACATCAAATAAAGCCTAAACCCGCAGAAGAGAAATAATAAAGATTAGAGCCGAAATCAATGAAATAGAAACCAAAAGAACAGTACAGGGACATCTGGGTGGCTCAGTCGGTTAAGCCACTGCCTTCAGCTCGGGTCATGATCCCGGGATCCGGGGATCCAGTCCCACATCGGGCTCCTTGCTCGGTGGCCTCTCTCTCTCTCTCTCTGACAAATAAATAATAAATAAAAATATCTTAAAAAAAAAAAAAAGAACAGTACAACAGATCAAGAAAACTAGGAGCTTGTTCTTTTAAAGAATTAATAAGATTGAGAAACCTTTGGCCAGACTTATCAAAAAGAAAAGAGAGTTGGGGCGCCTGGGTGGCTCAGTGGGTTAAAGCTTCTGCCTTCGGCTCAGGTCATGATCTCAGGGTCCTGGGATCGAGCCCCACATCGGGCTCTCTGCTCCGCAGGGAGCCTGCTTCCTCCTCTCTCTCTGCCTGCCTCTCTGCCTACCTGTGATCTCTGTCAAATAAATAAAATCTTAAAAAAAAAAAAAAAAAAGAAAGAAAGAAAAGAAAAGAGAAAGGACCCACACGAATAAAACCATAAATGAAAGAGGAGAGATCACAACCAACACTGAAGAAAAACAATTATAAAAACATATGATGAGCAACTATATGCCAGCAAATTAGGCAACCTAGAAGAAATGGACATGTTCCTAGAGACATATAAACGACCAAAACTCAAACAGGAAGACATAGAAAACCTGAACAGACACATAACCAGCAAGGACATTGAAGTAGTCATCAAAAATCTCCTAAAAAACAAGAGCCCAGGGACAGATGGCTTCCCAGAGGAATTCTACCAAACATTTAAAGAATTGATACCTGTTCTTCTGAAGCGGTTTCAAAATGGAAATGGAGGGAAGACTTCCCAACTTTTCCTGAAGCCAGCATGACCTTGATCCCTAAACCAGACAAAGACACCACCAAAAAGGAGAATTACAGACCAATATCCCTGATGAACATGGATGCAAAAATTCTCACCAAGATACTTGCCAATAGGATCTAATAGTACATTAAAAGGACTATTCACCACAACCAAGTGGGATTTATTCCTGGGTGGCAAGGGTGGTTCAACATCCAGAAATCAAATCAATGTGATATGCTACAGGGGCACCTGGGTGACTCAATTGTTAAGCATCTGCCTTCGGCTCAGGGTGTGATCCCATGGTTGTGGGATGGAGCCCCACATTGGGCTCCCTGCTCAGCGAGAAGCCTGCTTCTCCCTCTCCCACTCCCCTTGCTTGTGTTGCTGTGTCTCTGTCAAATAAATAAAATCTTCTTTTAAAATGTGATACACTACATTTAAAAGAGAAAGGACAAGAACCATATGATCGTTCAATAGATGCAGAAAAAGCATTTGACCAAGTACAGCATCTTTTCTTGATTAAAACCCTGCACAGTGTAAGGATAGAGGGCACATACCTCAATATGATAAAAAGCCATCTATGAAAACTCCACAGTGAATATCATTCTCAATGGGAAAGAACTGAGAGCTTTTCCCCTAAGGTCAGGAACACAACAGGGATGTTCACTATCACCACTGTTGTTCAATATAGTATTAGAAGTCCTGGCCTCAGCAATCAGACAACAAAAAGAAATAAAGGGTATCTGAATCAGCGAAGAAGTAGTCAAACTCTCACTCTTCAGAGATGACATGACACTCTATGTACAAAACCCAAAACACTCCACCCCAAAATTGCTACAACTCAAACAGGAATTCAGCAAAGTGGCAGGATATAAAATCAGTGCACAGAAATCTGTTGCATTTCTGTACGCTAACAATGAAACAGAAGAAAGAGAAATTAAGGAGTCAATACCATTTACAAATACACCCAAAACTGTAAGACACCTAGGAATAAACCTAACCAAAGAGGCCAAGGATCTATGCTCAGAAAACTATAGCACACTCATGTAAGAAATTGGGGAAGAGGGGCGCCTGGGTGGCTCAGTGGGTTAAAGCCTCTGCCTTCAGCTCGGGTCATGATCCCAGAGTCCTGGGATCGAGCCCCACGTCGGGCTCTCTGCTCTGCGGGGAGCCTGCTTCCTCCTCTCTCTCTGTCTGCCTCTCTGCCTACTTGTGATCTCTGTCTGTCAAATAAATAAATAAAAAATCTTAAAAAAAAAAAAAGAAATTGGGGAAGACACAAAAAATTGGGAAGATGTTCTATGCTAACAGATTGGAAGAACAATTTTTAAATGTCTATGCTAACTAAAGCAATCTACACAGTCAATGCAATCCTTATCAAAATAGCATCACCTTTTTTCACAGAACTGGAACAAACAATCCTAAAAATTTGTATGGGACCAGAAAAGACCCCAAATAGCCAAGGAAATGTTGAAAAAGGGGCGCCTGGGTGGCTCAGTGGGTTAGGCCGCTGCCTTCGGCTCGGGTCATGGTCCCAGGGTCCTGGGATCGAGTCCCGCATCGGGCTCTCTGCTCGGCGGGGAGCCTGCTTCCTCCTCTCTCTCTCTGCCTGCCTCTCAGCCTACTTGTAATCTCTCTCTGTCAAATAAATAAATAAAATCTTTAAAAAAAAAAAAAAAAAAGAAATGTTGAAAAAGAAAACCAAAGCTGGTGGCATCACAATGCCTGACTTCAAAGGCATTTTGTGTGATGGTATGACTTCACAAACAAAGCTGTAATCATCAAGACCATATGGCATTGGCACAAAAACAGACACACAGATCAATGGAACAGAACAGAGAAGCCAGAAATGGACCCTCCACTCTATGGTCAACTAATCTTCGACAAAGCAGGAAAAAATATCCAATGGAAAAAAGACATTCTCTTCAACAAATGCTGTTGGAAAAACTGGTCAGCCACATGTAGAAGAATGAAACTGGACCACTTTCTTACACCACACAAAAAGATAGGCTCAAAATGGATGAAAGACCTAAATGTGAGACAGAAATCCATCAAAATCTGAGAGGAGAACACAGGCAGCAAAGCCTGTGACCTCGACCACAGCAATGCCTTGCTAGACCTGTCTCCAAAGGCAAGGGAAACAAAGGGAAAAACAAACTATTGGTACCTCCTCAAGATCAAAAGCTTTTACACAGAGAAGGAAACAGTTGACAAAACCAAAGGGCAACCAACAGAATGGGAGAAGATATTTGCAAATGACATAACAGATAAAGGTCTAGTACCCAAAAGCTATAAAGAACTCAAAACTCAAACCCAAAACCAAAAGAACAAATAATTCAGTCAAGAAATGGACAGAAGACATGAACAGACATTTCTCCAAAGAAGACACCCAAATGGCCAACAGAAAAAAATGCAAATTTTTTCTGCTAAATGCTAAAATTAACAACTCTGAAAATAACAGATGTTGGTGAGGATGCCAAGAAAGGGAAACCCCTTTATGCTGTTAGTGGGAAAGCAAGCTGGTGCAGCCCCCTTGGAAAATAGTACGGAGGTTCCTCAAAAAGTTGAAAATAAAGTTACCCTATGACCCAGCAATTGCACTACTAAGTATTTATCTCAAAGATACAAATGCAGTGGAAAAAAAAAAAAGATACAAATGCAGTGTTCTGAAGGGGCACCTGCACCCCAATGTTTACAGCACCAATGTCCACAATAGCCAAACTGTGGAAAGAGCCCAGATGTCCACTGACAGATGAACAGATAAAGAACATGTGTCATATACATATATACACACACACACACACACACACACACACACACAAAATAGAATATTCAGCCATCAAAAATGAAATCTTCCTATTTGCAATGATGTAGATGAACCTAGAGAGTATTATGCTAAGTGAAATAAGTTAATCAGAAAGACAATTATATGATCTCACTCATACGTGGAATTTAAGAAACAAAACAGAGGATCATAGGGGAAGAGAAAAAAAAATAAAAGGAAATCAGAGAGGGAGACAAACCATAAGAAACTTCCATGATGGGAAACAAACTGAGAGCTGCTGGAGGGGAGGAGTGGAGGGATGGGGCAGCAGGGTGATGGCCATTAAGGAAAGCATGTGATGTAATGAGCTCTGGGTATTATATAAGACAATGAATCACAGAATTTTACCTCTGAAACCAGTAATGCATTATATATTAACTGAATTTAAATTTAAAAATACTAAAATAGAAGTCATCAGTCTTAAAAAAACAAAACAAAACAAAAAAACGGAAATTACCTGATGGTGCATCTTCACGTACTGGTACTACTGAGAAATCACATGGGAAGTGATGCTAGTTTCCTAGACACCATCCTTTCTTTGTCTTTTCTACATTAACTTCCACACTGTTCAGGGATTTGAGGCCCCAGCTCTGCACTATCATACTGTGGAAATTCTGGACCAACACTTAATTTCTGTGGCCTTGGTTTGTTGTTGCATTTTTGTTTTTAAATCTGTAAAACAAGAAGACAAGGGAGCCTCAACTAACCAATTGCTAAGATTCTGGCTCTGAATATTATCTTTTTCCTTCGAATTTGCTAATACCAGCACAACAGAGCCCTCTAAATTGTGCTAAAAGAGCTCTTACTTTAGATTCAGTTTCTAAAATAAAGCAAATCCAAGTGATTCAAAAGTGGTGATATGGATTCAATGTCCATGTTGCTCCCAAACAGAAAAATATGTTTCCCAGTCTAGAAAGTGCTATACAAGACTGCACAAGCCTGATAGCCCTACGTGTCCTAAAGATTCCAGACCAGCTGGTATGGGGCACACTCAAGTCTTAGAAAAAGAACAACTAAATAGCAATTTCCCCTATTCTTACCTGGTATCTACCTGAGATGCACCTAGAAATTCTGTAATGGCAGCAATCTTTGTAAGCAACCAAACATTACAGACCAGTTAAAATTTACTTGATTTCTGGGGTGCCTGGGCACAGTCAGGTGTGTTCAACTATTGCTTTTGGATCAGGTTGTGATCCTAGGGCTGTGGGATTGAGCCCCAGGTCAAGCTCTGCACTCAAGAGTCTGCTTGGGACTCATTCTCCCTTTCACTCTGCCCCTTCCTCCTGCTCTAAAATAAATGGATAAAATCTTAAAAAAAAAAAAAATTAGGGGTACCTGGGTGGCTTGGTCAGTTAAGTGTCTGCCTTCAACTTGGGTCATGATCCTGGGTCTCGGGATCGAGTCCCATGTTAGGCTCCCTGCATGATGGAGAACCTGCTTCTTCCACTCCCACTCCCCCTGCTTGTTTTCTGTCAAATAAATAAATAATAAACAAATATTTTTACATGATTTCCCTCAATCAAATCAACCCAAAATACAAGAGGGTTATTCTCCCCAAAGTCATGGGTAAAGATTCTCATATAGTATTAATCTCATAAAACAAGACTTTTAGGGGCGCCTAAGTTGCTCAGTCGGTTAAGCAGCTGCCTTCTGCTTAGGTCGTGATCCTGGGGTCCTGGGATCCAGCCCCTGTTCTGGCAGTGGCAGTCTGCTTCTCATTCTGCCTGTCACTCCGCGTGCTTGTGCTGTCACATAAATAGATAAAAAAACAAAAACAAAAACAAAACACTTTTGAAATCCACCAAACTAATAAGATTCAACATGTCTGAAGTAGTCTGTCACATTTAAAAGATGAAACAAGGTAACTGACAACTCTGACCACAATCTGCTAAGAGGCAGAAAGTCAGGGCTATCCTCTTCCTCTTTTTAGCTCTATGTGGCTTTCATTATCCTCTGCAACCCTGGGAAACACTCTTCCCCCCAGGAACTTACCCTAAAAGTGAATGTTTCTGATATCACCAACTTTATCTCCCTTTAAGGAAACAATAGCTACAATTACTACTTCTTGTTTTGGAGTCTTCTACCTCATCTCCTGATGATACATCAGAGGGACTCCTAGAGCGTTTATTTTTTAAAGATTTTGTCAGAGAGAGCACAAGCAGGGGGAGGCAGGCAGGGGGAGAAGCAGGCTCCCCACAAGTCCGATTCGGGGCTCAATCCCAGGACTCTGGGATCATGACCTGAGTTGAAGATAGTTAACCAACTGAGCCACCCATCCCCTCCCCGACCCCGGAAGCTTTTAAAATTGTGACCCTCCCATTCCAATCAAATCAGTTTCCAAAGGCAGAACCCAACAATCTGTAGTTTTAAACTCTTCCTTTTTGATGTAAAGAGAGGTTTGGAAAACATTCTTCCAGCCCACTGTCTTGCAACTCTCCTACTCTTTCACAAACTGGTAAGCAAGGTCTCTGAATCACAGAACTGTTTTATGTATCAAAAACTTAGTTATTAATGGATCAGTACAAAGAGGTTGCGATAAATGGTAACCTGCAGGAAATGGTCTCAAGGTCAACATTTTCAGAGACTTAAATGAGCCATGTGATTGGAAGGCATAAATAGGTAACATACAAGAAACAGGAAGTACCACTAAAAGATTAAAAATTAAGAGTGTAGGGGCACCTGGATGGCTCAGTGGGTTAAAGCTCTGCCTTTGGCTCAGGTCATGAACCCAAGGTCCTGGGATTGAGCCCCATGTCGGGCTCTCTGCTTAGTGGGGAGCCTGCTTCCCCCTCTCTCTGCCTGCCTCTCTGCCTACTTGTGATCTCTGTCAAATGAATAATTAAAATCTTAAAAAAAAAATTGAGTGTGGCATGGAGAATTGAGATTCACAATGAATTTGAGAATTGCTGTGGTAGGCTGAATAAAGGCCCCCTAAAACATCCATTTCATAATCCCAGAACCTGTGACTGCACTTAGATAAAAGGGATCTTGCAAATGTGATGAAGGATTCTAAAATGGGAAATTATTTGGATTACCCAGGTAGGCCCAATGACATAATCACAAATCCCCTGAGAAGGAAGCAGAGATCACTATACCATATCAGGCAATGTGATGGTTAAGGGAGAGACTAGAATGATGTGGCCACAAGTGATGAATGCCTTCCAGCAACTTGCAGAAGCTAAAAGAGGCAAGGAATGGATTTTCCCCTGGGCTTCTAAAAAGGACCAGGAAACTAATTTTAGCCTAGTAAAACGGATTTCAAGCTTCTGATCTCAAGACTGTAAGAAGGAATTTATATTAAGTCACTAAACTACTATAGCAGATTTCAAAAATTAATACAATGACTAATGGTTATCTCAAGAATCAGAATCCAAGATCTGTGTTTTATAAAATGTTTTTTAAAAACCCAGAAGCACCAAATATTCTGGGCACCTGTGTGGCTCAGTTAAGTGTCTGTCTTCAGCTCTGGTCATGATCCTGATATAGAGTCCTTTATTGGTGGGGGGTTGGAAAGGGGGGGGGGAAGTTCCTGCTCATCAAAGAGCCTGCTTGTCCCTCTCCCTCTGCCCTTTCCTCCAGCTCACTAAAAATAAATAAATAAATAAATAAATAATAAAAAAATTTAACCCATTTAAAAACCCAGAAGCACCAAGTATTTTTTAAAGTGGTTTCAATATTACCAAAATCAAGGAAATCATAATTTTTCTCTATATACACCTAGTTTTAAAGACACAGTGAGAGGGGCACACGGGTGGCTCAGCCAGCTAAGCATCCAACTCTTGGGTTTTGGCTCAGGCTCATGAGATTAAGCCCCAGGTTGGGCTTAGCACAGAGTCTACTTGGGAATTCATTTGAGAGAGAGACAGAGACAGAGCACAAGACCTGAGCAGAAGGCTTCTCCTTGCCCCTCTGCTTCCTCCCTCCCCACTTTGCACCTACATGCATGCTCCCAAAAAAGAAATATTTAAAAAAACCCACAAAAACACCATGACATTTTTTGGGGCAGTTAAGTACAAATTTCCCACAAACATCAGAAGAGTTCTATTAAATTACCCGAATCGGATAAAATGGGTATCTCATTTCTAATGACCATATCCAGCATTTCCTTATCTCAGGAGTTTTGTTGTTCCTTTGACCCCCCTCGGTCTATCTCTGAGGGAGACAGAGGAAAAATACAAGGACACAATTTTATTGTTCCTATGTGATTCAACCTATTACTTTAAAAACAACGTATAAGGCATTTTTTTTCTTTTTAAAAGATTTTATTTATTTGACAGAGAGAGAGAGATCACAAGTAGGCAGAGAGGCATGCAGACAGAGAGGGGAAGCAGGCTCTTCCTCAGCAGAGAGTTTGATGTGGGGCTCGATCCCAGGACCCTGAGATGATGACCTGAGTCAAAGGCAGAGGTTTAACCCACTGAGCCACTCAGGAACCCCAGGGCATTTTTAAAAATAACATTTCCTGGGGTGCCTGGGTGGCTCAGTCATTAAGCGTCTGCCTTCAGCTCAGGTCATGGTCCCTGGTCCTGGGATCGAGCCCAGCACCGGGCTTTCCGCTGTGCAGGAAGCCTGCTTCTCCCTCTCCTATTCCCCTGCTGTGTTCCTTCTCTCTGTGTCTTTTATCAAAAAAATAAATAAAATCTTTTTTAAAAATTAAAAAATAAAAATTAAAAAATTAAAAATTAAAAAATAACATTTCCTTCTAGGCACTGACACTAAGGAAAATCAAAAATATTAAAATCAACAAATATAGATATGTAGAACATTTTCACATAAAGTTTACTGTATAAGAATATCCCTTTGACAGCGTTGCAAGCAGGAGTGAAAATCCTACAAATCCATTAACTATAACTTTTAAGTTATAGTTATAAGAATTTCTAGCTTTGTATAAGATATAGATGGCCCTCATGAGATCCACCCAAAATAAAGTAGAATACACTACTAATGGAATTTTGATATTTTATTTTTAACTCGTCTCTACACCAAATGTGGGGCTTGAACTTACAGCCCCAAGATCAAGAACGGCATGCTCTACCGACTAAGCCAGCCCAGGCACCCTCACTGTTTACAGAATGATAAATTGCTTTTACCAAGGTTTATAGCAGCAATACAGGATAGGATAAAATGCTAACTTCATTTTAATAAATGAATAGCTAATTTTGAATGTTGATGCTATAATTAATCCTAAAATCAATATCAGACATTTAATTGACATGCTTCCTTCATGAATATAAATTCAAATTCAAAGTATCAATTGTATTTATTATCCTTTGGAAATTTAGGTTATTATCAAAATTTAGTAGTCTGCTTAATTACATTAGGTACTCATATCTGATATACAGCTTTTAATACTATAAAAATAAATGTAAATAAAAACAAATGTAAAACAAACAAGTGAAGCAGTGTAATTAATTACCAGCCCATATAAAATAAAATACCCAGGTATCCCCAAATATTAAGAGTGAGACGCCTAGTTAAAATTTTTGGAGAAGTAATCTAACCCTCTAATAGATTCACTTGGTAGTTATCTGACTATGTAAACTACACTAAAAATATGTTTTTCAGAAACCGCATTTGGATCTTTAGACCATCTCAAATACGCTGCTGAATGTGTTGTACAATACATCTGCAGTGGCTGCTTAGTTAACAATTAGCTGCATTCAAGAAATGAATATCATCTACTTTTACTAAAACATTTACACAGCATGGAAAAACACCCAGAAACCTTTTAACCACATTCAAGTATTCAAAAAATAATATAAAGGGGTGCCTGGGTGGCTCAGTCAGTTAAGCCGCTGCCTTGAACATCTGCCTTCAGTTCAGGTCATCATCTCAGGGTCTTGGGATCCAGCCCACATCTGGCTTCCCTGCTCAGCGGTGAGTCAACTTCTCCCTCTCTGCCCCTCCTCCCTGCTTCTGCTCTCATTCTCTCAAATAAATAAAATCTTAAAAAAAAAAAAACAAGGTATATAAATAAAATGTAGAATTTAACTGTGCAAAGAAAAGTATAGGAAACCTTCAAGCAAAAAGTTATCACATAGACAGACCCAGAGAAAAAACAATTTAGCTCTATTACAATGAATTTCACATCAGTTAGTAAATACGTTTAAAACCATAACATGGGGGGCGCCTGGGTGGCTCAGTGGGTTAAAGCATCTGCCTTCGTTTCAGGTCATGATCCCAGGGTCCTGGAATGGAGCCCTGCATCCGGCTCTCTGCTCAGTGGGAAGCCTGCTTCCCCCTTTCTCTCTGCCTGCTGCTCTGCCTACTTCTGATCTGTCAAATAAATAAATAAAATCTTAAAACAAACAAAAAACCGTAACATGGTCCTTGCTAACAATGTAATCATGGATTTCTAATTTGATTCTGATATTAAAAAGCATGAACTCATTAAGAATTTTACTGAGAAACTGTTTGAGAAACCCAAATTTACAGAGAAAATCAGAAATATAGACACACAAAAGAATGATACTTAGAGAAACATAAATTATTAAAAGTTAGTTTTCCAGAATGATAGAGGAAACAATGAGCTGACTATAGAATCAAAATAATTTAGGGGAATCAAAAGTGCAATCTAACTTCCTTATTGCCCAAAATGGAGTTTTCTATACCCCTCTTCTTAGATTTATTGTATAATTCCTTTGCTAGGCTAATTTTTTAAAATCCCACTTAGGTAGCATACATGTGTATTTTCAAAATTCCGTACACAGTATTAAAGAAAAATAGTAACTTTCATTTAGGTCTTACCTGGTACAGTGAGTGAATTTCATAGTACAACGAATATGAATGAGATGTCAGAATGAATACAAAAGCAAGCCTACAAACTGATGTTTCTTTTTGTGTTTTTCTTTTCATGGTCAGTTCCAAACACAGTATAGGGAAAATGGAATGAGTAAGAAAAAAACATCATATTTTATTTCCCCCATTAACACCAAGTCATATTATTCAGAATGTATTTCAAAATACTTAGCCAGATCACCAATCCCATCCACTGCCTTAGTTCAAATGTTCACTAAGAAAATAAGCAAACAACAGAAATCCATTATCAAACTCCATCTATAGAGAACAGCTACATTGCTATATATAATTTATTAACTTAGTAATTTAGTCTCCCAATATTTACCAAGTTTGTGTAAAAATTTCTATTCCCATTGGTTTATAGTGACATTAATATAAATGCATAATTTCAAAGTCAACATTCCTTTCACTATGAACATAAAACTTAGAAAGATACTTGTGGGTTACAGTAAAGTAATGACTGGTTGCTTGGCTAGCACTGTTCAAGGCCAAATACACTGGAAGGCTTAGAATGGCATAAATATATATACACACACTCTCAATACCTACTTCCCACATTTCTGCTATACATCCTTGTTGTATAATATGGCATAAATTATTTCCTCAAACTTGAAAAAAAAATCCAGATGAATACATTTTCATCTTCACTTCAAAATAACCCTTTTAAATGAAAAAGAAGTTCCCATTTGTTAATTCTGTTCAAGAGATGGATTTAAGTATTTTCTGCACTACATGTATATTTTTTTTACCCTATCTTAGTGCCTCATTACAACCAGTTTAACAATAAGACCTCCAGTTGTTGAAAATTGCATTCAGTAGATTAAAAGGTTGTAAAATCTGCAGTTGAATCTTTAAGACATGAATCATAACAAAAATGTATGACCATCAACACCTTGGGAGCTATGAATTATTGCCAAAAAAACTCACAAGTGCATAAACATAAACTTTGTGGGGAAGGGATGTAAAATAAATACTACAATATTTTCAATTCTATTTAAATGTTACTTAGATGCTTAGACAGAAGGATTAATACTACCAACAGGAAGAATCAAACTATTTTAAAGACCGCTTTCCAAGTAATTAGGACAATTTCGCAAAACAAAGATAAGCAAGAGCCTATGCCAATACATTTTTCCTGTAGTGTAATTGCTAATATGAGGTATAATCTGTAAGCAATTAATACAAATATAAATAGGTATAAGCCACACTAACTCACAGTCTGGTGAAAAGCTTCTCAGCTACTGTAGTTTGGATAGGGAGTTAAAAGAAATGAGAACGGAAGGACAGGGCAGGTTTCCAGTGGGTATGTCAATTTACATGCCTTATCATTATCATCACCTTGTATTTAACAGTCTACTGTTGCAAAAAGGTAAATCCTTTCCAAGTATGCTGGTCTAGAATATACTTTAGTAGCACAGTAAGATTATTTAAGTATTACTAATACTTCATTTGCATTTATATTTGGATTATACACATAATCTTATGTGTATCAAAAACTATAAACAACTTTAAAACATTTTCATCTCATTTCTGAAAAGTTAACAGTTAAGACTGAACTATGTACTATAGAATTTTCTAGAATATCTAAACTAGGGGTAAAACCAAAAGAAAACTTGACTATTTCTTTAGTAAATGGCTTGTGCGAAACCTCAAGCTCACTCATCTTTTTATAGATGGGTTTATTTGATGAGGATTGTGATCCAATGATTGTTTAGCAGCAATTTTACCAAACTGTAAATTCTTTTATTAACAGGCATTATAAACAGATAATACTAATCTTATTTAAAAACCATGGGTGCCACACTGGTGAATATACAGCTCATGAATAACTTAAAAAGTATTTCCCATTTTAAAAGGCAACACTCAGCATACAAAAACCTATACTAAACAAAGAAGCTATAATATGGATACATGATTGATGTGTCTAAAATGATATATATACAGTACATAATTATTGTTAATTATGTGATCAGTACATTTTTTTTCTATATGATTCCCTTCATGCTTCACTTTCCCCAGAAACTGAATTCTGAACTTCCTCTTCTAAAATTGGTACAATCAGGTTATCCTTGGACATCAAATTATATTTCATCACAAATTTAGTAAACCGGTGACACAAAAATGTTTCGTTCTGTAGAGAGAAAGGAAAAAAAGTAATTTTAGCTTACTATTCAGAACCAAAAAACTAGACATAACATCAACATATACCATTATCATTCTGCTAAAAATGCATCACGATAATTAGTGAAATACTTACTTCATATTCATCAAATATCTGCCGATGGTGAAAATAAGCATGTGAAAATATTCTGTAAATCCTACGGCATACTGATCCTAGTTTTGCTACAGATGATTCCTTTATGCTAACCCTAGAAACAGGAAAGAAATCAGAGTCATAGAGCTGGACAGATCTTACGAAAAAATAGTCTAATCTTCTCAATTCACAAGTGTGGAAACTTAGACCTAGGAGAAAAAAGTGACCAGTGCAAGGTCACAGTGCTAGTAGGTGGCAAGACTAGGACTAGGACCCCTGTTCTTTACTCCTAAGCCAGTGCTGTATCTACCTAACCACAGCAGCCAAGAAATTCAGTATTATAACTTTTGAAACTTTAAAGTTCAATGCAATTAAATCCCTGACAAATCAAAATTTACTAAAACTTAACACTTTGTCCACTAAAGATGATTAAAACCACTAAAGGGAATTGTTTTATTCTATACAACTTGACTTTTTAATAAAAAATGCCTACAAATTTTGGTATTAAAAAAATGTAAAGGGGCACCTGAGTGGATCACTCGTTAGGCATCTGCCTTTGGCTCAGGTCATGATCCCAGGGTCCTGGGATCGAGCCCCGCATCGGGCTCCCTGCTCATGGGGCTCCCTGCTCGTGGAGCTCCCTGCTCCCTCTTCTCCCTCTCCCACTCCCCCAGCTTGTGTTCCTGCTCTCGCTATCAAATAAATAAAACCTTAAAAAAAAAAAGTAAAAAAAAAATTTAGGGGCACCTGGTTCAGTCATCGGAGTGGGTGACTCCTGATCTCGGGGCTGAGTTTAAGCCCCGTGTCAGGTGTAGAGATTACTCAAAAATATAAAATTTTTAAAAATGGGGCACCTGGGTGGATCAGTGGGTTAAGCCTCTGCCTTCGCCTCAGGTCATAATCTCAGGGTCCTGGGATCGAGGCCCGCATTGGGCTCTCTGCTCAGTGGGGAGCTGCTTCCCCCCCATCTCTGCCTGCCTCTCTGCCTACATGTGACCTCTCTCTGTCAAATAAATTAATAAAATCTTAAAAAAAAATTTGTTTTAAATGTACACAGGATACTGAAGCAAAAAACAGTATTTTTAACATATTTTATATGAGCTCTATATTTGGGGGAAAGAACCTCCAAATCTATCCACCTGGTAACAGATATCTTAATTGAATAAAGGCCAGGCAACAAACCTCTCCGATAATAAGCAGCTTCATCCCAGATCTTAAAAACCTACAGGCAAGAAAAGGAATCCTTCAAAAACAAGCAGTCCAACTTAGGAAATTCTGCTCTCTAGGCATACCATGTAAGAGGACACTAGCTCTAGCACAGAGATTGAAGTAAGTCAGTGTGTAAGTAGCCCAACTCTAAAGTATGAGAGGGGAGAGCCTTGGAGGACACACAGTAGCAGTGACTACTCTTGACTAAACTGACCTATGAGCTTTGGGAGCCAAGTCCTGCGGCTTTTAGTTTAACCACAACCCTAAATTTCAAAATTTGAGTAATTCTGAACTAGTTAAACATATAGTAGCATAAAAAAAAAAAAGTTTTAAAGAATAGAACGCAGTAACAGCAACCTAGTTTGTTTTAATAAAAATACCAATCTTCTAAATTAAATCCAAAAAGTTTAACACTAAGTTTAAAAGTTTTATTTACCTGCTAGGAAAATATTTATTGCTATTCAGAAGACATGCAGCACCATCGAGTGTATGTCTAGTATAGTCTATTGCAGGACACTATAAAAGAAAGGACATACATGAGGTCCGTTTATTATACATTTGTCTTATTCCAAAAACCTGAGCATGTTTGAAGAAAATGGTCTCTTAACAATATCAGAATGATTCTAAAATTCAATGTTACAACAAATAAAGTTATACTAAAAAAGTAAACAGGTGAAATTAATTAATGATATATTTTATTTAACTCTAAATAGCCAAAATCATGTCAACATATAATTGATATAAAAATTATTAATGGGCTTCTTTGGGGTATTTAAAAAAATAAGATGTAATTCACATACCATAAAATTTCTCTTTTAAAACGTGTAACTCTCAAGTTTTCAGTATATTCACAAATTTATGCAACCATCACCAACTACATTCCTGAACATTTTCATCACCCCAAAAAGAAACCCAGTATCAATCAGCAGTCAATTCTCATTCTCTCCTCCCCCTAACTTGAAGCAACAATTAATCTACTTTCTGTCTTCCATGGATTTGTCTATTCTGGGTATTTCCTAACAATGGAATAATATGGGGATGCCTGGGTGGCTCAGTCAGTTACGCCTCAGACTCCTGGTACCAGCTCAGGTCATGGTCTCAGAGTCATGAGATCCAGCCCCACGCTGGGCTCTGCGCTGGCCATGGAGCTTCCCTTAAGAGCCTCCCTCTACCCGCCCTCCTCCTTTCAACGCCCCCCTCCCCCACCAACACATTAGCTCTCTCACTCTCTGTCTCAAAAAAAAACAGAAAAAGAATAATATGTGGATTTCTGTGTCACTTAGCATGTTTTCAAGGCTCATCCATAGTGTAGCACTGAGTACTTTTTCTTTTATTCAAAATCTTTTGAGTTTAATGTTTCTAATATATACGAAATGTTATAATCCCTTATAACTTCCTTTTTATGGCCGAATAATATTCCATTGTGTGCATACACTACATTTTGTCTGTTTATGCATCTTCAGTTATTGAAAACTTGGTCGTTTCCATGTCTGGCTTTCATTAACAATGTGACTATACTAGTGTACAAGTTTTGTATGGACATGTGTTCTCATTTCTTTTGGGTATATACCTAAGAGTGGAATTGCTAAGTCATATAGTAACTATGCTTATCTTTTTAAGGGACTTCCAAACTATTTTCCAAAGTGGCTACAGTATTTTACAGTCCTATCAGCAGTATATGAAGGTTCTACTCTCTCGACATCCTAGCCAACACTGGTTATTCTCTTTTATATTTTAATCATTCTAGTAGATTAAGGGTATGCCATTGTGGAGTGTATCTTTTCTTTTTCCATTTAAAAAAATGTGGTGAACTGTATTTCAGATGAGGGCGCCTGGGTGGCTCAGTTGGTTGAGCAACTGCTTCCGCTTGGGTCATGATCCTGGAGTCCTGGGATTGAGTCCCGCATCCGGCTCCCTGCTCTGCAGGAAGTCTGTTTCTCCCTTTTACCCTTCCCCTCTCGTGCTCTTTCTCTCTCTCTCTTATTTTCTCTCTCAAAAAAAAAATCTTTTTTTTTTTTTAAAGATTTTATTTAATTTAGACGCAGACAGAGATCACAAGTGGGCAGAGAGGCAGGCAGAGGAGGGGGGCAGGCAAGCCCCCTGCTGAGCAGAGAGCCTGATGCGGGGCTTAATCCCAGGACCCTGAGATCATAACCTGAGCAGAAGGCAGAAGCTTAACCCACTGAGCCATGCAGGTGCCCCTCAAATAAATAAAATCTTTAAAATTTTTTTTAATTTATAAAAATATATTTCAAATGAATTTTGCCATTTCAACTTTTTTAAATGTACAACTCAGTGGCATTAATTACATTCACTATTGTGCAACCATCACTACTATGTGTTTCTGACCAAAAGTTTTTCATCATCCCAAACAGACTCTATAAACCATTAAGCAACAGCATCCCATGCCCACCATCCTTTCTAGATATTTCATCAAAGCGGAATCATACAATATCTGTCCTTTTCTGTATGGTTTACTTCATTCAGCACGATGTCCTCAAAGTTCATCAACATTGTAGCATGTGTCAGAACTTCACTCTCTTTTATGGCTGAATAATACTCTATTCTATACATTCTGTTGATCCATTCTCATCGTGGTTTTGATACTTAATGATGCTGAAGCAACTTTCCATATTTTCTGGCCATTTGTTTACCTTCTTTAAAGAAATGTCTATTTAAATCTTTTGCTCAGTTTTTAATTGGGTAGTCTTTTAACTGCTGAATTGCAACAGTTCTTTATATATCTGAATACCAGACCCTTATCACAGATACGATTTATAAAAAATATTTTTCCCACTCTTTAGATTGTCTTTTCATTTTCCTCAAAGTGTTGAGGCAAAAAAAATTTTTTTTTTAATTTTGAGAAAATCTGATCTGTATTTTCTTCTTTTATTTGTACTTTTGGTGTCATATCTAAGAAATCAGTGCCTAGTCCACGTGAAGAGTTACACATGTGTTTTTTCCTAAGAGTTTTATAATTCTGATTGTTTTACTTGGCTTTTGATCCATTCTCAGCTAAATTTTGTATAAGGTGTGAGGTAGGTAGGAGTCTAACTTCATTCTTTTGGATGCAGATATCCAATTATCTCTTAATAAGATACATGATCTCGCCTTTTCGTACTCTCTGAAACGGGTATTTCGCTTTACACTTACAGCACATCTCAGATGGGACTACCAACATTAAATGCTCTCACCACATGTGGCTCATGGCTATTATTGTATCCGTATAACTTTAGATCTTTAATTGGTTTCTGAAAAAAATTTTTTTTGGAGTGGGAAGAAAAGTTTTATCTTGTTTCAGCTGCTTCCTTCCTTCCCTCCCCCCTCAATTAATTCTCAGTTAACTCATCCTACTTTGTATCATTTTTAACAGCAAAAAGTTGGCAAAATACAGAAGGTTACCAAAAAACAAAGTTTTATAAATTCGATTTTGCCAAGCATATATGTAAAATGCTACTGCGGTCTGCATGTGACTGAAAGGACTAGCAGATAATAACACATTATAACCTTTGTCACTTAAATAAGTGTCACTTATCACTGTGTACAGTACAGTTAATTTGCTGCAAGGAGTCTCTTTAATTCTCAAGACATTGAGTAAATCATCACTAGTGCAGAGTACCCTAACTCTTCTACTTCAAAATCCTGCCATTCTTTTAACCCAAAAGAGCAACTTTTTTTTAGCTACTAATTTGCTGTTAGTTGCTATTATTTCCTGCCTGCATAATTATTCCAAGAGTTCAGAAATTATCCTTCCAAGATTTCCTTTTGTTTGTATTTTTACATGTAAGTCCCTTTCCAGAAAACTATCCCTTGAACATTCTACCATGATCTTCCCTTGACATATGAACAATTCAGTGGAGCTTGTCTTCAGCAAGCAATGTTACAATTTTAAGATGCATTCACAGGACTCAATGCTGATGATCATCCTATCTTACATTTAATATTAATCAAGAAAAAAGTAGATGTGACAATGAGAGTACATATGTCTCACAATCACAAACTGGGTATCTTTTCTACTCTAAAGTGAGAATAACACATCCTTACTATTTGCGAAAATTAAACTCTTCTTGATTCAATTTCTTAATTGCAATTATCATGTAACTCAGTATACTTATTAAGTAGCAATTTCAGTAACTTATCAATAAACTGCTATGTGGGTTTCCCAGATGTAAAATGATACACAATCTTAATACTGCTTCAATTAACTAACACACACACACAAAAAACACCCTGAATAAAATCAGTCAACCAAATAAGCACTATTTGCTTAGACAAGTACAAGATACTCCTTATTTTAGAAAATTTACACTCTCAAATAAAAGAACACCAAATGCTCATTTTGCAACTAGAAAGTCACCTCTTGTCAAGTTCTAGAAGTCTAGCAATAAAATGATCATCTACAGGTCTATAATTCTACAAAACTGGCCTAACCCAAATATTTTCAGTAAGTTTAAGTGTCAAGTAAAAAGTACTACAGATTAAAAGGAAATGCAGATCAAGGGAAATGCAATGCATAAACAAACCGGCTATAATTACTGAGATAACAAAGGAAAATTGAATTATGTGCTATTAGATAATATGAAAGAATTATTTCTAACTAAAAATGTTCTATAAACAATTGCTACTTCCTATATCCTCACCTTGACAAAAACTAAATGAGGAGAAAACAAGAATAACTTTTTCAATGCAGGACCAACTATGTAAGAAGAAAATCATTATGGTTGGTTTCAGATAAAGGGAATATTAGTAAAATGTAGAGCAAAAAATATTGACCTATAAAGTCAGAGTGTCCTAAAGCAACATTTCATTAATAGATTAAGCATCAACTAGTAATCACCAACAGTTACTACTATCAAAAGAAATTATGACTTGGGACGCCTGGGTGGCTCAGTTGGTTAAGCAGCAACTTTGGCTCAAGTCATGACCCCAGCGTCCTCGGATCAAGTCCCGCATCGGGCTCCTTGCTCAGCAGGGAGCCGGCTTCTCCCTCTGCCTCTGCCTGCCACTCTGTCTGCCTGTGCTCGATCTCTCTTGCTCTGACAAATAAATAAACAAAATCTTAAAAAAAAAAAAAAAAAGAAAAAGAAATTATGACTAGAAAAAAAGAAAAAATTATGACTGAACCAAAAAACTAAACACGTATATGTCATCCATTATATGTCAGATATCAGCATAATATGACAGATGTTATTCTGTGATAGCCAGTAAATCATAAAGTGAGTTCTAACCCATGATATTGCCCAGTTACCAAAAAATTGACACTAATCCTAAGAAATCCTAAAATAGCATGGTGGCAATAAATTTGCAGTGAAGAACTCTAAACCAACTAGCAAAAACAAACAGCAAACTAAACACTAAAAATTTATCTACCACTCTCTTGGAGAGATTAAGGTTACGATGATTTTATCAGTCATTCTATTTCCTAATTTCTCACCTCTTTTGGAGTTTTATGAGCTGCACAAAGAAAAATCCACTGTTCAGTTGCTGTCATCTGAGTACATGTATCTGGATGGCATTCACTCTGTTAGAAAAGAGTTACATTTCTTAATATACAAAGTTTATCATTTGGGTTACTACATTTCCACATAAAATTCTAGAATAATTAGAAATGATGGGTAAGTCCTTGGAAACACCTTAAGTTACAAAAACAGAAAAATCAGAACTTCCAATTATAGCTTTAATTTTTAAAAAATATTACCTGAAGTTTAACAGCAAGTCCATTTAGTTCAAGACAGAATTGCCTAAAAATGCAAATACATAAATGAAAACTCTTATCCATTCTCCATATTATTTTTAGAATTTCTAATTATAAAAACAAAATCCCATTCATACCATCCTTCCTCTCTCATCACCATTATTAACCACCATTGGAATTTTCATGGCACATTTCTTTTTTTTTTTTTTTTAAAGATTTTATTTATTTATTTGACAGAGAGAGATCACAAGTAGGCAGAGAGGCAGGCAGAGAGAGAGAGGAGGAAGCAGGCTCCCTGCTGAGCAGAGAGCCCGATGCGGGACTCGATCCCAGGACCCTGAGATCATGACCCAAGCCGAAGGCAGCGGCTTAACCCACTGAGCCACCCAGGCGCCCTCATGGCACATTTCTTAAAAAGACATACATATTAGTAAGTAAAACCCAAAACTAACAACCCTAATAACGTTCAATATCAGAGTACAGTGAGTTGATAGACTTTTACACTGGAAAGTATGTATTTTTTTCTAAGTCATTCTCTTAAGAAGTGTGTATTTTTTTACACACTTTTAAGTGTGTAAAAACCCTAAGAAGTGTGTATTTTTTTCTAAGTCATTCTCTTAAGAATCCATTCTAATAAAATAATCAAAATTCCATGCAGATAGATGTACAAAGATGTTCAGAGAAAATACACATAAAAAACTGTTTATAAACATTTTTTTGAAATATTCCAAATAATCAGCAATTGCAGAGTAGTAAACTATTAGTATATATATGTTGTATATAAACAAACCGCATATAAACAATAAACTATTGGTATATATATTTTGTATATACACAAACATTCATATAGAAAAAGGACTAGGGGCACCTGGATGGCTCAGTCAGTTAAGGTCCTGCCTTCAGGTCAGGTCATGATTCCGGGGTCCTGGGATATGCCCTGCGTCACGCTCCCTGCTCAGCAGAGTCTGCTTCTCTCTCTCCCTTTGCCCCTCCCCATTCCTTGTGCTCACTCTCTCTCATAAATAAATAAATTAAATCTTTAAAATAAAAAAGACTAGATCTTTTATATGCCTATATATTTTACAAGTTTTGTTCTGATTATAAACAACATACTCCTTATAAAAAGTCAAACAAGAACATACAAGGTACAATAAGAAAATCCATAATTCTACTACCTCTTCTCAAAAGTTATTATTTACAACTAACTTTGATTTTCTATGCAGAGTAAAATATACTGGGGTCATATCATACATAATTTTGTAACTTGCTTTTGGTCACTTAGTAGACTGCAAGCTTTTTTTCATGATATACTTCTCTTCTAAAACTGCCAAACTAAAAATTATAAAGCCTAGAACAATGCTCAGAACCTCGTGTGTTGTTTTTTTTTTTTTTTTAAAGAATTTATTTATATGATAGACGGAGATCACAAGCAGGCAGAGAGGAGGAAAGAGGCTCCCTGCCGAGCCCAGGACCCTGGGATCATGACCTGAGCCGAAGCAGAGGCTTTAACCCACTAAGCCACCCAGGTGCCCCTGAACCTAGTGTTTTATACATACACACACACACACACACACACACACACATTTTTTTTTTAATTTTATTTATTTATTTGACAGAGAGATCACAAGTAGGCAGAGAGGCGAGGGGGGGCAGGCTCCCCGCTGAGCAGAGTGCCCAATGAGAGGCTTGATCCCAGGACTCTGAGATCACGACCTGAGCTGAAGGCAGAGGCTTACCCCACTGTGATACCCAGACGCCCCCCAAAATATTTTTGAATAAATGACGAATGAAGGAAATTTCATAGCATCAAGATTATCTTTTTTTTTAAACCATTTTAAAGATTGTATTTATTTAACAAAGAGAGACATAGCAAGAGAGGGAACACAAGCAGGGGGAGTGGGAGAGGGAGAAGCAGGCTTCCCGCTGAGCAGGGAGCCCAATGTGGGGCTCAATTCCAGGACCCAAGGATCATGACTGGAGCCAAAGGCAAACACTCAACCAACTGAGCCACCCAGTCACCCCCAAGATGATCACTTTTATATGAAATGTCATTTTTATATCATTGTATATGAAAAGACAATCATTTATATTATAAAGCTAACTTAATTTATTGCTGTCAAACTACTGAACGCACTACCTCTTAAAAATTTACCAATCACTATGTTTCCCCTACAAATGAGAACAATGTGATTCCCTAAAAATACAAAGCTAAACCTACAAAAGTAAAAAACAAGACAGTCCCAAAGGGCAAAACAAAACAAAACAAAACAAAACCCTGCCCACATATGAAAGAAAAACTAAAGTTTATGATAACAGAAGAAACCAAATACCCAAATTTTCACTTGTCTGTAAATATATTTCCTTTGAGATTCCTAACAATAATGCTGTTTTTAAATCACAAAAATACTACTACTTCTGAATCAGCACATCACCCTCTACTCCCCCATATATATAGCTTGCATGTTTCAGGTTTTCGAGTTGTTTTCCACTCAGTAATAAAGACAGGTGGTGAAAAATAAGTTTCTCATCTAGTTTAGCTCACTTAGGGCCAACAGCAAAATTAAGCTACCGATCTGGCAGTGTTATGAGTACAATCTGTGGCACATAGTGCAAATTTAACAGCTTCAAGTTTATTCAATATAGGGCTAATAGATACAGTTGTGCCGCTGAACAGACAAGCCAGAGCTGAAATCCAGCCTACACTATAAACTCTAAACCATGCATCCTGGCATGGGATTGTATCCACTCAGAAGGGGCATCTCTTCCTATTATAAATATTCCATATGGGCTAGTGAGAGATTTGAATGAAGTCTCATTAACAACATAATTATCAACTATATTAACCAATAAAAAAGAGCAAGTATTAAGCCTCAAATCAACTACATCAAGCATATGAAAAAAACAAAAAGTTACTTCTGAAACTCTTCTTGGTGAACTATAAAGATGTATAGACTATGATGAAGACACAAAAGAATATATTTGTGATGGATAATACATAAATACAAAACCAAAATAAATTGGATAATATTCAACGGGGAAAAAAAGTAAAAATAACAGCACCAGAACAGAACAGGAAAAAGATATTATAAATGTGCAATATAAAATATTACATATTTTATAGTCTAAGTTAAATTGGGAGGAAGAGCTATTCTTAGATCTGAAATTAAGATCTTGTATACTAAAATCAGTCCTAACGCATGTGACTCTCGAACTCAGGGTTTCAAGCCCCATGTTGGGTATGGAGCCCTATAATAAATCAATCAATATAAATTTATGAACTCTAAAATCAGCCTTCACTTCTGTGGAATTACACTTGTAGTGGAAAAAACATCCTCATTTATTTTCATCATTAATCCCAACAGGTAAGTAGGTCGTTATTTTCAAAGCTGGATTAAAGTAAGGCAGAGAATATGCACTGAAGTGCTACCTTGATTTATAAGAGCGGGAAAATATCTACATGTTCATACTTTCAATTATCATGCATTAAGATGTGGTTTTAAAAAACTGGATCAGGAAAAATGAACTATTGGGACTTCATCAAGATCAAAACCTTCTGCACAGCAATGGAAACAGTCAACAAAACCAAAGACAACTGACAGAATGGGATAAGATATTTGGAAACGACATATCAGATAAAGGACTAGTATCCAAAATCTATAAAGAACTTATCAAACTCAACATCCAAAGAACAAATAATCCAATCAAGAAATGGGCAGAGGACATGAGCACACATTTCTGCCAAGAAGACATCCAGATGGCCACGAGACACATGAAAAAGTGCTCCACATCACTTGGCATCAGGAAAATACAAATCAAAAAACTACCATGAGATACCACCTCACACCAGTCAGAATGGCTAAAATTAACAAGTCGGGAAACGACAGATGCTGGCGAGGATGTGGAGAAAGGGCAACCCTCCTACACTGTTGGTGGGAATGCAAGCTGGTGCAGCCACTCTGGAAAACACCATGGAGGTTCCTCAAAAAGTTGAAAACAGAGCTACCCTATGACCCAGCAACCGCACTACTGGGTATTTACCTTAAAGATACAAATGTAGTGATCCGAAGGGGCACGTGCACCCAAATGTTTATAGCAGTGATGTCCACAATAGCCAAACTATGGAAAGAACCCAGATGTCCATCAACAGATGAATGGATAAAGATGTGGTATATATGTACAATGGAATACTACACAGCCATCAAAAGAAATGAAATCTTGGGGCGCCTGGGTGGCTCAGTTGGTTAAGCAGCTGCCTTCGGCTCAGGTCATGATCCCAGCGTCCTGGGATCGAGTCCCACATCAGGCTCCTTGCTCAGCAGGGAGCCTGCTTCTCCCTCTGCTTCTGCCTGCCATTCTGTCTGCCTGTGCTCACTCGCTCTCCCTCTCTCTCTCTGATAAATAAATAAAATCTTAAAAAAAAAAAAAAAAAGAAATGAAATCTTGCCATTTGCAACAATGTGGATGGAACTAGAGGGTATTAAGCTGAGTGAAATAAGTCAGAGAAAGACAATTATCATATGATCTCCCTGATATGTGCAATTCTAGAGGCAACATAGGGGGTCTGGGGTAGGGAAGAAAAAATGAAACAAAATGGCATCGGGAGGGAGACAAACCATAAAAGACTCTTGATCTCACAAAAGAAACTTGAGGACTGCCCGGGGGAGCAGGGTAGGGAGAGGGTAGTTGGGTTATGGACCCTTGGGAGGGTATGTGCTATGGTGAGTGCTGTGAAGTGTGTAAGCCTGACGATTCACAGACCTGTACCCTGGGGCTAATAATACATTGTATGTTAATTTAAAAAATTAAAAAATAAATTGGGTTGCGGTGACTGGCCGGTTCAGTCAGTAAAGCATGCAACCATTAATCTTGGGGTTGTGGGTTTGAGCCCCATGTTGTGTGCAGAGACTACCTAAAAATAAACTCTTAAACAAAACAAAACTAGATCAAGTAGTCAAGTGATTTGTCCAAAAAACTGGAAACTGGTGGAATACAAAGAAGTCTTAGCAATCTGATATTGCTGAACTATTATGATAAGACATTATGTCTTAGCAATGTCTAGCAAGAAATGTGATCTAATTTATTTATGGAAAGTCCTATTTCTACTCCACATATTATGTAAAAATGAACTCAAAATGTAACAAACCCTGATGAACATATATTTCATGCTACATTCCTTATATTTTACCAATCAACTCATCTCAGCTCCCATTTACAGTGGCAAGTTTGTAACTTCCGGAAACAACTTTGTAACTTTAGCATTTAGCTGTTTTTAAAGTTAACTCTAGTTAACTAGTCATTCACTAGTCATCAATTTGCTCATTCAAAGGGTATCATGAAAAAGTGCCCAAGCTCCTTACCTCAGAATTACAATTAAGTTTTTAAAGATTCATTTATTTGAGAGAAGAGAGTAACCACATGCGTACACATATGCTTGCAAGCCAGGGGGAGGGGCAGAGATAGAAAGAGAATCTCCAGCAGACCACCTGCTGGATGTGGAACCTGACAGGGGACTCAATCTCATGACCCTGACTGAGATCATGACTTGAGCTGAAATCAAGAGTCAAACACTTAATCTACTGAACCACCCAGGTGCCCCCAGAATTACAATTAATCTTTATTTATCACATGGAAGACTAGAAGTTCACAGTAGGCAATTCATCAGATACCAAGCCTAGACTAGGGCCTTCTTATGATCCTCTATAGAAAAATAAAGTTTGGGGTGCGCTGTGGCTCAGTGGGTTAAGCCTCTGCCTTCAGCTCAGGTCATGATCTCAGGGTCCAAGGATCGAGCCCCGCATCGGGGTCTCTGTTCAGCAGGGAGCCTGCTTCCTCCTCTCTCTCTCTGCCTGCCTCTCTGCCTACTTGTGATCTCTCTCTCTCTCAATCTGTCAAACAAATATATAAAATTTTTAAAAAAATCTTTAAAAAGAAAAATAAAGTCTATCTTGAGTGGATAAATTGAAATAATGCATTTGTGGTTAAGAAAAACTGTGTAGGGGCACGTGGCTGGCTCAGTACATAGAGCATGCAACTCTTGATCTTAGGGTTGTGGGTTCAAGTCCCACTTTGAGAGGTAAGATGTAGAGAGATAAGAAGAAAAAAAGATAAGGAAAGAGGGAACCGCGCCCCCCACCCCCTGTGGGAGGAGAGAGAGAGAGAAAGAATGAAAGAACAAAAAGCTGTGTAAATAGAAAATAATGCCCATATTCATAAATGAAGAAAAAATTCAGTAAATAACAAAGATGAAAACTTTGTAACACTGAAAACAAAGGCTTTAAAATCTGGCTTTTTAAAGTCTGCGATTGCATAAAGATTTTATTTATAATTCATAATCATCAACATTAAAGGTTTTTTTACAAGAGGAAGTACTGCTACTATTTTGATACATCATAAAAATTTACCTTAAATGTTCATATTTCCATACACCTTCATCTTGGCCTTCAGGTGGTTCAAGTATTTTGTCAATATTGGAACAGTCTGCTCTTATGTTTTGTTGAATATACTATAAACAAAAAAAGTTCTCAGAGTTAATTAAGATATTATACTTCATGATAAATCTTACGTTAAATATATTTAATTTTTGAAGACATGACTGCTCTTACGTTCCAACTTTTTTGGGTTATACATAAAACAGAAACCAAGTACAAAATCAGAATCACTAATTCAGAAGAAAGGAGGTAATCCTTACCTATGCTTTCTCCAATTCAACTTCTTTGAGGTAAGATCTACCATATAAATGCAGATACGGTACTTACCAGGACTGGATATGGGATCAAAACTGTAAACTACAATCTTCCCAAGAACATAAAATGTAGACGATATAACTATGGAATATAGTATAGGATTCCACTAATATCAATGATCTAGAATAGGCAAATCTAGGAAGACCAAAACAGTAGTTGTTTAGGACTGGGGAGAGAAGAGGAGACCAAGGCGAACAGAGAAAACTGCAAATGTAAATGAAATTTCTTTCAAGGGGGAATGGAGATCTTCTAAAATCAGACTGTTGGGATTGTGTACAACCTTGTGAATAGACTAAAAACCATGTATATATATTTTAAATGAGTGATTTCTATGGTATGTGGTATCCCATAAAGTTATTTTCAAAAAATGTCCAGCAGAAAAAATAAGTTAAAAGAAAAAAGGCATGGACATTCACTTTTAATTTATGTAAAATAAAACTTAACTTTCAGGTTTTTTTTTTTTTTTTTTTTTTTTAAGATTTTATTCATTTGACAGACAGAGATCACAAGTAGAAAGAGAGGCAGGCAGAGAGAGGAGGAAGCAGGTCCCCGCTGAGCAGAGAGCCTGATGCAGGACTCTGCAGGACTCAATCCCAGGACATGAGCTGAGCTGAAGGCAGAGGCTTTAACCCACTGAGCCACCCAAGCGCCCTATAAATTTCAGATCTTTTTAATGTTTCATGCATTCTATGATATACTGTGAAATTTGAATAGGTTATATTAGCTTAAAATGCCTAATTACAGAAACTGAATAACTGCAGGGCCTTGTTAAAGCTATCTTTTATGCTTATTTTCAGGCAATATTTCCTGAAGATTACTCTCATATCAAAAATCTGCTCTAAAGATTCTGACTCCCTAATGCCTATTTAAACCACTCTCCCTGGGGCGCCTGGGTGGCTCAGTGGGTTAAGCCGCTGCCTTCGGCTCAGGTCATGATCTCAGGGTCCTGGGATTGAGTCCCGCATCGGGCTCTCTGCTCGGCAGGGAGCCTGCTTCCTCCTCTCTCTCTCTGCCTGCCTCTCTGACTACTTGTAATCTCTCTCTGTCAAATAAATAAATAAAATCTTTAAAAATAAATAAATAAATAAATAAACCACTCTCCCTAACTTTCTGACCCAAAGTTCTAAATTCCAAAGTTCTGCATGAAACTCACTTTCTCCTCAAGCAGAAAGCAGCAAATTCTTTACCTTTTCCATTGGCCACCTCAAACTCCATACAACTTTTTTTTTTTTAAGATTTTATTTATTAGAGAGAGATAGAGTGTGTGTATGTATGTGTGCGCATGCGCGCGCATGAGCAGGGGGAGTGGGAAACGGAGAAGTTGACTCCCCGCTGAGCAGGGAGCTGGATATTGGACTCTATCCCAGGACTCTGGTATCATGACCTGAGGGGAAGGGTGACTGAGCCACCCAGGCACCCCCACACTATTCTTTCCAAATTCTCTCTCCCCCAGCACATTCAAATCTTTCCTGATTATTCTAGTACTCACAGAACTCCGTCTGATTTCCTCCATTTGTCACTATATAATCTAAATTAGCAACTTGTCTATGCACTCTTACCTTTCCTGCTCCCATCACACCTCCTATAGAACTCTTACAAGCATTTATTTATATTTAATATATAAGTTATTATCGAGGGTCTCTCTCAAATAAAAAAGCGAATTTTAAATTTTAGTATTAGCATCTGGCACATAGGAGATTTTTAACAAATTTGTATTGTCTTTTCCTAAACTATATTACTTGAAGTCCAGGATAAAGATATGTAATTACCTAAAATGTTAAAGCCATGAAAGATTAGGGATGAAAAAATTTACCAGAAATGGAGTATGGTCCCTGATTCTTTAATATTCTTTAGTGGTCTCAAAGACAGTTTGGTAGTGAGCACACAAAAATATATTCTCTGCAATATGGTTTACTCATAATCAATATTAATTTTTTAACCACATATTTAGTAATTGAATTTATGTATAATTATTAAAGTTTTTATAAGTAGAATTATAAGCTGTCAATCGTTAGGGAATCTAAAATCTTTTTATTACTGATTATTTATCAAAATAAAACATATTTAGCCTGCTAAAACAAAAATATCTATGGGAAAATACATTTTCTATGGGATTAAATAAAACCAGAGTCTAGGGGCACATGAATGGCTCAGTCGTTGAGCAAGTGCCTTTGGCTGGAATCATAAACCCCAGGGTCCTGAGATCAAGCCCTGCATTGGGCTCCTTGCTCGACAAGAAGCCCGCTTCTCCCTCTCCCCTGGCTTGTGTTCCCTCTCTCGCTCGCTCACTCTCTCTGTCAAATAAATAAATAAAATACTAAATAAATAAATAAAACTAGAATCTAGACATAATATTCAAAATGTCCAGAATACAATCCAAAATTACTCGGTATACAAAGAACACATGAAAATCTCAATACAAGAAGATGAGTGTGCTGGGGAAAGGGAATTGTGGGAAATTGTTGTTGTTTAATGGGCACAGAGTTTCAGCTGTTAAAAGTTGAAAAGTTCTTTTAAAAAAAGATGAAAGGGCATCTTTCGGGTCCCTTCCTCTTTGGGAACTTTTTTTTTTTTTTTAAAGATTTTATTTATTGGGGCGCCTGGGTGGCTCAGTGGGTTAAGCCCCTGCCTTCGGCTCGGGTCATGATCTCAGGGTCCTGGGATCGAGCCCCACATGGGGCTCTCTGCTCAGCAGGGAGCCTGCTTTCCCCCTCTCTCTCTGCCTGCCTCTCTGCCTACTTGTGATCTCTCTCTCTCTCTGTCAAATAAATAAATCAAATACTTTTTTTAAAAAAAGAAATAAGTAAAATCTTTTAAAAAATTAAAAATAAAAATAAAAATAAATAGATACTCAAGGGGTGTCTGAGTGCCTCAGTTGGTCAAGTGTCTGCCTTCGACTCAGGTCATGATCTCAGGGTCCTGGGATAGAGCCCTACAACTGGCTCTTTGTTCAGCAGGGAGTCTACTTCTCTGTCTCCCTCTGCCTCTGCTCCTGAACCGTGTGCATGCGCACACACTCTCTCTCTCTCTGCTAAATAAATAAATGAAATATTTTTAAAAGATTTTATTTATTTATTTGACAGAGACAGAGTGAGAGAGGGAACACAAGCAGGGTGTTTGGGAGAGGGAGAAGCAGGCTTCCCGCCAAGCAGGGAGCCCAATGTGGGGCTCAATCCCAGGACCCTCGAGACGCTTAATGAGCCACCCAGGTGCCCCAAATAAAACATTTTTTAAAATAAAAATTTAAAAAGATAATCAAAATTAGAATTAAAACACTAAAAGTGGGGGTGCCTGAGTGGCTCAGTTGTTAAACGTCTGCCTTCAGCTCAGGTCATGATCCCAGGGTCCTGGGATTGAGCCCCAAGTTGGGTTTCCTGTTTGGTGAGTCTGCTTCTCCCTCTGCCTACTGCTCCCCAGCTTGTGCTCTCTCTGTCAAATAAATAAATAAAATCTTTAAGAAAAATAAATAAATGAGGGTGCCTGAGTGGCTCAGTGGGCTAAGCCTCTGCCTTAGGCTCAGGTTATGATTTCAGGGTCCTGGGATCGAGCCCTGTATCAGGCTCTCTGCCTGCCTCTCTGCCTACTTGTGGTTTCTGTCAAATAAATAAATAAAATCTTTTTAAAAAAGAAAAGAAAAATAAATAAGGAAATAAAATAGTAAAAGTGCTCAATCTGTAAAATGGCAGAAAGGGGGAAAGGAACAAAAAAGAGAGAGAACAAACTGAAAACAAGTAATATGATGGCAGACCTAAATCTAAACATAACCTACTAGTAATTAAATTAATATTAAATGGCCTAAATATACCCACTAAAAGACAAAGACTATCACAAAGAATAAGACAGCCAAACACCGTAAGAAACTTACTTCAAATATAATGATATAGGTAGGTTAAAAGTAAAAGGATGGGAAAAGATATACTAAACAAACATCAATCAAAAGGAAGCTGCAAGGAATGAAAAGTGGCTCAAAACTAAGGAAAAAAAAAATCAGAGCACCTGGTTGGTTCAGTCGGTGGAGTGTATGACTCTTAATCTTGTAGTTGTGAGTCTGAGCCCCACAATGGGTGTAGAGATTACTTGGAAATAAAAATTCTAAAAAAAAAAAATTTTTTTAAAGATTTTATTTATTTGACAGACATAGATCACAAGTAGACAGAGAGGCAGGCAGAGAGAGAGGGAGGAAGCAGGCTACCTGCTGAGCAGAGAGCCTGATGTGGGGCTCAATCCCAGGACCCTGAGATCATGACCTGAGCCAAAGGCAGAGGTTTAACCCACTGAGCCACCAAGGTGCCCCTGAAAAAAATTTTTTTAATCAATGAATATACTATGTTAATATACAAAGGGAAGAAACCACAATCAGAAACCACAATGCAGAAAATGCTTTTGATAAAATCCAACATCTTTTCATGATAAAAACACTGAGAAAACTAAGTGCGGAAGAGAACTTCCCAATTATGATGAAGGGCATTATGAAAAAAATGTCATTCTCAGTGATGAAAGACTGAAAGGTTTTCCTCTAATATCAGAAAAGAGACAAGAATGCCAGCTTTCACCATTGCTATTCAACAATGTGCAGAATTTCTAGCCAGAACAATCAGACACGAAAGAGAAGTAAATAAAAGACTATCTCTATTTGCAGATGACATCTTATATACTGAAATCCCAAAGAATCCACAGGAAAGCTAATAAACAAAATCAGCAAAGTAGCAGGATGCAAGATCCATATGTAAAAGATCAGTTGTGTCTGTATACTCCTTCAATGAATAATCCAAAAAGGAAATTAAGAAAGCAATTCTAGGGGCACATGCATGGCTCAGTTGGTTAAGCAACTGCCTTCGGCTCAGGTCATGATCCCCCAGGGTCCTGGTATGGAGTCCCACATCGGGCTACTCCTGCTCTGCAGGGAGCCTGCTTCCCCCTTCTCCCCAAGGGGAGCCTGCTGCTCCCCTTGCTTATGTTCTCTGTCAAATAAATAAAACCTTTAAAAGAAAAAAGAAAGAAATGGCTCAGTCAGTTAAGCATCTGACTCAGCTCATGATTTCAGGGTCTTGGGAGCAAGTCCCACATCAAGCTCCCTACTCTGAAGGGACTGCCTCTCCCACTGCTGTTGTGCAACTGAAGAAAAGCCCTGGGGCACCTGCGTGGCTCAGGGGGTTAAGCCTCTGCCTTCGGCTCAGGTCATGATCTCAGGGTCCTGGGATCAAGCCCCACATCAGGCTCTCTGCTCAGCAGGGAACCTGCTTCCCTCTCTCTCTCTGCCTGCCTCTCTGCCTACTTGTGATCTCTAGTCAAATAAATAAAAATCTTTAAAAAAAGAAAGAAAGAAAGAAAGAAAGAAAGTCAAGCCAAGCCAAGCCCTGGACCCAGTGGCTTCACTGGTGAATTTTACCAAACGTCTGAAGCACATCAACCCTCCTCAAACTCTTCCAAAAGACCAAAGAGGAGGGCATAGTTCCTAACTCACTCTATGTTGCCAGCACTGCCTGATACCAAAGACACCGAAGGAAAACTAGAAACCAATACCCCTTATAATTATGGATATAAAAATCTTAACAGGGCGCCTGGGTGGCTCAGTGGGTTGGGCCGCTGCCTTCGGCTCAGGTCATGATCTCAGGGTCCTGGGATCGAGTCCCACATCGGGCTCTCTGCTCGGCAGGGGCCCTGCTTCCCTTCCTCTCTCTCTGCCTGCTTCTCTGCCTACTTGTGACCTCTGTCTGTCAAATAAATAAATAAAATCTTAAAAAAAAAAATAAAAAAAATAAAAATCTTAACAAGCTGAATTCAATTGCAAATTAAAAGAGTATACATCACGATCAGTGGGATTTATTCCTAGAATGCAAGGACGGTTCAACATGCAAAAACTGATCAATACACAACATTAAAAAATGAATGGGGGGTAAAACCCCCTATGTTATCTCAATTGGTGTCTGTGACAAAATTCAGCACCTTTGTAGGATAAAAACGGTCAATAAACTAGAATTAGAAGGAAACCAGTAACATAATAATCCAACATAATAAGGGTCACATATGAAAAACTCACAGTGCTCCTTATACTAAATGTGCAAGACTGAAAGGTTTCCTCTAAGATCAAGAACAAGACAAAGATGCCTGCTTCTGCCACTTCTATTAAAAGCAGTACTGAAGTTCTAGCCAGGCAATTAGGTGAGAAATAGAAATGAAAAGCATCAGGATTAGAAAGGAAGAAGACTGTCTGTTTACAGATGATATGCTCTTGGTATGTAGAAAACCCTAAAGATTCCACAAAAAAAATTGTTCGAACAAATAAATTCAATAAAGTAGAAGCACACAATCCCTACTTTAAAAAAAAAAGGGGGGAGGGTTGCCTGGGTGGCTCAGTGGGTTAAGCTGCTGCCTTCGGCTCAGGTCATGATCTCAGAGTCCTGGGATCGAGTCCTGCGTTGGGCTCTCTGCTCAGCAGGGAGCCTGCTTCCTCCTCTCTCTCTGCCTACTTGTGATCTCTCTCTGTCAAATAAAATCTTTAAAAAAAAAAATTAAAAAATAAAATAATAATAAAAATTATTTATTTATTTGAGAGAGTGAGAGAGAGAGCACACGATCAGAGGGAGAGACAGACTCCCCTGCTCAGCAGGGAGTATGACACCTGAGCTGAAGGTAGACGCTTAACCAACTGAGCCATCCAGGCACCCCACAACCTCTACTTTTAAAGGTAGAAACACTTACACATTTTTCCTCTTATTTTTCCCAATTTCCAGACACTGAGCTCTAAGTTTATGTTTCTGTATCCTCCATAAGGCCTACCTCATTGCCCAATAAACACTTGCTGATTGAACAGTATCCTTTTTTTTTTAAAGATTTTATTTATTTGACAGAGAGAGACACGGCGAGAGAGGGAACACAAGCAGGAGGAGCAGCAGAGGGAAAGGGAGAAGCAGGTTTTCCCACGGAGCAGGGAGCCCGATGTGGGGCTTGATCCCAGGACCCTGGAATCATGACCCCAGCCGAAGGCAGACGCTTAATGACTGAGCCACTCAGGGGCCGCTGAGTGGGAATGTCCAAACAGCCATTCATTCATGAAGAGTCGTCCATTTCCTATGCTAAGTATCTAAATATTATACTGAGTCCATTCTAAAGGTTTTTGGTATTTGTTAATATTATGACTTGTTTTTTATGCTCAAAGAATTCAACTGTATTCCTATTTCATTTTCTAGGATTTTCAAATAATACTATAAATCCAAGTAGCTATCTACGTTTATTATCTAGCCATCAAGATAAAGCCAGCTTCTGTTTATTATTTTTCCTTTAAATATGCTAGTTAACTAATGTCTAGTCCATATACTAGTACACCCTAATTTCAGTCATCATTTTGTTAACCCCCTAAAGCAATTTTTAATAATTAGTTACAGAAATTATCTTTCCCAAGATTATAGATTTTATTCATTTTGGAAGAACTGCTACTTTTTTTTTTAAACCCAGTAAGTATATAATGTGATTCTCATTAAGAATGTGTAAGAGTTGGGGCTCCTAGGTGACTCAGTTGTTAAGTGTCTGCCTTTGTCTTGGGTCATGATATGGAGCCCCACATCCTGCTGCCTGTGCGGGAGGAAGCCTGCTTCTCCCTCTCCCCCTCCCCTTGCCAGTGTTCTCTCTTTCACTGCGTCTCTCTCTGTCAAATAAACAAATAAAATCTTAAAAAAAAAAAAAAAAAAAAAGTACGTGTAAGAATCTCTTGAGGGGCTTTTCAAACCAAACATGCTACAAGGATGTTGATATTCAATGCCTTAGTGAGCTACTTGGTAGTGGCAACAACCTAAAGGGAGGCATCTTAGCCCTCACATATATTAGAGCGGCACGAAAGTTAAGAACTGATGGGAACTTTTGGTAAATTTAGATACATGTTCTCAATGTTCTCTTTCCTACTTCATTATGTTATTCTAATTGAGCATTCAATTAACTTTGAATTAAATTCACTCTAAAATCAAATTTGGTACCCTAATTTGGTAGATTATTAATAGATACTAAAATGTACGTAAGTTTCATTACAGTCTACTATATCATCTTAAAACAAAATGGAGGATTGATAAAAGTTTTAAACATGCATTCTATTATTTCCATGGATTCTGACTTGTGCTAAAAGATATAGAAATATTATGCCAAAGGAGGTAAAATGCTTAGGTTATTGGAGTTGTGAAAGAAACTACAGTTATTACCTGCTGAACAGCTAGGGTACTGTCCATTTCATCAAAGGATTCATCAGGCCAATTATAGAAATCCTATAAAAAAAAAAACTCATTGTTAAAGCACACACAAAGTCAAAAAAGGCAACAGGACTGAGATTAACTTCAATTCTTAATAAAGATCCAGAATTGCACTAGAGAGAAAGCTCTCATACTATAACAACAGGATTATCAGTGAATAAGGGAACTTTACTCAATGTTTTTAAATGAACACCAAGATTTTATATAACTGAACTACAAGTTACATTTTTTCAACCACAAATCCCTCAAATAGGGCTCCCATAAACTTTTCATGCATTACCTGAAGAGATAAATCTATCACTTGTTTGTTTATGGCGGTTTAATATTTCTTAAAAAGTTAAGCTGAAAAAGAATCTCCAAGCACTGGATCAGTTTTTTACCTTAAGAAAACAGTCTGTAGTGGGGTTAGGTACTGTTCCATAAGTACTATTGTAGACTGACATTATAAATTATTATTCCAATTCCAAATGGTGTTTCAAATTTCTAAATCAAAATATGAGCTCCATCAAAAAGTAGTCATCCAGCCTTTTAAGGGCAATCAATACTTTTGTGGATCACCTGCACTGGTTCTGAATTCCTCTATAGACAGTCCAATCCACATATTCCCCTAAGTGATTAAGAGTCTTTCCATCTGACAGATTTTTTTCAGCAAGATCTACATATGGCAAGGTCTACCTATGTATCCTTAGCAAGCAGTACAATGCCTAACACATAGTAGTTGCCTGATAAATGTCCCTAGGGTATAACTGGGGGAAACAGTAGTAGTGAACCAATGATCTGTACCAATTAACATGGGTAAGTCACCAAACACCTCAAGCAAACTGGAGCAAACTTAAGAATTCAGTGTATGATACCACATGAATAGAAGTTTAAGAAATCCAAAGGATACCTATAGATATAATGCATACATAGGAAAAGTATGAAGAAAAGGAATGATAATCACCATCACTGTTTGGAAGGAGTGGGGAGAAGACAGAAGAATGTGATAAAGAGAGATTCATCTGTATTAGTAACGTCTTAGTTATGATGGTAGGTGATGAGTATACCTTCTTAAATGTCTTAAACTTTTCATATCATTCTTTATTATTATAGTGCCCTGTATGAATGAAAATGAATTTCTTTTTAATATGTTAAGAAATAAAAACAACTTTCTGGAAATTGTTTCAAGATGTCTCTCCCTAGATATCACCTAAGTATTATTGAAGACTAGTTTTTAAATTGTTTCTATGTTATCTATACCAAAAGTTGTTTCTATCGGTATGCTTTGACTACTCTTTCCTTTAAAAAAATTAAGGTAGTTTTAAAAATATTAGAAAGTACATAAAGGAATATCCAGAAAACATACAAAACTGTTAACTGGTAATCAAATGTTTTGTCTCATCACAACTGTTATATAAACACAAAAGGAACCAAAATCAGCTTAATGAACATTCTCATCTATTTCAAGGAATAAACATTGAAAACCAACTACATGCCTATATCCCAATCTAACCAATTAAAAAAAAAAGTAGGGGGACGCCTGGGTGGCTCAGAAGCAGCTGCCTTCGGCTCAGGTCATGATCCCAGTGTCCTGGGATCGAGTCCCACATCGGGCTCCTTGCTCGGCAGGGAGCCTGCTTCTCCCTCTGCCTCTGCCCGCCATTCTGTCTGCCTGTGCTCGCTCTCTGCCCCCCCCCTCTGATAAATAAATAAAATCTTTAAAATAAATAAATAAATAAATAAAATTTAAAAAGTAGGAAAAAAAGGTAGGAAGATATAGATCCAAATAAATCATTTAGAATAGACCTATTTCAGTGAAGGAAATTAGTGTGACAAGAAATAGGAAAGAATGCTGCTCATGCAGTCTTTTTTTTTTTTTTAAATCCTGACCTTTCCTATGATGATTTAACAACCTTGATCTATGACAATGTGGAAAAAAGCAAAGGAGATTTTTTTATGTGACTTATAACACAGAAAACAGATGTGTTACAATATTAACTTAAAATATTTTATAACATTTCAAAACAAATTTTATAACCTTTCAAAATTAAGGAGTAAATAAAAATGGATGGCGATTCTCAGAATGTGAGTACAAAAAAGTCGACCTCTGAATATAGTAAGAGAAACAGTGTTTCCAAAGAAAAAGAAGTAAAGCTATCTGAGAAAGGGGCATTTATAAAGAATGTCTGGAAAAGGTAAAAACAATAATACATAAATTTCCAGTAATATGTCCAGAAAACGGCCAGAAGCAACTGAGAGCTAAATCTGACGCTATAATGGGATGTTTAAGCTCAATACTCTAGAATTCAGTACGAAAAAAAACTTGTTAAAGAGAAAAGGTCACCAGTGAACTAAGAATCCACAGACTATGTAACCTTGAGCAAATGCAGCCGATTCTCTGGGACTCGGTTTCCTTATCTGTATCATGGATCTAGGAAGGTGTCTGGATCTAAAAGGTACTCTGAAAGGATTCCCTTTCTAAAATTTTTCTAAAATTCTGTAAAGCACATTAAAATCTATTCTCTGGCATACGGTCAGAGCTCCATCGTTGGTCCCTGGGTCTTCTTCCCCCCCCTCTTATATCACCTTTTCTTTAAAATTACACTTCGACACGTCTCTTCCGATGCTAGCGCATACACTCAACAGCAATGTATTTCCGCTGGCAGGTGAATCACTTCAAATCTAAATGCCTGTTTGACTTTTCTTTATAATGTGAGACACACCGTCTTTTGAAAACCCTCAGAATCAATTCCTAACCGAACACCACCTCACCCCTGAACACTGCCCTACTAAAAGCGGATAAAACGAGCAGCTCATCCCCTGACTACGCCTCCCGTAACAAGGAATGACAGGTAAGCAGAGCAGCCCGAGAACGAAAGCCTGCTGGGGCAGAGAGCAGCTGCGGCGAGAAATGCTCAAAGGCCAACTGCAGGAGGATAAATTGTCGCCACCCGGATCCGGCTAGACGGGCTGGATGGCAGAGGCCGGGCAGGCCCGTCACAAACCGGGAAGGAACCGGAAGTCAGGAGGAGGCCGGCCGTGTGGACGCCCCCTCCCCTCCCGAAATCCCCAGGGTCTCCACCTGGCGGGCCGCGCCCTCCGACGACGGTCAGCTACGGTTCAGGGGAGAGACGAGAACAAGCAGCCGCTGCTGACACGCTCTCGGCCCCGAGCCTCGGCGGTCGCCGCCCGCGTCTTCCACCCACCCCTCACGCCCACCCTCAAGTCGGGGCTCCGCAGGCCTCACGAGCCGCCGCCGCCTCAGCCATACCCCGGGGCTGCGGCTCCGGAAGAGCAGGCCGGGTGCGGGTGCCCCTGCCCGCCAGCTTACCGCCCCGGCCCAACCTCCTCTCGGGGGCGGCCAGCTTCCAGGTGCGGCGCGGCTCGCCACCGAGAGTTCCAGGGCAGGAAAGGTGCAGAGAGAGTACCTGCGCCTTGGTGCCTGGCCTGTTCCGCCTCAGCACTGCCGTCCCCTCCGCCATGACCATAGTGCCAGAGTCTGGGCGGCTGGAGTCAATACCCGGATGTGGGGGAAGGCTGCCCGCGCGGGCGGAGGGCGGGGGGAGGCGGGCGAGAGGGGAGGGGCGCGACGGGGTGGAGCGGCGCTCCGGCTCCGGACGTCAGGGAGGGGCGGTGGCTGACGGATCAGCCGTAGCCCGCGCGGAGCAGGGCGGGAGGCCGGGGAGGAGTCCCAGAAAGGACCGGCTGGCGGAGGGAGAGACACAGAAAAGGGAACAGCCGACGACTCACGCGGCGCGACGTGGAGGCAGGGAGAGACATGGCCGCGGGGGCGGGGAGTGGCTTCGGGACAGCCGGCCGGCACCGTGGGCCCCTACGAGAGTGAGCAAGGCCGGCGTAACCTGTCGGTCATCTCCCTGGGCGTACATTAGTCGCGCTGAAAAGACAGGGTTTGCACAATGGTGACTGCTGCAGTAATCCCTTGTACGAGCAGATACCCGGAGGAGCAGAATTCTGCCCCCGAATCCGCCTCGTCCGAGTGGAGAAACAGGCCCCAGTCCGGGAAAATTCCTCAGACCCCCGCAGGAAACCGACCCAATTTCAAAAAAGACTAGGGCTTAGACTGTCAAATGATGTTTCCACCATCCGCTGACTTCAAAGCCAAGGTCCTTTTCAATGACAAGTTTGTGTAGATAAAAGACTCAGAGGCTAATTATCTGGGCGAGCGTGGACATCTGGTATTCTGCGTTAGGCGGACAAAATTAGCTCTTATTTTTTTGCAAGTCAGAAGCAGGAAGAGAAAACGAATGCCCCTTGACAGATGGTGGGAGTTGTACATCTTTACATGATTCTAAATTTCTTTTGTTGCAAGTTTTAAGTGTTCTAACGTTATGTAATCACGAAAGTTCGGCAAACTTTTGTTTCCTGTTTAGAAACGTTAAATCTTTGATCAGGGAGGAGGGAGGCCATAGGATACCAGATGTGAAGCCAGCTCAAAGGGTAAAAACCGCATATACTAGGGTGATTTCCAAAAGAAAAAAAACATCAAATAAACCTAAAGGTGCATTGAGAATGCCTGAGAGCTGTATCACAGACAGCCTCCAAAAATGGAGGGAGGAAAGAAAGGTTCGTTAAACTAGCGGGTGCAAATTTTACTGAATAATTGTCAGAGACCTGGAACTTTGCTCAAAGGGGTTAGACAACAGGAAGTTGGTTTGCCTTTAAGATTCCTCCTTTCTGGAAGGTGTATAGACTGGTAACTTCTCCAGAGCAAGTTAACTTAATTCCATCACTACTTCCTAGTATATTTATTTATTCAACAAATATTTATTAAGCCCCACTATGTGTTCAGCACTGAGGTACAAGTATGAAAAGGCCCAGTCTTTAACCATAAATTACTTAGAGTGTAGCACTGGGGACAGACAGGCAATCCCCAATTCTCTTGCAAAATATGGTGAGACTCTAGGACAAGTGGCACCAAAATGATGCCTTCCTAAGAGGCATGGGGTGGGCCTGGGGAAGAGCAGAGTCCTAGGTAGGCTTCTAAGTCTGTGAACAACTCTTACCTCCAAGGATTAAATTAAAATTTCCCAGATTGTGTGGTAGTGTCCCTCACTTGCAAGTAACAGTTACCTATAATTGAAGGGGCTCATCTTAATGTTCTCTTAAGTCCAGATCTGTTCTATGATTTCACCTCATCTGAAAAGAACAAGAGAAAAACTGAATAAGTAGGTTTTAAATTCAGGAACAGAATATGCATTCATCTCTGAAAAGTCTGATAAGGTTGCATTGTGATGTCAACGCTGGCCTTGCTCACAGGAAGAACCTTGTTCTTGAGAGTTGAAATGTTTCTAGCTCATAACCTTCACATTTTAATTCCTCTGTCAGTCTGCAGATTATCAACTCCAAACAAAAACAACTTTTAAACCAGTGTTAACCAGTGTTTGAGGGGTGAGAGAGGAAAGTGAAAAAGAAAAGAAAAGTTTCATCCTCATAGAGGACGAAAGCAAGTATAAAAGTAAATATTCCTGGGATACCTGGCTGGCTCAGCTGGTAGAGTATGTGACTTGTGATCTTGAGGTGGTGAGTTCAAACCCCACATTGGGTGTAGAGAGTACTTAAAAATAAAAGCTTAAAAAAAGTAAATATTCCTTGACTTTTTTTTTTTTAAGATTTTATTTATTTATTTGACAAAGATCACAAGTAGGCAGAGAGGCAGGCAGAGAGAGAGAGAGTGGAGGAAGCAGGCTCCCTGCTGAGCAGAGAGCCCAATGTGGGGCTTGATCCCAGGACCCTGGGATCATGACCCGAGCCAAAGGCAGAGCTTTAACCCACTGGGCCACCCAGGTGCCCCAATATTCCTTGACTTTTATTAAAGTTTTAGAAGAAAATATTTTACAAATCCAAAATATCACAAATAATTTCAAAAATATCTATCTTATATGAAATTCTCTTTGTGGAAGGTTAAAATCCAAGTAAAATAGTGAATGCCCATTGTGTGAAGGGCAATAAGCAAATGCTGAGAAACATAAATAAGATGTATAAGCTCCTTTCCTCAGAGAGTTTAAAAATGAATGGGGAAGGGTGATATATAGATTACTATATTTTACTATACTACATAACAAAATGTCAGGGCACCCTGGGTCACTCAGTCAGTTGAGTGTCTGACTCTTGATCTTAGCTCAGGTCTTGATCTCATGGTCATGAGTTCAAGCCCTGCGTTGGGATCCATACAGGGTGTGGAACCTAGCTGAAAAAAAAAAAAAGGCAGCAAAATGTCTTAAATCTCTTGTTGTCCATTCCCCTTCCCAAGTGTTCTTTGCAAACATACTTTTATCTTGCTCAGTATCCATCTCTCCTCATGTGACCAGGGAAAGGTAAACCCATCTCTAGTTGAGGTTTGAGTCCCTATTGTCCTAAGCCAAGGTTTGGTTAAATGGTAAGCATCTGACTCCGTTTAGCCTGAAGAGGTATAAAAGTATATCTGATGGAGGCCTTTGGAAAGGTTTGGGGGAAGAGATAGGGTTAGGAGAAATGTTTTCTTGTTCTTGAGGAGATATCAAAAGAGATGTTTCTTTTTTTCTGCCCATGAACTTTGCCAAGTTCCTTAACTGCCTTAACCATATTGGCTTGAAGGGAGCCAACCTAAGAGCAAAACTGACACACTATGAATGATGCATGAAGTAGTGAAAATGTGGCTTAAAGTATGGGTAGCATTTCTATGTGGAGATGCAGACTTCATCCCAGGCCAAGCAAAGTTGAGGCAGCAGGGAAGTATGGGGAGGTATGTTCATAGTTGAACAGACTGAATAATGAACAACATATTTAAAAGATTTCAAACTTAGACAACTTTGACTACACTACAGATGAGAAGATACCGAAGTCCCATGGCACTTCACTTTTCTCTAGAATTCTAGAGCATTTGACCAATTCAGTGATTATAGTAAGCAGCTGCCAAAATGGGTCCCAGTGATTATTATATCCTGGTATGTACACTTTTTTAAAAATTACTATTATTTTTTAGAAATCTCTATACTCATTGTGGGGCTCAAACTCATGACCCTGGGACCAAGAGTTGCATGCTCTTCCAACTGAACCAGGCAGGTGCCTCATTTCCTGTTTTCAATAGGGCACCTGATGTCTTTCATGAAGTTAGCAGCACTTTCTGTCTTTATTTTCTCAATGACACTAATCCCTATCTAAAATTGTGCTGGGGACCTGGCTGATTCAGTTGGTAGAGCATATGGCTCTGGATCTTGGAGTTTTGAGAGTGAGCCCCATATTGAGGGTAGAGTTTACTTAATAAATAAAAGTATGTTATTAATTTAGTTGTTCACTTCTCCCTCCCCAATTTTATTCATTCCTGTTTCTCCAAAAGTGCCTGGCACATATTCAAAAAAAAAAAAATTAATGACTTAAAGGGAACAAACTGGCCTTTCTGAATTGACACTCAAGTCAGGTAAGTAAGTACCCACTGATGCTTTTGCAAGTCAAGTCATGACTTGACTTTGCAAGTCAAGTCTAAATGCTACTGAAAGACCATTTTGCAAGACTTGGGCTAAATTTTAGCATGTCTTAAAGAACTAGGCTTAATCTGTAAGAGGGAAGGGGGTTGGTTGGATCCATTCCTTATGTTTTATAACAAGAAAATCTCCAGATAAAGCTAAGACTGAAATAATATATATATATATATATATTTTTTTTTTTTTAAGATTTTATTTATTTATTTGACAGAGAGAAATCACAAGTAGATGGGAGAGGCAAGCAGAGAGAGAGAGAGAGGGAAGCAGGCTCCCTGCCGAACAGAGAGCCCGATGTGGGACTCGATCCCAGGACGCTGAGATCATGACCTGAGCCGAAGGCAGCGGTTTAACCCACTGAGCCACCGAAGCGCCCCAAGACTGAAATAAAATTTAAAAAAAAAAAACAAAACACCTATAGAAACCATGGAAGAACCTTTAAATATTGGAGAAGACTTTTCAGTTTGACTAATACCCAGAAGCCATAAATGGAAAATACTTATTTAGCTATACTAAAGTGACTTCCTGCAAGTTCAAAGCATAAACAGAATCAAAGCCAAAATGATAAACTAGAGGGAAAAACTTATCACAAAGAACCAATTTCCATAATAAAGATATCACACAAATCTTAAAAGGCCAATTGTCCAACAGAAAGACAGGTAAAGGATATTCACAGTCAATAAGAATAGTCAGCAGTAAAGAAACAGAAGTGACTGTCAAACACAAAATGCTCACCTATTCATAATGATAAAAGTAGAATTGTTTGGGGCGCCTGGTTGGCTCAGTGGGTTAAAGCCTCTGCCTTCAGCTCAGGTCATGGTCTTAGGGTCCTGGGATGGAGCCCCACATCGGGCTCTCTGCTCGGCAGGGAGTCTGCTTCCTCCCTTCTCTCTGCCTGCCTCTCTGCCTACTTGTGATCTGTCAAATAAATAAATAAAATCTTTTAAAAAAAAAGAAGAATGGCAACATAAAACCTTTATAACATCTTCTATCATTGAGGCTGGGAAGATATCAGTCTCATACATTGCTGTTAGGATTATTAATTGATAGAACTTCTAGGAAGGGCAACTTGGAGATATGCGTGTGTATATACACATATGACTAAAATCCACATACCTTTTGACATAGTGATTAATCTTATAGTTGCTCATGGGCAAAGTAATTTATACAAAAATTTTATTCACTGCAGAAGTATTTCTAATTTAAATAAGACTAGAATTTAAATATTCAACAGTGGAGAATGCTTAAATTATGATTCACCCATATAATAGAACATTATACAGCTATAATGAAAAATTTAAATTTTTTTTTTTTTTTTGACAGAGATCACAGGTAGGCAGAGAGGCAGACAGAGAGAGAGAGAGGAAGGGAAGCAGGCTCCCTGCCAAGCAGAGAGCCCGATGCAGGGCTTGATCCCAGGACCCTGGATCATGACCTGAGCCAAAGGCCGAGGCTTTAACCCACTGAGCCACCCAGGCGCCCCTATAATGAAAAATTTAAAAAGCTCTAGTTCTTTATAGAGTCATTCCAAAGACTATTATAAAAAAAAAAAAAAGGTGTCAAATGGTATGTATGGAATGTTATTTTTTGAAAAAGAAAAAATGAATTATTCACATACATGAGACACACATGTATACATGCCCTAGCACACACGCATGCGCAGGCACATACACACACAATGTATACATAAGATACCACTGAAAATATAAAATGTAACACGAGTTGCCTCTGAGGATGGAACTGTATGGATGGGGGATAGGGTAGGGAAGGATATTTTTAGTGTATATCTCTTTAGTGTATATCTTTTATTTTTTTTAGATTTTATTTATTTGAAAGTGAAAGTGAGAAAGACCACAAAGGGAGAGGGAGAAGCAGACTCGCCGCTGAGTGGAGAGCCCAATGCTGGGCTTGATCCCAGAACCCTAGGATCGTGACCAAAGCAGAAGGCAGATGCTTAACGGACTGAGCCACCTAGATGCCACAGTGTATATCCTTGTGAATTTTTAACTATGTGAATGCTACCCATTTTTAAAAAATTTATTTATTTGACAGAGATCACAAGTAGGCAGAGAGGCAGGCAGAAAGAGGGGGGAACTCTTTCTGCAGAGCAGAGAGCTCCATGCCAGGCTCGATCCCAGGACTCTGAGATCATGACCTGAGCCAAAGGCAGAAGCTTAACCTACTGAGCCACCCAGGCGCCCCCCCCCCCCATTTTAAAATAAAACCAAAGTTTAAGAAACAAAATAACAGGCCTGACTCAAAATGTTAAGGGATATCTAGTCTCCTCCTTTTACAATTAATTCTTAAACTAAGAGGTGATTTGTCCATGTCGAGCTTGGATTTGACTGGGCTTTCTCTAGAAGGATGCATAAGGGTAAAGGAAACTATATAAATACTCTTCACAGAAATAAAAGTTCAAAACTCCATTTTGGTGTGGGTGCAGAGAAAACAACATGCTGGAAGAGGCATGACTTGGTGTCACTCTAGAGAGCAATCTCCCATCCAAGTACTAACCAGGCCCGACCCTGCTTAGCTTCCGAGATCAGACGAGATGGGGCGCGTTCAGGGTGGTATTGCCGTAGACTGGAGAGCAATCTGATAGTCTTTACCAAGGTTAAAAATGTTCACAAATAGGTAAGTGCATGGGAAGACTTACCTTATCAGATATCAAACTTACATATAAGTTTATATTTATATTGAATACAATGTGGTAGAATAGAGAAATCAATGGAACAAGGCTATAAAACCCACAAATAGACTTATTTAAAAATTTAATGTACAATAAAGGAGATTCCTCAAATTTCAAGGTGGGGGAGTGACGGTGGGTGAAATGGATAATCTAACAGGGTTGACACAAGCTAACTGTTGGTCAAATAAAAGTCAGACACATAAACCATATAGTAAATAAATTATGGATTAATTACTTACATGTTCAAAATTTTAAAAACCACTAGAAATGAAATTTGACTAGCTAAAAATTAAAAATGCACATCAAATTAGGACAAATATGACAAGCTAGTATCTCTAATATATAAAACCTTATGACCCATATTGGTTGGTGGTAATGCAAAATGGTGCAGCCACTACGGAACACAGTACATAGGTTCCTCAAAAAACCACGAACAGAGGGGCACTTGGCCAGCTCAGTCGGTGGAGCGTGCGACTCTTGATCTTGGGGTTGTGACTTAGAGCCCTGTGGTGGGTGCAGAAATTACTCAAAAAATATAAAATCTTGGGGCGCCTGGGTGGCTCAGTGAGTTAAAGCCTCTGCCTTTAGCTCAGGTCATGTTCCCAGGGTCCTGGGATTGAGCCCCGAATTGGCCTCTCTGCTCAGCAGGGAGCCTGCTTCCTCCTCTCTCTTTTTGCCTGCCTCTCTCCTACTTGTGATCTCTGTCAAATAAATAATCTTTTAAAAATATATATACATATATATATAAAATCTTTTTAAAAAATTTAAAATGGGACCACCAAAGTGCTTTTTAAGATCTTATTGCGGGGAGGGGCAGAGGGAGAGGCAGCCTCTTCACTAAGCAGAGAGCCTGGTGCAGGGTTTGATCCCAAGACCCTGGATCACAGCCTGAGCCGAATGCAGCTGCTTAATCAACTGAGCCACCCAGGCACCCCAGAAACTACCATAGGTCTATCAAGCAATCCCACTTCCGCATATTTATCCAAAAGAACTGAAATCAGAATCACTAAAAGGTATTAACCCTTCCATGTTAATTGCAGCACTATTCACAAAAGCTAAAGATGTAGAAACAACCTAAATGCCTACATACTAGAAGAATGGATAAAAGAAACGTGGTATATACATTCAGCTTTAAACAAGGAAATACTGCAATATGTGACGTGAATGAACTTTGAGGACATTATAAATGAAATAGCCAAACATAGGATAAATATTGCAATAATCCGCTTACGAGTTATCTAAAATAGTCACTGATAGAAGCAGAGTAGAATGGTAGTTGCCAAGCACTAGGAAGGGGGGGAAATGGGGAGCTGCTAATCAAGACATAATGTTCCAGATAAGCAAGATGCAAAGTTCTAAAGACGTGCTGTACAACACTGTGCCTATAATGAACAACATTATTGTACACTTAAAAATCTGTTAAGAGGATAAATCTCATGGTATGTTTTTATCATAATAAATAAAAATGAAAATCTTATGATGCCAACTTTTTAGATAAAAAATTTTGTAAAGCATACTTTCTGGACAATAAGAGGGAAAGCCACGTTATCAGTAATACTCAGACAACACAATAGCTTCCTGGTAATTTTATTCTCAATTTCTCCAACTTTCGGTGTCAAATAGTTTACGACACACTTTTTTAAAGATGTTAATCATTGAGAAAGAGATCGCACTTGAGGTGGGAAGAGGGGTTCAGCGCGAATCTCAGACTGCATGCCATGCGTGGAGCCCAAACACAGCCTTGAGATCATGATTCGAGCCCTCAGTTAAGTGGACACTTAACTGAGCCCCCCACACACCCCTTAAGGCACACTTTAAGTCAGACAAACCTGAGTTCAATCCCAAATTATAACTTAAAAGTGGTGTCACCTTGAGCAAGTTATTCACCTACAAGGCAAGGACTATCTGCCTCCCAGAATTGCTATGATTACATGTAATTAAACAAGGTTATATATTAAATGCCTAGACCAGTGCACGGCAAATGCTCAAAAATGGTAGTATAATCACAAAAATTCCAGTCGGAATTTTACCTCCGTTATTTTTCTGTTGACCAAAAAGATAAAGGACAGCATAGTGTTGTGAAAATTGTGGTTGCATACCCTCAGCACCCTGAGTATTGGTCTACGTTTCTCATGCCAAAATTCTTTTCCTTACTCATTCCCAATATAATCTCCTAATCTAAAATTATTTTAAGATTTTATTTGTCAGTGAGAGAGCAAGAGTGTGAGCCTAACAAGCAGGGAGAGGGAGAAGCAGGCTCCCTGCTGAGCAAGCAGCACAATGTGGGACTCAATCCCAGGACCCCACGATCGTGACCTGAGCCAAAGGCAGATGCTTAACCAACTGAGCCACCCAGGTGACTCTAAAATTACTTCTTTAGCAATTTTTCTAGGCAAGCATTATGGGACTACTTCTATGGTACAAAAAAAAAAAAGTTCCCCCATCCTTCTAATTTAGATTATAAATGGAGTCCTGAAATTTTAAATATACCAAGGATACACCAAAGTTTGGAAACTATTGCCTAAGATCTCAAAACTCATTTGCTTGGGTGTTTGAAAAACAAAAATTGGGGAACATGGCCTCTGCACTGGTTGCCTAACTACAATTTACCAGCCACAGAGCCTTGAAGAAGTTTCCTCATCTGTACTCAGTCTTCTCATTGGTAAAACAGGGAAATCCATGCTTGACAAGGTTGTAAAGAGCAAAGCTGATTAGCTGTGCTTCAGGGACAACAGGCAACTGATGACCCACTAGAGTGCTGTAAATCGAGCTTTTCATCAGAATTCTCGTAACTGAGGATGACAAAGATTAAGCTTTAGTATGCCAAATGGCACTAACACATACATTAATGCAGATACACATACTTTACTGATATGGACATGACCAAAAGTTGAGACTTATTCTGTGCAATTTACAATTTTTTTTAAAGAGATATCATTTGAGGGCCCCTGGGTGGCTCAGTGGGTTAAGCCACTGCATTCGGCTCAGGTCATGATCTCAGGGTCCTGGGATCGAGTCCCACATCGGGCTCTCTGCTTGGCAGGGAGCTTGCTTCCCTTCCTCCTCTCTCTCTGCCTGCCTCTCTGCCTACTTGTGATCTCTGTCAAATAAATAAATAAATAAAATCTTAAAAAAAAAAAAAATCATTTGAGAGAGCACAAGCAGGGGGAGCAGCAGGAGAGGGAGAAGCAGCCTCCTTGTTGAACAGGGAGCCTGATGTGGGGGCTCAATCCCAAGACCCTGGGATCAATGACCTGAGCCAAGGGCTCAGACGCTTAGACAGAACCACCCAGGTGCCCAACCATTAACAATTTCACTTAGATTTCAATTCCACAAGACAAATACAGGTCACACTCTAAAAGACATGATCAGGCTCATTTTATTTTTAGGTAACCAAAATTAGAAAATTTGACCAAGAATAGCTGGTCTGAAAGGCAAAGTCTAGGGGTTTATAATTAAGTCTATAGGACTGTTCGGGTTCAAATTCTCCCCCTAGCTGCTATAGCTAAGTTAAGGTAGTTGTCCAGGTCTAACTCCATTCCTATTTGTTAAATTCAACAAATTACAAACTAGATACCAATTATTACCACTCAGGTGCTGCCCACACCTGATCTCAGTGGTTATCAACCATGATTGAAATGTCTATTGGGTGCTTAAAATTCTCTGACAAAGCAACCACAGATGAGGTTTTGGACAGGAGTATCTGGAGGTAGACTGCCAAATCCCAGCTTTGCCCCTTCCTGAGTGTGTGTGATTATTACTCAATCTGCTTGAGTGTTTTACCTTTCTCATCTGCAAGAGAACTACCGTACCTTAGAGGGTTGTTCAAAGATTAAGAGAAGCCATGCACCCCAAGTACCCACAACAGTAGCCAGTGGACAGAAAATGCTCCTGAGGTGTTGGCTGTAATCACCATCATGCGGCACCAGGCACGTAAAAGGCATCCAACCAATGGCAGCTGTTAATCCAGCCATGGATTTTTGCAAAGTAAATTATGTAGTAATATCAAGTATTAAAAGACTAGACAACCTCACCAAGTTTTTCTAAATACTTACAACACAAGGTATTTAACCCTAGCTCCATAAATAAAAAACTGGACTTCAATGTAAGCTTGTTATAGATGAAGTTAAAATACTGCTTCGTTGTGGGGCTTGAAAGGTTGGGTGAGGGAGGTTGGATTATGGACATTGGAGAGGGTATGTGCTATGATGAGTGCTGTGAGGTCTGTATGCCTGATGATTCAGACCTGTATCCCTGGGGCAAATACTACATTATGTGTTAAAAGCAATAATTTTTTAATAAGTACTGCTTTAAAAATGTAACTAAGTAGAATCCCATGGCTTTGTATCAGCATCAAAATCTTTAAAATAAATTCAGTGTGAAGACTGGAAAGCCTGTTTCCCAGAATTCTCTGCAGGTTACTTAAAAACATAAAATAAAAAACACTGGGGAACCCTAAAACCAGTTTAAATCACCAAATAAAGATTAACCACTCATTTATCCATTTTTATTTGCTAATGTTTTTATCAGTACACTAAAACTAAATTTTAGAGACACTGGATATTATTAGTTTGGATACTATTAGTTTATTATAAAAGAGACATGAAAATTATTTACATGATGAAAGATTTCACAACTTCACTGGAATGGGCAGCTTCACTTCATGCCATTTTAATAATGATTTCAGTCCACATACTTTCCAAGAATGTCACCATCTCTAAATAAGAAATAATCCTGCAAATAGAGAAACCATTAGTTAAGAAAACTAATAACAAATATTTAACTTTTACAGCAAGTATTTATTTATTTGACAGAAAAAGAGCACAAGAAGGAAGAGCCGCAAAAGGTACAAAGGAGCCTGATGTGGGACTCGATCCCAGGCCCCTGGGATCATGACACGAGCCCAAAGCAGCTGCTTAACCAACCCAGCCATCCAGGCACCCCACAAATATTTAAGAAATAATAAATTTACACACCTTGTCATCTAGAACTACTTTGGTGCCTCCATATTCTGGGAGAAGAACTTTATCTCCAACTTTCACACTAACTGGTTGAATCTCTCCACCCTTAAAAAAAAAAAAGGATATTTATCAGTAAAACATCTAATTTGCGAAGATTTATACCTTTTATTAACTAAATATGCTTATTCAAATCAACTGTTAAAAAAAGATTTGGGACCAAATGATATGATTTACAATATAATCACAGTTCTTCGCTCAAAAATATCACTGCAGAATTACACTTTAAAAATGCACACACAGAAGCTTAAACTAAAACCTGATTTTAGAGTAAAGTTCAGAGTTAAAATGGCAACGTTAACTATAGCTAACTTTTTATTGTTAAATATTAACACAACCTCCAGAGTACGTGAAATAAATAAGTTCTAAAAACCAGATACAGTGGTCATGTTTAACTTCTTCTATTACATACAAATCCAACAGGTATTTCCAGAATTTGGAACATATACTTCTACCATGATTCCATCTCCTTTAGGTCAAAGTGCAGATTTAAGGAGACTGCAGCATAGTGCCCCCTCCTCAGAGCCTTCCTATTCCCGACTCCAGGTTCCCTCCTTGCTAGAACTTTCTTACAAGCAACTGTAACAATGCAATTAATGTATTTGACCCCAAAGGCACTTATTGGGTATTCAGGCTGACTTTGACATCTGAGGTTTAATCAATTAATTGGAGGAGAATGCCTGTAAGACTAGGTCTGATCTGTTCCTTGTTCAGAAGTATATAAACTAAGGCCAAAAATGGTTAAAAGATTAGGGCAATTAATAGTGTTAGAGATTAGATCTAGAGTTTAAATTTCCTCTCAACTCGTAAAAGTACCCATGGATCATCCTTAAGTATTACTTTTTGTTTTATCAAAAGTTTAGAATTTGAAGAAAATGTTGGTCAAACTAGACTATCAAAGGGTTATTAATTTTTAATACTCTGCAACTCTCCACCACACAAAATAAGCAACTTCATTCGAAAGTCATTTTCCTTTAAGAGGGAGAGGAGACGTGCCTGGATTATAGAATGATCCTGAAAATAACATAAAGCTGTTTAAAAGACTAGTTTTTTATTTTTTTAAAAAGAATTTATTTTAACAGACTACTTTTAATAATCACCAAGGATTTCTTTCTTCACCTCCACCTCACATAAAAATAGTTCCACGTTAGCCCCATTTACCTTTCCTTTAGAGCCGGATCCAACAGCTACTACTGTTGCTTGCAACACTTTTCCTTGAGATTTTTCTGGAAGCATGATTCCGCCTTTGGTTACAGTTTCAGCTGCACTCCTTTCAACTAAAACTCGGTCAAAGAGGGGAAGAAACTTTCTAAACGCCTGTCCTGCCTGTAGGAAGAGAAATGTTAAATCTGAAATAAAAGCAGTTACGTTTACCTTCTAACCGTCACACATCAAAAAGCACGTGTGGCTTTCCAAATCAACGCCAAAACTCAGATTATTCGTGCAAGAAAACCATCTGAATATTTTGTTCTGCATTCTGCGTTTAATTTCCCATTCCGTATGTTAGGGGTCATTGTTGCTCCTCTGGTCAGCAATCAAACGAGCGTTACGGGCAACCTTGGTTTATTTCAAGGTCAAGTATTTTTCCTTCCTCAGATTTCCCTGGGAAAGTTCAACAAAAATAGTCAACCCCTGCGCCTGAAGCCGCGCTTTTCAAGGTATTACATACCCACAAAGGCCTCGCAGGAGACTCGTGTGTCCCGCGGCGCGTGCGTTCGGGTCCCCGCCCCCAGGCCCCCAGGCGGGCCGGGGACACGCGTGCAGAGCCCTTGGCGGAGAGAAGGGTCGGTGGGCCCCGGCCTCTCCAGGGTTCCTGCAGGCGCGGGTCACTCAGGGACCCGCACCCCTCCCGCTACGCCCAAACAGAAACGTCGGGCCATCTCTGCGCCTCTCCCCGGGCTCCAGCCCACGCGGGACTCACCATGACTCCGGCCGCCGCAGTCCGTACTCCGCTCTAGAGCTGCCGCCGCTGCAAGGAGACGCGCAGTCCGACCCGGCGCCCACGTGAACGTGAGAAAAGGCCGCGCAGCGCGCACGCGCGCTCGCTCCCGCCCCCCGCTCCTCCCCGCAGAAGAGGGCGGCCGCTCCAGCGCGCGCGGCGATTCGTCCCCAGGTCTGCGCGCCGGCCACTGACGCGAGGACGGGGAAGCGGAAGAACAGAGGAGTTCTTTCTAGGCTTTTCTAGGCCGCCTGCCGAGGTGAAAGTACTAGCTCCTCGCCCCTCTCCCGGAAATGACGCGCCTTGAACCTTGACCCACAGAGCGCGCCGCGCTTCCCGGAAAGTTCTGGAACCGAGTGCGGCCCGGGAACTAGCCTAAGCCGGCCGGAGCAGGCTGCGCCCGCGGGCCCGGCGCTGCTCGGGTAGGCGGGGGCGGAGCTAGCGCGTGGCCCGTGCCGATTGCGGGGCCCCGGCCGACGGGAAGGGGTGGGAGCCGCCCGCACACGCGGTGCGGCGGGGCGGGGGGAAAAGCGGCGGAGGGAGGGGACACGGGCTCTTTGCCGTGCGCGCGGTGCACTCTGTCCCTCACTCGTCTCCGACGGCCTGCCTCACCGTGCGCACGCTCCGCCGCTGCCCCGCAGGTACACGGCCGGCCCGCGCCGCCGCTGCGGGCGCCCGGGACCCCCGAGCCGGCCCTCTCCCCCGCTGTGGTCCCCCGCTGACTGGGTCGGCGGGCGAGAGCCAGGGCTTTTCCCCGGCGCCGCAGGCCCGGAGCGCCGGGCCAGGCCTCACGGGTCCATGTCGGTGCCCATCACGTGCGGCGTGGATTGCTCGCCGGGGCAGGGCGCAGGAGGGAGGGCTTGCCCGGGACTCCGTGTGCAGTCGGGGGAGTGTATTCCCGTGGGCTTTCCGTGGCAACCCTGTCCTGGTCGACTGCAGGGCGCCGGGGAGGGTGGTCGCAGCCGCCTTTGGCCCCCCCGGACAGCTCTCCACTCTTGACCTTGCTGAGGGCGTCCTAAAGGAAAGACACGTGGGGCCGGGCGGCGTGGGCCGGGCCGGAGCCCCCAGCATCGCGGCCCTGCGGGCTGCTCTGATACAGTAACCTGAGTAGATACATGAAGATACATCTCGCTGAGCAGATTTTTGCACCGTCAGGAACGTTTTTTCTCCCTTGGTCGCTCTAGTTGGTAGCCCACCCCTTTGCTGCAGACTTGGTTTTTCAGGAGGACATTTGGAGTGGATTTGCTCTCAAGGCTATTTTAGCGCTGAAAGAGTAACTCGTTTGTAGCGGCCCGGGTAGGTGGCCTTGGGCAATGCGATGGTGTGCTTTGTGCTGGTGGTGCTCTAGGGTAGGCGCGGGGACGGCCTCACGTGGGGACTTACGCAGGTAGTTGGGTGTTCTGAACCTAGTTTCCGTGGCCCGGGAGCAGTGACTGGCAGAGGTCAATCCAACTTCTAACGTTTCTTGTTCTGTTGTGGCGTATAGATGCCATGTTTGCTGTAATACACAGAGGTACTGCTAGTATTGATGTACTGCTAATCTGATTGTTTCCCCCTTCCACAGAAATGCTTCGATTACCCGCAGTCCTTCGCCAAATTAGGCCAGTGTCCAGAGCACTGGCTCCTCATCTCACTCGGGCCTATGCCAAAGACGTAAAATTTGGTGCAGATGCCCGAGCCTTAATGCTTCAAGGTGTAGACCTTTTAGCCGACGCTGTAGCCGTTACAATGGGGCCAAAGGTATTGATGTTTTTTATTCTGTTGTAATTTATAGTATTGAGTTAAGGAGTAATATTTTAATGGTGTCAGATAATCACACCAAGCTAATGAATAGTAAGTACTTCCGTATCCACTGTTGAGAAACCCCAATATACGCATTTAAGCAGTTCCCAGTTACTGCTTAAACTTTTTCTTTTACTTAGATACAGTGGTCTTAAAACTTAAACTGTTTCTTTAAAATGTGCGGAACTTTCTTTCCTATAATGTATGATGTAACTGAGTAGTAACTCATAGATGAAAGAGGATTGGCAAATAGGCAAGCGAGATGAAGTCTACCTTCCAAGTTTTAGATTTTTTTCCCAGTAGTTCATACCGTTGACGGAAGTATGTATTTTATCTCCTGTCGTACTTCAAGTATGTGCTTGTAGGTGCTAGTTTTACTTAATGTTTTTCTGTTGTCCATTCTATTCCAAAGCACATTTAAAAATTTCTGTTCCAAAGCACATTTACTATTTTAAGTCTCATATTTAACACGGAGAGGTTAGTGAGTGAGGGGTAACAAATAATTTGAGAAGGCCTTTGAGGGTGGTGCACAAGTAAAGTGATGATGGATTTCAGATTGACAGCTCCAATATCAAAGTGTTTTATATATATATAGTATATATAAAATGTATATAAAAATATGGCATGCCTCACAAGTAGCAGCTTTGGTTCAAATACAGAAGCTGCCAATGCTGTTTGCACCATAACGGAGATTTAACATGGAAGCAGCCCTCCGTGGAAGAGTGACTTACACTTCGCTTACTGTTAGTATTTTAAAGCCAGTTTTAAAGTAAATTTTCACATTACTATCAAAGGTAGCAGGCAGTGGACAAAAGTTAACAATAAATTATGTGAAGAATTTCTCAAATTTCATTATAACCTACTAGGTTGTTTTGGTATATCTTGTTTGGCTTGGAGGGGTGTTGGTGTTGTCTTTAATAGATGACATCTCTTAGTTTCTAGGATTTTTATCTTTCATAAAATCTCATGCAGTAAACGCTTAGCAACAGAAGGGTCATTTTGTCTGTAAGCATTTTGTCTGAATTTGCTTTTGAGACTGATGCTGCAGATCTGATAAAAGTGACAATTTGTGTTGAAGTAATTATCCTATTATTCAAAAACTGCTTGTTGTGTTTTCAGCCAAATAGCACTTAAAGTATGTGTTCTGTCACATTTTTTGTTGTTCTCTAATTATAGGGAAGAACCGTGATTATTGAACAGAGTTGGGGAAGTCCCAAAGTAACAAAAGATGGTGTGACCGTAGCAAAGTCAATTGACTTAAAAGATAAATACAAAAATATTGGCGCTAAACTTGTTCAAGATGTCGCCAATAACACAAATGAAGAGGCTGGGGACGGCACCACTACTGCTACAGTCTTGGCACGCTCTATTGCCAAGGAAGGCTTCGAGAAGATTAGCAAAGGTGCTAATCCTGTGGAAATCAGGAGAGGTAGGAAAGTCTTTTCATTGTCACCAGAGTGTTTTGAAGTATCTTAAAAAGTTGATTCTTGTTTCTCCTCTCTCAAAAAATAAAAATCTGAGTTTTCCTAAAGCAAATAGTGACTGGATTCTTGGTTTATGTGGTATGTGCTATGCTAGGTGTTAAGGAGGAAAACAGGACTAAGACATTACTTGTCCTTCTCTCCCCTGTGTTTTGTGCTCGCGAACCCCCTTTCTGCAGCACATAAGGAAAGTTTATTGGAAGATACAGCATGTACTGTGGACCTTGAAAATAGTAAACTTTTGGGAATTAGTGTAGGGAGAGATGATACACTTTGGATATTTTACAAAGTAGGGCTAAACTAAGTCATCCAGGATGTCAATTTTTTTTACTATATATGTAAAAGCAGGTGTTTCGTTTGTTTTTTGCTTGTTTTTACCTCTTAGGAGCACATGGTACATCACTGTCTTCATTCTGTTTCTTATTTCTGGCTTTGGGGAACTAGGCCACAATTTAAAGATCTGCTCTTCAACATGAGCTTCATAGTCCTGTCACTGCTGTTTTCTAGCTGAGTATTAAAACTTGGTTTTTCTATCTTGAAAGTGTAATTGCTACTTATTTCTAGGGCATAGATCTGCTCTTCAGCATGAGCTTCATAGTTCTGTCACTGCTGTTTTCTAGCTGAGTATTAGAACTTGGTTTTTCTATCTTGAAAGTGTAATTGCTACTTATTTCTAGGGCATATTATTGTCCAAAAGAAGACTTGAGAGTAAGAGGGGATGCTAGTAACAGTTTTGTCAGAATTGGCATCCCAGCACACCGATGTGTCAGCATTCCGTTTATTTCTGTATTGGAGGTCCAAATGAATGTGTTACATTTAAAGCAGTTTCAGGGGTGCCTGGGTGGCTCAGTCAGTTAAGTGTCCAACTTTTGATTTCAGCTCAAGTCTTGATCTCAGGATCATGAGATCAAGCCCCCCTCTGGGCTCTGTGCTGGGCTTTGAGCCTGCTTAAAATTCTTGCTCTCCTTCTCCCATCTGCCCCCGACCCCTCCCCACCCTGCGCTCTCTCCCTTTCTCTCCAAGTCTGATTGTAAATAACGGACAGGTATTAACTGAGGTTATTAAGATTACTTCTCCAAGAAAATGATTGTTACTAGACGCCTTTCTTTGGATTTTTTTGAAGTTAACTTTTCTCAAAGAAGAAAGAGCTAGCACTAACCCCAGCTGAACAAAATTGGGTTCCCTTAAATCCATGTTGTGATGCTGTTTACTGCTGAAACAAATACACTGCTTATAATTAGATATTAAATGAGGGCATTTCGGGTAATTAAAAAAACCTGTAGGGGTATAACTGTCATTAAATTGAGAGAAGTGTTGGGTGACCCTGTTGCAAACATACAACATGATTGGATTGGGAATAGTTTACACAGAATGAGTTAAATGATGAGATTCTTGAAATTACACACTGTTCTTTTTCCTTAGTTCAGTTTTCAAAATAATTTTGGCCTGCGAGTTTGTATTGATCTATGAAGGTTCCTGTTTCAGTGCATGCCATGAGGAAAAGTGCTGGCACAGAAGTTTTGTATAGGCTATTAACACATTAAAATGTTTAACATGAATTGAAATTTTTACATTAGAAAGTAAGTATTATAATGGCATTTATTCTTGAATCAGGTGTGATGTTAGCTGTTGATGCCGTAATTGCTGAACTTAAGAAGCAGTCTAAACCCGTGACAACCCCTGAAGAAATTGCTCAGGTAAGGATTTTTCATATTTTATGATAATTTCATAATCATGTATCAGTGTCAGAATAATGGTACCAACCAGTCACTAACCTTGAAAGCATTTCTTAACTGCTACAGAACATTTGAAAATAATTCAGTGACCATTACTAGAGTCTCAGTGGGCTGCCACTTTAGTTCCACATGGCTGTGAGTAAAACTCGTTTCTATGGAAAATATTCTTTGGCCAGTTGTCAAAAAGTGCATAATTTTTTGTCATGTTAGAATTTTGCCACTTTTTCGGGGGTGGGGGAAGCCTGCCTTTTATAAAAAGAATAGTTGTATGTTTATTTCATACCTTTTAACAACAGTGTAGCCAAGTGATGAATTTAAAAATAATTGAAAACCGGATCAAGGCTTGGTTAGAGCTATTAGACCGGATCATCGTTGACCATACTTTCCTCCCTGCCCCATGCCTCACCGCATCGCTTTGGAAGTTACTAGGAAAGGGAGGGGAGCTGATTGAGGACGCTGGCCTTAACCTTTTTAACTTGGAAGAGTAACTTGATTGTTTTAGGTTGCTACCATTTCTGCAAATGGAGACAAAGAAATTGGCAACATCATTTCCGATGCAATGAAAAAGGTTGGAAGAAAGGGTGTCATCACAGTAAAGGCAAGTGTTTTTAATGATAGCTTGGAAAGATTGTCTTACGATCAAAACAGTTTTCAAATACAAAAATCGAAACTATGTGTTTCATATATTTGAGTCCTTTATACATAGTGTTAGCATTTTTGTACATTAGAGTAGTTACTGAGTTCTATATGAATTTTTAGCCTTTGCTATCAGGAATGAATTTGTTCTAACTTAAATGATACTGTCTTCTAGATGTAAAAATTCAAATACGCATTTTGAAAATTTTTGAAGAATTGGAGTTGATGCTGTATGGCATTGGCATACTTTTTTTTTTTTAATAAAGAATTTATTTATTTATTTGACAGACAGAGATCACAAGTAGGCAGGGAGGCAGGCAGAGAGGAGGAAGCAGGCTCCCCGCAGAGCAGAGAGCCCGATGTGGGGCTCGATCCCAGGACCTGAGATCATGACCCGAGCCGAAGGCAGCGGCTTAACCCACTGAGCCACCCAGGCGCCCCTGGCATTGGCATACTTAATGCTTGTGATCAGTGGGGTGTCTTAATCTGACCTATCATTACAATTTTTTGTGCTTCCTTATGAAGTTCATAAAACGAATTGATTTTTTTTATAGGATGGAAAAACACTAAATGATGAATTAGAAATTATTGAAGGCATGAAGTTTGATCGAGGTTACATTTCTCCATACTTTATTAATACCTCAAAAGGTAAGTCAGTAAACGAAATTTTAAAAACATAGCTTGTGTGTGTCAGACTGTAAGCATTTACCAGGTCATACTTATAAGAAAATAAATATATACGTATTCCAAAAGTTACGGTAAATAAGAAATGAAAGGAAAAGCATGAATTCATTAGTCGCTTGAAATGTACTGAAACTATGGTTTTTAGGATTTTCATTTAAATAAACTACAGCTGTTTTCAGAATATTGTTAGCTTTTTAAGTTGGTTTGAAAGGTTCTTTGTTTTTGCAGGTCAGAAATGTGAATTCCAGGATGCCTATGTTCTATTGAGTGAAAAGAAAATTTCTAGTGTCCAGTCCATTGTACCTGCTCTTGAAATTGCCAATGCTCACCGTAAGCCCTTGGTCATAATTGCTGAAGATGTTGATGGAGAAGCTCTGAGTACACTCGTTTTGAATAGGTAATAAGCCATGGTATTTGGTTTACATTTCCAAGTGAAAGGCAACTTTTTTGATGTTTGAAATCTCCATTATGTACCCCCACATTGAACCACTTGTGTTAGTATCTAGCATTGTTTGTAATACAGGTGTGGTTCATGAACTCTAGATCCCATTATAATGGTTTGTTCTTTTTGAATGGGTCTGTTTGAAAGTCCTTAGAATTTTGTGCAGGTTTTTCATAAAATAGTCTAAGTTTGTATGTCATGTCTCTATTTTTATTATAAATGTTTACAGTTGTTTTGAAGAAATGACTGTTTATGGAAAAATATTTTCACAATTCTAATTTTGCATAGGAGGAAGTAAAGTATTTTTCAAATTTTAGATCAAAGTGTATTATCACTGTGTTATATAATCTTTTAAGGTTTTAATTAATGTTCAAATAGAGGAATTGACACATAACCTAAGATAAATTGAGGTCTATTCATTTAATTTAAAAATCTGTAATGTATTTTTTTTTAAGATTTTATTTATTTGACAAAGATCACAAGTAGGCAGAGAGGCAGGCAGAGGTGGGGGTTAGGAAGGCTCCCTGCTGAGCAGAGATCCCGATGGGGGGTCCACCCAGGGATCATGACCTGAGCAGAAGGCAGAGGCTTTAACCCATTGAGCCACCCAGGCGCCCCTGTAATGTATTAATTCTGACTTTAAGACAGGTAGGTAATGCTGTAAACAGAGTTTTAGGGTGTTATTGGGGTGCCTACCTGGCTCAGAAGAGTATAGTCATTCCAGTAGTAACTTGATTTAATACTATGTAGAACCCATAGGATAGGGGTAAATGCTCATTTGATCCCCAAATTTAGTAATTAGTAACTGTTCTGATTTTCACAGTCTATTAAAATTGTTATCACTGTGTTTAACTTAAAAGTTTTTTGTTTATATTAACATTTTTGTTCCTGGGTTGTTTAACGGGAACGTAACCGACAATTTGTGAAGAAGGTAACTGGATATTGGCAAATACGGATGAATGGAAAGTTGCTCTTTCTTGGCTTTATGTGACCAAAATTTATTAGAAAGCAAAGCATGGTTTCCAGGGGCGCCTGGCTGACTTCAGTATGTGTCTGCCTTCGGCTCACATCATAGTCCTGGGGTCCTGGGATTGACCCGTGCATTGGGCTCCCTGCTCAGCAGGGAGCCTGCTTTTCCCTCTCTCTCTGTGTCCCCCCAACTTCATGCGCGCTCTCTCTCTCTCAGTAAATGAATAAAATCTTTTTTTTAAATGTGGTTTTCTAAGTAATTGTAGTATTTAAAACTTAAGAACTAGACCAACATTTTTATTAAATTTAAGTCTCATTATTAACTGTTTTTAACAGGCTAAAAGTTGGTCTTCAGGTTGTGGCAGTCAAAGCTCCAGGTTTTGGTGACAATAGAAAGAACCAGCTTAAAGACATGGCTATTGCTACTGGTGGTGCAGTAAGTAAAATATATGTGACCTTGGTTTACTGAATGTTTTATACTTCCAGGCCTAAAATTTATAGGTAGAGTTTATTGTTTTCCACAGGGAGATATTACTGTCTGAACTATTTACTTTGTGTTTCTCTTGGATATCTGCGAGGTGAAGGTTGGATTAAAGAGTACTAAGGTGCCTTCTCTAACTTGCCATGAGTCTTGCCCAAGAATAGAGTTGTTTGACCACTCTGTTTTTAAGAAAACAGTAGAAAAGATATAGGACTTAGAAGATTTTAAGATCTAAGGTCTAGACCCAGTTCCACCAAAAGTGACCTTGGAGAAGTTTGAGTTTATTCTTTCTCAAATGAAGCTGATTATATTGAGGATTAAGTGAGAGGTGGAAGTACAGTGAAAACTTGATCAAGGCTTATTTGGACTAGGAATTGTCTTTATCTCACATTTCAGAAAAATACAGTATTACAAGATGGTTCTCTCACCAGAACACTAGCATGATGTATTGTTGATAAATCTGGTATAATGAAAGACTAACCTGCAACTGATTCATTTTTAAATGTTTTTGTGTAGGTTTTTGGGGAAGAAGGATTGACTCTAAATCTCGAAGATGTTCAGCCTCACGACTTAGGAAAAGTTGGAGAGGTCATTGTGACCAAAGATGATGCCATGCTCTTAAAAGGAAAAGGTGACAAGGCTCAAATTGAAAAACGTATTCAAGAAATCATTGAGCAGTTAGATATTACAACTAGCGAATATGAAAAGGAAAAGCTGAATGAACGTTTGGCAAAACTCTCAGATGGTGTAGCTGTGTTGAAGGTAAGATTGATTGCTGTAAATGAGCTTCTTGGGTTCTGGGCCCAAGAATCATCTTGTTTCTGTGGTATTCCCTGATAGTGCCTTGTAACCAACATGTTTTGGGAAATGGAGATAGTATATACTCTTCTTCCTTAAAACCAGAATTGAATCTTAGAAGTATTGTTGTGGAAAAGGTGTTCTGTTAATGATCACTTTGGTAGTGGACTCATGTGGGACACTGCACTCACCCTATTAGCTGTTTAATCATGCAGTCGTTTTTAAACAAATAGGCAGCCTTTATTACATACCTTTTTAAAATAAACCGAGTGCTGTTTAGTGACTTGCCAGTTAGCATCTTGAATGGGAGAAGCCCATACTAACTGGGATTCTTTTCATCTTTAGGTTGGTGGGACGAGTGATGTTGAAGTGAATGAAAAGAAAGATAGAGTTACAGATGCGCTCAATGCTACACGAGCTGCCGTTGAAGAAGGCATTGTTCTAGGAGGGGGTTGTGCCCTGCTTCGGTGCATTCCAGCCTTGGATTCATTAACTCCAACTAACGAAGATCAAAAAATTGGTAAAATTGCCTTACGAATGAGTTGATTTGCAGCCTCACTTTAGTCTAGTAGAATGTTGTTGCTGCCCATTAAATAGAACAATAAATAACAAAGCAGTTTCCCGAATGACAAAGATAGAAGAGCACTGATAATCAGATAATATGTGAAAGATCCAGTCGTCACATCTTTTGAGGGGAATGATTTAAACTGTGAAATTTCCCAGTGGGGGTTTTCCTTTATCAGTAGTCTCACAAATAGAATTGTGTTGTAATTTTTACAAAAGAATGAAACTAAATTTGCTAAAATTTGTTGATCTTCAGGTATAGAAATTATTAAGAGAACACTCAAAATTCCTGCAATGACCATTGCTAAGAATGCAGGTGTTGAAGGATCATTGATAGTTGAGAAAATTATGCAGAGTTCCCCAGAAGTTGGTTATGATGCTATGCTTGGAGATTTTGTGAATATGGTGGAAAAAGGAATCATTGATCCAACAAAGGTAAATAGTTGACCATTTTCTAAAAATTCAAGAAGTCTTGTTCATTTTTTACTAAGAAAAAAAGGTAATTATTTTATCAAACTTTTTTCTTAGGTTGTAAGAACTGCTTTATTGGATGCTGCTGGAGTGGCCTCTCTGTTAACTACAGCAGAAGTTGTAGTCACCGAAATTCCTAAAGAAGAGAAGGACCCAGCAATGGGCGGAATGGGCGGAATGGGAGGGGGTATGGGAGGCGGCATGTTCTGAGTCCTAGGATAGTGCTTTATCATTATGAATGAACTGTGAGAGGAAGCCCACGCTGTGCTCCTCACCCATAACTTCAGAGAAGTCAGTTGAAGGAAATGACTGAAGAAAAGGCTGGCTGATGTTTAAGAAAATCACTATAACCATCAGTTACTGGTTTCAGTTGACAACATATAATGGTTTACTGTTGTCATTGTCCATGCCTACAGATAATTTATTTTGTATTTTTGAATAAAAAGACATTTGTACATTCCTGATAACTGAGTGCAAGAGCCATGTACCAATGTACTGCTTTCAACTTAAATCACTGAGGCATTTTTACTACAATTCTGTTAAAATCAGGATTTTAGTGTTTGCCATCACCAGATGAAAAGTTAAGCAGCCTTTCTGTGGAGAGTAAGAATAATTGTGTACAAAGTAGAGAAATATCCAATTATGTGACAACCTTTGTGTAATAAAAATTTGTTTAAAGTTAATTGTGTTAGCTTTTCCATGATGTAGAAGTTCAGAGAAATGAAAGCCAATAGAGGAGGGGTAGGTTTTGGTACAAGCGTGTAAAAAAGTGTTCCGCCTGCAGAGTTCTGCTATTTCTTTGCTAAAGACAGTTACATTACCACAAAGATAACAGAAGATTTTAAAGGTGACAACTCATTCCTGTGGAGACAGTATTTTATGTTGAGGTCTCATCATAAAGGGGCGATTTGTCATTTCTTGTGGAGGTAAAAAGGTACATCAAAGCCATGGCATAATAAGAAATAGATTCCTGGGGCACCTGGCTGGCTCAGTCGGAAGAACATAGAACTCTCCATCTTGGGTTTGTGAGTTTCAGCCCCCAATCGTGTATAGAGATTACAAGGGGAAAAAAATGGATTTGTTAGGTGAGAAGAAGGGCAGGGTTCATATTGTAGGCGTGTACTTGTGTGGAAAAGAGAGCTGTGCCATTCAAGCATAATGAGTAGTGGGGAAAGGCATCCTTCCATGATAGGCTCAGCCTGGTGTCTTCACCTTTATTAAGAATTTAAACCACATTTCTGGCTCAGTGCACTTGGTCTTGATTAGAAATGGAAACAGAACGGAAATATGGCTTGTTTTTATTATAGTACCTGGTGTGTGCATGTTGGGGGCAGAATGATTCACAAGACAGTTGCTTTCTAAGCTTACATTATAAATGGAAGGCATAAGATCTTGTGAAATGATATACAAGTTCTTGCTTTCACCTGTGCCAAAAGACCTAGTCTGCTCCTCAGTTTGGCCTTGGGGTGGCTGCCTAGACACAGGTATAAGCTAGGCATTGAGGCAAGTGCTCTTGTGTACAAAGCTTGGACAGAACTAGAAGGAAAAAATGTCCATCACAGATCAAAAGGCAAAGTCACTTGAAATCACACCTAAAATTATCTGTCCTTTGCTTGGATTAGAAACAATGACGAGATTAAAGAGGACTAAATAAAAGGCATTTTAAGTGAACAAAACATGCTTAGAATGTAGTTTGGCTACAGAAGTAGCAAAAGACAAACCAGTATCAAATCTTAGAAGGTTTATTTAGTTAATTATCTTACAGGCCAAGCTAGGTGATGGGAAGAAAAGGTATGAGATGAAAAACTGGACTTCAAAAGATTATTAGAGCATGACCAGCCTAAAGAGATGAGCAGAAGAAAAGAATCAGTGCTTGTCACTACATACTAGAATTAACTCTAAATCTTGGATTAGGGACTCCTTACTAAATCTATACTACCCTTACTGTAAAAAGGCTGTGAAAGGTTAAGTAGCTTATACAAAGTCGCAGATAATTAAGTGGTAGACATCAGATTTGAACCTGGGTTTGAAGAGCTTACACTCTTAAACCAAAGAGCCAGCCTGGAATGAATCCTTAAGCCAGGATCTAGGCAATTACAAAACCCTTTGAAAGCTGTAACCAGAGAAATCATTTAATCGAGAAATTATATTTTCCCACTGTCACTAACCTTACAGAATACCAATTAGGCTAGGCATTATTTCTGCGCCCCCCCCCCCCCCATATTTCTCTAGGACAAGAAAAAAACAGAAAAGACTTTCCAGATTCTGCCATTTCAGAGTGAGTGAAAAGCCCGACTCACCTAATCACTACACAGTGAAACCCACTAGTCAGTATGCCCTACCTTAATGCCAATAAGCTTTTTAGTCCCTTCTTTTCAAATAATACCACCATCAGACAAGCCTATACATGAAGGTGGAATAGCAAAAACCAGAAGGGATCTAAGGGGAAACTTAAAAATCTAATAACTTAAAAATAAGATATTGTTGCCATAAACCAAGCAAGCCCTAATAAAAAGGAACAATTAGAAAACATTCTTGGAAATTAAAACTATGGCCAATATAAAGTTAACAGAATGGCTGGAGAAATAGAATTGAGGAATTTAAAAAGCAGAATAAACATGGACAGTCAAATATCTTAATTACTTAGGAATGCCCGATAGACCCAGAGAATATGGAGAGGAGGAAATTAACAAATAATTCAAATTCCTCACAAGGGGCCCAGCACAATTAATTAGGACAAGGCAACAGGGCAGATGAGCATGCAATTTCAGACTACCCAGGATAAAGAGTCGATTTTAAAAGCTTCCAGAGAGGGGCGCCTGGGTAGCTCAGTTGTCAAGGGCCTGCCTTTGGTCCTGGAATCGCGCCCTGCATTGAGCTCCCTGCTCCGTGGAAAGCCTGTTTCTACCTCTCCCACTCCTCTGTTTGTGTTCCCTTTCTTGCTGTGTCTGTCAAATAAATAAGTAAAATCTTAAAAAAAAAAAAAAGAGCTTCCAGAGACCAAAAAAATGGATCCTATACAAAGGACTGGGGATAACCGTGGCATAAGACTTCTCAAGCATGGCACTGGACGCCAGAGTACGATTAAGTCAGATCTTCAAACTGGGATGAGGAGGGAGAGGACATGATCTTTCGAGTTCTATACTCAAGTGTGAATATGAAACAAGGCCATTCAGACACAGGGATTCTAAAAATTGACATCCCGCTTGCCTTTTCTCAGGAAACCACTTAAAGATTTCCTCAGCATTTTGAAAGTAAATTAAAAACAGGAGGCCAGGGCGCCTGGGTGGCTCAGTGGGTTAAGCCGCTGCCTTCGGCTCAGGTCATGATCTCAGGGTCCTGGGATCGAGTCCCGCATCGGGCTCTCTGCTCAGCGGGGAGCCTGCTTCCTCCTCTCTCTCTCTACCTGCCTCTCTGCCTACTTGTGATCTCTCTCTCTGTCAAATAAATAAATAAATAAATAAATAAATAAAATCTTAATTAAAAAAAAAAACAAACAAAAAACCGGAGGCCAAGATTCAGGATACAGGGAGCTTCCAAAAGCAAGGTGAAGGGAAATCCTGGGATCACGACAGGGGAGCCCTAGGATGACAGCTGCACCACAGCCCAGAGAGCAACCAGCACAGACCGCAGGACAGCGGGGTGGCTACAAGGAAGTGCAAGACTGAAGACCGGACCTGAAGTGGTCGAAGCACGCTGGAACGCTGCTCTCTCATATAACCACGAAGGCAAAGCTGCCAATTGCAAGGTTGGTTCATTGAGCCCTTGATGTTCGAGTTGGCTCCTCCGGAATTACTGCCTCCTCCTTCCGTGACAAGGTGACAGATGTAGCTGCAAACCATGTCCTCAAAATCAGGAAAACACCAAGGAAAAGTTTCTCTTCGTTTCCCGAGAGAAAAACCTTACCTAGCAGTGCTATCCTATCAAACTTCCCCTAAGATTCCAATGACCCAGAAGTCACTTCAAGGAAAGTTGATAAAAATGTTGTTTTCTCTCTTCCAGTACAGAAAGCACTGACGCCAAGCTGAAGTCCACAGGTCATGGGCTCCAGAGTGTTGTACTAGATAAAGCAAAGGGCATAGGGACTGGAGCCAGATGCCTGGGCATTTATATATATCCCATCGCTACTTACTGTAATTTGGGTTCTCACCTTACTTAGGGAACCTCATGGCTGACTAAGATGGATGGCTAGATCAAGGTGATATTTGTGTATTCCTGGGCTCCCTCACCAAAATTAGCATCTACATACTCTCATAGTAGCAGCTCAGTTAGATCCCAACCACTAAGTTAGATTCTGAACCCAAGAGCTTATCTATGGCATTTATAAGAACAGTGATAAATTACAGGTTCTTCTATCTGTCAAAAGAAAAGGAATATAAGCAGGGATAAAAAAAATATTATCTGGATCTTATCTCTGCTATTTGAAAAATAATTTGCTTTTGAAAAAGTAATTATAGGGGCTCCTGGGTGTCTCAGTCGGTTAAGGGTCTGACTTCAGCTCAGGTCATAATCTCGAGGTCTTTGGGTTGAGCCCCGCAGCAGGCTCCCCACTCAGCAGGCCATTGGCTTGTCCCTCTCCCTTGCCCCACTCATGCTCTTGTTCGCTCTAATAAATCAATAAAATCTTTTAAAAAAAATAAAAGGTAATTATATACAAACTACAGACACTCTGAGGGGATACCTCATTTGTAAGCGGAAAGACACTGCTTTCCCCGTGTGAAGCCCGAGCAGGCTGTAGGAGTCCTTCACCACCGTATGACCAGCAAGTGGTACACGGCAGGCAGTCAAAACAGATTTATTGAAAAAATTGGTGCAAACATGCTTTTATGTAGGGAGCTAATTACTGAGGTTCCTTGTTGATCTGAGGAAATAAACAGCACTCTGACTAGAAAGGTAATGCAAGAGCGTTGTTGGGTATGGAGTGAAAGGAAGATCAGTATTAATTAAAGGAAGACTGAATTTTGCCCAGATTTGTTTCATAAAATGCTACAGTGAGACTTTACTACGTCTAGTTAAAATACACATGGATAGGGGCACCTGGGTGGCTCAGTGGGTTAAAGCCTCTGCCTTCGGCTCAGGTCATGATCCCAGGGTCCTGGGATTGAGCCCCGCATCGGGCTCTCTGCTCAGCGGGGAGCCTGCTTCCCTCTCTCTCTGCCTGCCTCTCTGCCTACTTGTGTTCTCTGTCAAATAAAGAAATAAAATCTTAAAAAAAAATACACATAGGATATATAACATAGGATTTCATTAACCAAAATAACTGTACAAAAAATAAACAAATTAACTTTATTAAGTTACCACTTCAGTCCTTCGACATTGATTTGTTTACAAAAATATCAGCTTGAAATATATCATTGAAAGTGAGTACACACAATAAATAGAAAATAGGGATGCATGGTGCTGGAAACATATCAACCAACTTATCGTCATCCGTTGCCCACTATTATAGGCAAGATTTGACGAACAATCAGCATTATTGAAGGAGTAGTGAAAGTACCTGGGAGAGGGTTGCAAACTACAAGGGAAGTAGCTTAAAGCTCTGGACCACTCACCAAAAAAATATTCACTGTTTATCTGGGAGTTAATCTCACTATACATGGCACTGAATTACCTACCGCCCATAAGAACAATTTAAAAATAAGGAAAGTAGCCAAGGAACCTTCATTAACAGTATTTTTAAGTCAAAGTTTACTTTAAATATCTGATGATTATCCAAATATCCAAAGCTAAGAGGCATGTCCTATGACAATAAGTTATAAATAGTCTGAATTTAATAACTTAAAGGTGATATGGTTAATAGAATACATACTACGTGAGTATCTCAACTAACCTTCAAATAAGGTGATAATTAAAAGGTTTAAATTTACAGTTTCAATTTCTGGTAAGAGTGCTGTCCATATTCTAGCAATAGTGATGACATCCCATTATCGTAAACATGCTAATACACCCATTACTCTGAATTACACTTGATTGAATTCTATATACATGTGGTTCCATATTCCAAGTGCAAATTCTCAATGGTGCAGATTGATAATCAAAGCTGGGTTTAACAAATGCTTTCTGACTCCTGAAGGCAAATGGTAAAAGCACTTCCTAAAAATGAATAAGCTAAAATTATAAGTAGGTGACCAGTTCTTTTTCCCTTTACGTGTGATGAACTTCATGAAGCATTAATTCCCGAGGTATACTTGTTTCGGGACCATACAGCTTACACGCTCTTCTTTCGAAGGCAGCTACCATCTGCTTTACAACTTCATCGAAAAACAGTGTGGCAAGCTGAGAGTGCAGAAGGGAGCGAAATTCAAAAGAAATCTGTAGGAAAAGGTTAATTATTTTAGGAAGATCTTTCTTTAACTCAGTCTCTACTTAGAGTACTGGTATACACACTGTGAAATGGGCTGCTTAGCCAGTATCTAAGGCCGAGCTGGAGGGGTGTATCTAGATGAAATTTTTTATCCTCCCTCAGAAGATAGATGCTCAGTTTCCACAGTAAACCCAACTCCTGCTGGTGCCATAAGCTTAAGTAAACACAGCCTGAATGTCATTTCAAGACAAATAATCTGCTTCTATTATTAAGTTAAAGAAAACTGGAAAAAAAGCTTTACTGAATGAACACCATATTATTCTGGCATCTTTTTTAATGTACCCCTTTTAGATCTATCCTATCTCTCAAAAGGAAATAAAGTAGGGAACTAATCCTGCTGATAGGTATTCTGGGAAAAGTAGCAGCATGAAGAGGAGATTGAGCCACAAAACAGATGGGGCAGGTGGTACAATCTGGAAGTGAACAATGACGTAAAACTTCCTTTATAACTCCTCAAGATGTACGTCAAGGCAGGTGGCTTGAGAAATAGTTTTTAAGGACCAAATACCCACTAACTTTTTTTTTCCCACTAACTTTAAAAACTGCTTTAATTTTCATTTTTTTGGTAGTTTTTCATTTTGAAGTAATTTCAAATTTATAAAAAACGTTGGAAAAATAGTACAAAGATTTCTCATACACCCATCACCCAAATTTCCCTTTTTCAATGCCTTATATAACCAAAATGCAATTAGTAAAGCCAGGAAATTAAGAGTTAATGCTACTAGGTAAAAACACTAATATCTAATCTACACAGGCCTTATTCAAATTTCCCCAACTGTTCCATTACTGTCCACTAATTTCTGAATGAAAACAACTCAAGAGCTTAGAACAGCAGCATATAGTAATTTAATCAAAATTATGACTATTCCTTGAAATGCAATGCCTGAGTTGCAAATACAGAAAATAACTCATGTATTATCTGTTCAAAGAAAAGCCACAAGTGGCTTTAAGTTTTCTATGGCTAAGGTGATGTGAACAAGGAAATACCATAGTCCCTAGATTTTAGAAACACATTTTCCCCCTTCTGCACTTTATTTCTGTATCATAAAGCAATATGTAGATTTTATTTGGTGTTAATAAACTCTTATTAAGCTCTTAGTGAGGTCATAATATGTGTCTTATAACCTGTGAACCTATAAAAATGAGACAATAGAGAAGGAATGACCATTCAAGGTTTCAAGAAACAGAAAAAGAGAAAGATTCATTAGTATTCCTTCTTATAAAGTTAGTATAGAAAAAGGTATTCAATATTCAGAATTTGAGATTTTCTGAAAGCCATCTTTCAGTAATCACTATGCACGTGAGATTCATGACAGCAGGTGGATTCTAATCAATGGATTATTCCTTCTTTATCAACTTCACCTGATACTTGGAACAAACCAACGGCTATAAGAGAGACTTACTGAAAAATCCAAGGTACAAGTTCTTGGGTAGCCAGGAAGACCTGGGCTAAAACGCCAAACAGTCTCCAAATGATTGAAAAGCCTCCCATCAGTACAGGATGCCTAGAATGAAATGGAAAAAAAAAAATGCAGTAAAATACCATTTAGACTGTCTAGAATCTACAGTTGAGAATGATTTTTGTAATTTTTAATTTTTTCTAATAAAATCTTTTTTTATTTAAAGATTTTATTTATTTGACAGAGAGAGAGTAGGCAGAGAGGCAGGCGAAGAGAGAGAGGAGGAAGCAGGCTCCCCGCCGAGCAGAGAGCCCGATGCAGGGCTCAATCCCAGGATCATGAGATCCCTGAGATCATGACCTGAGCAGAAAACAAGTCAGTCGCTTAACCAACTGAGCCACTCAGGTGCCCTGAGGATGATTTCTTTCTAAAATATGTTTGTACGTCAGATCACAGGGGATAAAAAAACACCTCATTTTCAGTTTGGTACTAGGAAGTAATCTCTTGCCAATGTAAGTCATTTTCTTTCCTCCAGGGATCCCCAAGATTGTCAGTTCCCCCCTTCACTGCTGTCACTCAGGGTACTCACAGTTTTCTCCTCCATCAGCAAAACAGGAAGTGATTTTTCTGGAAGTTTATTTTCGGCCCTGCCACTTATAAGTAATCCTGAACAATTTAATTCCCTGTACCGTATTTCCTTAAATCTATAAAATAAGAATAATATATATTTTATGCCATATAATATATATATTTTTTGCCTAATATATATTTTATGCCTTATAACTATAAAATAGTTATAAGGTATCTGGCACAGATCCCAAGTAGGGTTCTAGAATTCTCCTTTCCTACCAAAGATTTTTCTCTCGGCTGTCACATTTAGTGACATTATTCTCTGTTTCTCTCTGTTTCTAAGGGCAACTGCGGTTCTAGTTTTCCTGAGTCTGGCCCTGGCCCATGTCCCTGATCCATTCTAACCTCAATTCTCTTCAGGGTTCATGTTTGTTTTAGATGCGTATGTACACACTGAAACACAGTATTTAGAGATGTTATGTACAGTGGCATCTTGGGATTTCCCATTCTGTATCATTCAAAGCAGGCTGACTGAGAACCACTTAGAGCTGCCTCCTGCAGTGTGAAAAAATGGCAGCCAAAATCCCAGTCACTAGAAGACTGTCAGGACTGATTATGACTTTGAATGAAGTTCAGCTTCTTTACTTAGTATCCTAAGACACTATCTGGGCCTTAATACTAGTAGACAACTGATCTCAAGAATACGTATCACCTTCCCTCACCAGCAAACCATCTTTTAAATTCTTATTTCAATGACAACACCCAGGGCTCCTGTGTGCCTCTCAGTCCATTAACCCTCTGCCTTTTGCTCAGATCATGATTTCAGGGTCCTGGGATCAAGCTGCATGTCAGTCAGGCTGCTCCCTTCTCAGCAGGGGCTCTGCCTCTCGCTTTCCCTCTGCTCCCGCCCTCACTCTTGTGCCAGAGTGCTCTTTCAAATAAATAAAATCTTAAAAAACAAAACAAAACAAAAGAACAAAAAAACAAAGTCAACACACCCATCCCCAATTAAGCCTTAAGTTTCCATCTCTTTTGGCATATCCCAGGGCCAATAAATAATCAAGTCTCTCTACCCTTTTTTTTTTCTTTTTTTTTTAGAGAGAGAGAAAACACTCACATCCAGGGCCAGGTGAGGGATGGGGAGGCAGCACAGAAGGGGCAGAGAGAGAATCCAGGTGCCTCTATCCCTTTTTTCTTTGATAACGTATTCCTCTTACCAGTTTAGATGTCCCTCCCATGAGCTTACACACTATGGATCAGCAAAAAGGACTTGCACATATAACCTCTTTTCCCCCAGAGTGTACTTTTTCTTCCCCAGCTATTGGCTCCCTAAACACAGAATGCAGGATTAATTCTGATTATATCTGGATCTCTCCAAAGATAGTTTCAAGTAGAAGCCAAAAGAGCTTAAAATATATTTACAGTTTATTCCTCACTGCCTCTTCATCAAAACTCTTTTGAGTCAATTATCAGATGAAAACACAGTAGAATCATTATAAAGAAAATCAACTGCATCCATATTAAAAAGCATTTACAGAGAAATGCTCTGTTTCCACATTTATAAAAGAAAATATTTTAATTGTTACAATGGAAACCAATAAATGTTTTAAAATTTATTTAGACATGATAAAGTAATATTCATCAGAAAGCTAAGTAATAACTAAATTTAGTCACATTATGCTACATCAGTGGTGAAAAGTCAAAGTTTTCTTCAAGGGTTCAGTTTTATATACAGTTCAATAATGACCATCTAATTTTTAAAAGCATCAACAATCTACTATAAAATCTTATTATTTCAGTTACTGAATTTTAAGGTAAATGTTCTACCCTTCTTTACAATCATATAAGAAGCTTATAGGAGGGGTGCCTAGGTGGCTCAGTTAGTTACACATTTGACTCTTGATTTCAGCCCAGGTCATGGTCTCAGGGTCATGAGACTGAGCCCTATAAAGGGCTCCACATTGAGAGTGGAGTCTGCTTAAGATTTTCTCAATCCCTCTCTCAAAAAAAAAAAAAAAAAAAAAAAAGGGCAGCTTATAGGAAATTTAACAATGAGGGAGAAACAGTTATTGGGAATACTCACTATAATATCCCAAATTCCTCTGACTACTTTTTCACAAAATGTAGCAGTGCTGTATTCATACCAATAATCTAGCCCAAGAACCCACAAATTTTTCCTGCTATGTTTAGATATTGCTAACAGCCTCATTCCTAACAGAAGAGATACTGACTACAATAGGAGGTGTTATGATGACGACCTACAACTGGTTCTTCTGATGAACTGACCCACACCATACAAACTACAGCATGTAAAATGTTTAGCCTGTGACCCAGGCAGTAAGATTTCCTGAACCAATGCCTTTATTAAATCTGCTGAAAACCTTCAAGGGCTTCTGGCCACTGCAAATTCATGTACAGTAGAATTACTGATATGTCACAGGCATATTTGGGGCAATAAATAATTTGCAGAAAAAAAGTCACATGGCTTCTGCTGATCCCTTGGTTTTAATAATTTGTATTTTGTGCCACAGGCTTATATTAGGTATTAAAATCCAAAACATGAACCCAGGGACAACTGAAAGCTTAGTGTATGTAGTTGCGTGTTATTCTCAAATACATCTTCAAACAATAAATTAGCACATTAAGTGAAGAAGCTTATTTTAATGGAAAAATAGCTTTGGGATCTGACATACAGTATTGAGTTTGCATATGGTTCATAATTTCTCTAAGCCTCATAAAATTGAGATGGCAATGATCATTTCATAGATGTTATTATGAAGATTTTTTCTTTCTTTTTAAAGATTTACTTATTCATTGGAGAGGAAGAGAGAGAGAGAGAGCATTGCACACAGGGGCAAAGGGAGAGAGAGAGAGAAATTCTAAGCAGACTGCGTGCTGAATGCGTAACCAAACGCAGGGTTTTTTTCCCCCCAAGATTTCTTTTAGTTAGATGCAGCATAATTCATGAAGACTTCAAGTTATAAGACACTAAGGTCAGGAAATAGAAAAACGTTTTAAGATTATAGAGATACTTACTGGTGTCAGAAAGACTGAGCCAGAGTCTTGGCTCTGTAACCTTGGGCAAGTTACCTAACTCTTCTAAGCCTTAATTTGCTCAACCATAAGATGGAGAACAATTAACATTTGAATCTCAAAGGGCTGTAGAGAAGAATAAGTTAATAATTCCAGTAAAGCCCTACAAAGAGCTCTCTTACAATGCTAGCTATTGTAAGAGAGACAGCACAGTATATTAGTAAAGAACTCCAAAACTATGAGACAAACAGGTGGAACTATTCACAATGGCAAAGTCCCACTGGGGCATGGCCTTTTAAGTAGAGTTCAAGTTTGAGAGTAAGACAAGTGTGGACTCCAAGTCTTAGCTTCACTGGGCAGTAGACTTTTCTCCGGTATGAGAGATACCACCTCCTTCAGTGCCTAACAAGGAGCTGACAAAGGCATTTAGCTCTGGCTAATTACCAAGAAATGATATCCCATGGGCATAAAATACAACTAAGCTCTAAGCCTTTGGTCAAAAAACTCTTAAGAATTCACAAGAATTCGATGGAATTCTGCCTTTCTGTGTGTTTAAGCCTGGGTATCTGTCTATACACGTCCCCTCTTCTGACAAGGGTAAGATAATCAGTATAATGCATGTAACAGTACCTCCCACTTCAGTACCCACTGCATGGCAGGATGACCTCAACAATGTTTGTTATCCGTATTTGTATCTTTTTTACCCTTCTTTATCCTCTCACTTTCCCTTAACTTAAAAAAAAAAAAAACTAGGGCAAAAATTAACTTTAAACATTTTTCACTTGTGTGGTCCAATCTTTCCCAAGGGTCAGTAATCCTCAAAAGAAGAAAAAAATAAAAAGCTTCTTATTTACATATTCTAGTCAAATTTCTGTTTGGAAAGAAAAATGCTAATATTGTATAATTAAGAGATTGTATCTCTTAATTGTATAGTTAATTAATTGTATAGTTAATTATATAGTTAATTATATAATTAATTGTATAGTTAAGAGACATAAGAAATCATTTGTTTTTTCACCCTCCTTCTCTAATTAGTTTAGGGAAATACTTTTAAGCTATTATACTTTAACTCATTTGATATAATCAACATTTGGGAAATATTTAAAAACAATGAAAACCAAAACCATTACCTTCACCAAATGTGGTTTCACCAAGGTTACTACTGATGTGTAGCGCTCCAACACAGGTGGAAACCCAATTTCTAATCGTGTTTTGCAATATCCGGTTCTCTTTGATATTACATCTGATTTTTTGCACCAAGGAACAAAATGCTTGTAATCCTCCATTCCTGATACCACATCGTACATTTCCTGCATAGAGTATCTTGAAAAAAAAAAGGGGGGGGTTGGTGTTAACTACACCTAGTTATAAGGCACGTAAATACTTTAAACTGAATATAAATAAAACTTAGTATGTATAAGGCAATAAATCATTTGGCAATCATGCTAAACCACATGATGAAATGAATGACTTCAAAGCAATACAAAAAAATAAAAGGGAGCTAAATATTTGTATAAAGCAGAGGTCATAATTTAGCATACATACCACAGGCTGAATCTGGCTAATAGATGTATTTTTTGAAATTTTAATTAGTGGCCAGCATTTAAAAATTGAGAGTTTGGGAAAAAAAAATACAAAAAACAAAAAAAACAGGGTACCTCAGTGGCTCAGGTCATAACCTCAGGGTCCCAGGACAGAGTCCTGGTCGGGCCTCCTGCTCAGTCGGGAGCTGGCTTCACCCTTTGCCTCCCACCCCTCCCCCGCTCATGTGCTCACTCTCTCTCTCAAATGAATAAATAAAATCTTAAAAAAAATAACCTCAATTGAAAGCAACTTAAATACATATCAGCTGATGGACAGTAATAAGTGCTTAATATAATAAAAAGTATTAGTAAATTATGGTATATCCATACTGCGGAACTCTCTACCAGTTATTTATCTATTTATTTATTTATTTGACAGAGAGAGATCCCAAGTAGGCAGAGAGGCCGGCAGAGAGAGCAGGAAGCAGGCTCCCTGCTGAGCAGAGAGCCTGACGTGGGACTCTATCCCAGGACCCTGAGATCATGACCTGAGCCGAAGGCAGCGGCTTAACCCATTGAGCCACCCAGGCGCCCTCTACCAGTTATTTAAAAGAATTAAATCAAATATATACTTAAAGTTTGTTTGTTTGTTTATTTATTTTAGTAATCTCTACACCCAACATGGGGCTCAAACTCATGACCCTGAGATCAAGAGTTGTGTGCTTTTCTGACTTAGCCAGCCAAGCACCCCCCACTTTGTTTTTAAAGTTTTGTGTCTTTTTTTAAAGATCAAATATATACTTTAGAGCAAGGAGGTTTACAATATATTAGTGTATGAAAAAAAGCACTTTACAAAGCATACAGGATATGGATAATTCTATTATCCATTTAGGAAAAATTATAAGTAAATACTGTATTTCTCACTTTTAAACATTTGATATTTAGTTTTCCTGAAACTAATTATTATATTAATAGAATATCTGTAATGAAATACAATGTGGGGCTCGATCCCAGGACCCCGAGACCATGACCTGAACTGAAGGCAGATGGTTAACAGAGCCACCCAAGCACCTCAACAATAAGTAGTTTTTAACTCAAGAAAAAGAAGTAGGAGTAAAGATAGCACATATACTTCCATACTGTTAGGTTTTTATACAAGCATGTAGTATTTTTGTAATTTATAAAAAAAGAAGCCATTTTAGAACACAAGGGAAACCTCTCATTCTTTTAATGAGCCAGCATAATGCCCTGACAACCTGAATATGACAACATAAAATATAAAATCTGGGGGCGCCTGGGTGGCTCAATGGTTTAAGCCTCTGCCTTCAGCTCAGGTCATGAGCTCAGGATCCTGGGATGGAGCCCCACATCGGGCTCTCTGCTCAGTGGGGAGCCTGCTTCCCCCTCTCTTTCTGCCTGCCTCTCTGCCTACTTGTGATCTCTCTCTGTCTATCAAATAAATAAATAAATAATCTTAAAAAAAATAAAATCTGCAGACTAAATATGAGCAAATAAAATCCAGCAATGCATTAAAAAAAATTAGCAATCAAATGCAACTCATTTAAAGATTCGTGGATGGCTTAGAGCCAAGAATTATATTATACCAAAAGAATAAAAACTGTGTAATTCCCTCCATAAATGATCAAATGGCATTCCCATTAGAGTTAGAAATAAGATAAAGATGCTAGTTATTGTGGTTAGGTAATGTTGTTTTGGGGAGGAGTCCAAGATGGCAGAGGAGTAGGAGACCTTAGTTTTGTCTGGTTCCAGGAATTCAGCTAGATAGTTATAAAATCTTTCTGAACACCTGTAAACTCAACTGGAGAGCTAAGAAAAGAATAGCTGCAACTCCACAAATAGAAAAATGACCACTTTCTGCAAGGTAGAACAACAAGATGGAAAAACTAACCTCAGAAAAGAGAGAAAGAGGCAGTACTGACTGCCAGGAACCTAATCAGTATGGACAGAAGAAAGATGTAGGAATGAGGGTTCAGAATAATGATTATAAAGATACTAGGTAGGCTTGAGAAAAAGCATAGAAGACACCAGAGAATTCCTTTCTGGAGAAATAAAAGAACTAAAATATAAAGTCAAAATCAAAAAGGCTACTAACGGGATGTAATAAAAAATGGAGGCTCTAACTGCTAGGATAAATGAGGCAGAAGAGAGAATTAGGGACACAGAAGACTCAATGATGGAGAAAAAAGAAGCTGAGAAAATGAGAGATAAACAACTCCTGGAACATGAGGGGAGAATTCAAGAGATAAGTGATATCATCAACCAAAACAATATTAGAATAATTGGGATCCCAGAAGAAGGTGGGGGCAGAAGGTATATTGGTATATTGGAGCAAATTAAAGTGGAGAACTTCCCTAATTTGGGGAAGGAAACAGGCATTCAAGTCCAGGGAGCACAGAGAACCCCCCTCAAAATCAATAAAAATAGGTCAACACCCTGACATATAATAATAATATTTACAAATCTCAGAGTCAAGGAGAATTCCTGAAAGCAGCTTGGGACCAGTGGTCAGTAACCTGCAAGGTAGAAACATTAGACTGGCAGCAGATCTATCCACGGAAACCATCAGGCCAGAAAGGACTGGCATGATATATTCAGGGTGCTAAGTGAGAAAAATATCCAGCCAAGAATACCTTATCCAGCTATGACGTCATTCAAAATAGAAGGAAAGAGCAAGTTTCCAGGACAAACAGAAACTAAAAGAACTTGTGATCACCAACAGGCCTGCAAGAAATATTAAAAGGGATACTTTGAGCAAAAAGAGACCCTAAAAGTAACACAGACCAGAAAAGAACAGAAACATATAGAAACAGTGACTTTACAGGTTATACAATGTCACTAAATTCATATCTTTCAATAGTTACTCTGAATGTAAATGGGATAAATGTCCCAATCAAAAGACAAAAGGTATCAGAATGGATAAAAAGGCAAGACCCATCGATATGTTGTCTGCAAGAGACTTATTTTAGATCCAAAGTCACCTCCAGATTGAAAAAGAGGTGGAAAACCATTTATCATGCTAATGAACATCAAAAGAAAGCTGGGATGGCAATCCTTTTATCAGACAAACTTAGATTTTAAAACAAAGATGCGGGGCGCCTGGGTGGCTCAGTGGGTTAAAGCCTCTGCCTTCGGCTCAGGTCATGATCCCAGGGTCCTGGGATCGAGCCCCACATCGGGCTCTCTGCTCCGCGGGGAGCCTGCTTCCTCCTCTCTCTCACTCTCTGCCTGCCTCTCTGCCTGCCTCTCTGCCTACTTGTGATCTCTGTCTGTCAAATAAATAAATAAAATCTTTAAAAAAAATAAAAAATAAAAAAATAAAACAAAGATGGTAGTAAGAGATAAGGAAGGACACTATGTCATAATTAAAGGGTCTCTCCAACAAGAAGATCGAACAATTGTTAATATTTATTTCCCTAAAATGGGAGGAGCCAATTATATAAGCCAATTAATAACAAAATTAAAGAAACACATCAATAATAATACAATAATAGTAGGGGAGTTTAACACCCCCTCACTGCAATGCACAGAACATCTAAGCAGAAGATCAACAAGGAAACAAGGGTTTTGAATGACACACTGGACCAGAGGGACTTCACAGCTACATTCAGAGCATTTCCATCCAGAAGCAACAGAGTATACATTTTTCTTGACTGCACATGGAACATTCTCCAGAACAGATCACATACTAGGTCACAAATCAGGTTTCAACTGGTACCAAAAGACAAGGATCATTCCCTGCATATTTTTGGACTATAATACTTTGAAACTAGAACTTAATCACAAAGGAAATTTGCAAAGAACTCAAATACGTGGAGGCTAAAGAGCATCCTACTAAAGAATGAATGGTCAACCAGGAAATTAAAGAATTTAAAAAATTCATGGAAACAAATGAAAATAAAAACACAATTGTTTCCAATCTTTGGGATACAAAAAAGGTGGTCGTAGGAGGGAAGTATATAACAATACAAGCCTTTCTCAAGAAACAAAAAAGGTCTCAAATACACAACCTAATCTTATACCCAAAGGAGCTGGAGAAAGAACAGAAAATGAAGCCTAAACTCAGCAGTAGAAGAGAAATAATAAAGATCACAGCAGAAATCAATGACATAGAAACCAAAAGAACAATACAACAGAGAAAGAATCCAGATAAATAAAATCATGAATGAAAGAGGAGAGATCACAACCAACACTGAAGAAATTCAATTATAAGAACATATGCTGAGCAACTACATGCCAACAAATTAGGCAACCTAGAAGAAATGGATGCATTCCTAGAGACATATGAGCTACAAAAACTTAAACAGGAAGACATAGAAATCCTGAACAGACACATAACCAGCAAGGAAATTGAAGCAATAATCAAAAATATCCTAAAAAACAAAAGCCCAGGGACAGATGGGTTCCCAGGGGAATTCTACCAAACACAAGGAAGAATTAATACCAGTGTGCCTGGGTGGCTCAGTCAGTTAAGCATCTGCCTTTGCCGCAGGTCATGATCCCAGGACTGAGCCCCGCAATAGGCTCCTTGCTCAGCAGGGAGCCTGCTTCTCCCTCTCCCTCTGCCTGCCACTCCTCCTGCTTATGCTTTCTCTCTTGTTACCTCTCTCTCCTTGTATCAAATAAATAAATAAAATCTTTTTAAAAATTACTATATACTTCTTTTTTTTAAATATTTTATTTGTTTGACAGCTAGAGAGAGAGCACAAATAAGCAGAGTGGCAGAGAGAGGGGCAGAGAGAGAAGCAGGCTCTCTGCTGAGAGCCTGATGCAGGGCTCGATCCCAGGACCCTGGAATCATGACCCAAGCCGAAGGCAGCCGCTTAACCAACTGAGTCACCCAGGTGCCCCACTATATACTTCTAAAGCTGTTTCAAAAAATAGAAATGGAAGGAAAACTTTCCAACAACTTCTATGAAGTCAGTATGACCTAGATCCCAAAACCAGACAAAGACCCCATCAAAAAGGAGATTTACAGACCAATATCCCTGATGAACATGGATGCAAAAATCCTCACCAAGATACTTGTAATAGGATCCAACAGTACATTAAAAGGATGATTCACCACGACCAACTGGGGTTTATTCCTGGGCCATAAGGGTGGTTCAACCTCCTCCAAACCAGTCAATTTAATACACTACATTAATAAAAAAAAAAGGACAAGAACCAACTGCTCCTCTCAAAAGGTGTAGAAAAAGCATCTGACAAAGTATAGCATCCTTTCTTTTTTTTTTTTAGCATCTGTTCTTGATTACACTCTTAACTACACTTCTTGACTACACTCTTCACAGTGTAGGACTGGAGGGAATGTACCTTAATATCATAAAAGCCCACAGCAAATATCATTCTCAATGGGGAAAAACTGAGCACTTTTCCCTAAAGTCAGGAACACAAAAGGGATGTTTACTACCACCACTGTTGTTAAACATAGTACTACAAGCCCTAGTGTCAGCAATCAGATAACGAAAAGAAAAAAAGGGCATCTGAATCAGCAAAGAAGAAGCCAAACTCTCACTCTTCGTAGATTATATGATACTCTATGTGGAAAACCCAAAAGATTCCACCCCGGAATTGTTACAACTCATACTAGAGTTCAGCAAAGTGGCAGGATATAAAATCAATGCACAGAAATTCATTGCATTTCTATATACTAACAATGAGAGAGAAGAAAGAGAAATTAAGGAGTCAATAGCATTTAAAATTACACCCAAAACCGTAAGACACCTAGGAATAAACCTAATCAAAGAAGCAAAGGATCTGTACTCAGAAAACTATAGAACACTCATGAAAGAAATTGAGGAAGACACAAAGAAATGGAAAAATGTTCCATGCTCATGGATTGGAAGAACAAACATTGTTAAAATGTCTATGCTACCTAGAGCAATCTACACATTCAATGCAATCCCTATTCAAAATACCATCAACTTTTTTCACAGAACTGGAACAAACAATCCTAAAAGTTGTGTGGAACCAGGAAAGACCCCCAAATAGCCAAAGGAATGTTGAAAAATAAAACAAAACAAAGCTGGTGGCATCACAATGCCAGACTTCAAGCTCTATTACAAACCTATAATCATCAAGACAGTACGGTACTGGCACAAGAACAGATACATAGATCAATGGACCAGAAGCCAGAAATGGACCCTCAACTCTATGGTCAACTAATCTTCCACAAAGCAGGAAAGAATGTCCAATGGAAAAAGGACAGTCTCTTCAACAAGTGGTGTTGGGAAAATTGGACAGCCACATGTAGAAGAATGAAACTGGACCATTTCCTTATACCACACACAAAAATAGACTCAAAATGGATGAAAGACCTCAATGTGAGACAGGGATCCATCAAAATCCTAGAGAACACAGGCAGCAACATCTGTGACTTCAGCCACAGCAACATCTTTCTAGACACATCTCCAAAGACAAGGGAAACTAAGGTGAAAATGAACTACTGGGACTTTCTCAAGATAAAAAGCTTTTGCACAGCAAAGGCAACAGTCAACAAAACCAAAAGGCAGAATGGAAGAAGATATCTGCAAATGATATAACAGATACAGGGCAAGTATCCAAAATCTATAAAGAACTTATCAAACTCAGCACCCAAAGAACAAATAATCCAATCAAGAAATAAGCAAAAGACATGAACAGACATTTCTCCAAAGAAGATACCCAAATGGCCAACAGAAAAAAATACAAATCAAAACCACAATGAGATACCACCTCCCACCAGTCAGAATGGCTAAAATTAACAATTCAGGAAACAACAGATGTTGGTGAGGATGCCGAGAAAGGGGAACCCCTTTATGCTGTTGGTGCAAAGGCAAGCGGGTGTAGCCCTCCTGGAAAACAGTATGGAGGTTCCTCAAAAATTGAAAATAGAGTTACCCTATGACCCAGCAATTGCACTACAAAGTATTTATCTCAAAGATACAAATGTAGTGTTCTGAAGGGGCACCTGCACCCCAATGTTTATAGCACCAATGTCCACAATAGCCAAAGTGTGGAAAGAGCCCAGATATCCATTGTCTGATGAATGGATAAAGAAGATGTGCTATATATATACACAATGGAATACTACTCCTCCATCAAAATGAAATCTTGCCATTTGCAACATGGATGAAACTAGAGGGTACTATACTAAGTGAAATAAATCAACCAGAGAAAGAAGACTATCATATGATCTCACTCATATGTGGAATTTAAGAAACAACACCAAGAATCAGAGGAGAAAAGGTAAAAATAAAATAAGACAGAATCTGAGAAGGAGACAAACCGTAAGAGACTCTTAATTATAAGAAACAAACTGAGGGCTGCTGCAGGGGGGGGTGTAATTGGATGATAGACATTAAGGAGGGCACATGATGTATCTATACCTCTGAAACTAATAATACATTTTACATTAATTAAATTTAAATTTAAAAACTTAAGTAATTCAAGATGAAAACAAAACATTGTTCTCAAAGTATTCGTCAATGTAATCAAATCAGAACATGAAATATGAGACACATGTGTGTAACTGTATTACGTGAAATGATCAGTCGGCAGGTTACAGGATTATCAATTCAGAAGAGAAGCAATTCAGAATTCAGTCAAGTAACCTGTTACAGAACTTTAAAAATTAATGCCTTTCCTATTAACAAGAACCTATTAGAAAACAGTCTATACTATAAAATGCAAAATACCTACAATAAATTCAACACAAAAACTTCAGGGCCTCAACAGAAAACAAACAGAAACCAACAGTCTATGGAACATGTAAAAGATGAGTGAATAAGGAGAGCCAGATTCATACTATTCTTATAAAGACTCACCACTGTTACAACAGTATTCAACTTAGAAATGATAACAGTATTTGAGACCACCGCTGTGGCCTGAAAAAGACGGCTGGGATGTGATTCTGTCCCCTCTTCAACAGGTACAGGGTCACGATCTATCAGGCCATGCCCTACAACTACCCAGTGCCCGCGACCCCACAGGGCCCAAGCTTGGAGCGGTTGAAGAAACTGCGAGCACCTCTTATGGCAGGGAGGACACCTCCTCCCAGTGGCCAATAAAATGCGAAAAGGGAAAGAAAAAATATATGCAGTAATTTAAACAATCACAATCTAAATTACAAAAGGGATGCTTTGGATTAAGAGAGAATGAGTCTGGGACGCCTGGGTGGCTCAGTTGGTTAAGCAGCTGCCTTCGGCTCAGGTCATGATCCCGGCGCCCTGGGATCGAGTCCCACATCGGGCTCCTTGCTCAGCATGGAGCCTGCTTCTCCCCCTGCCTCTGCCTTCCATTCTGTCTGCCTGTGCTCGCTCTCTCCCCCTCTCTCCCTCTGATAAATAAATAAAATCTTTAAAAAAAAAAAAAAAGAGTATGAGTCTTTTTGTATGTTTAAATTAATCTTTATGATCATGAAATGAAGTCCACAGTAGAGGGGAGGGGGGAAAAAAAAGCCCTACCTCCTAAAACCTCTGAGGTTTTACTCACTTTGAGATAAATGCTAAAATAAATCCCATGAAGAAGTATGAAATCTTGCAGCCAGGAAGTTAATTGTAATTAATAATAAAATAATGTAATAATGAAATATTTAAAAATTGTAATAAAAGCACCTAAGAAAGTAGTATAGCATAGTGGTCAAGGGGATGGGCTTGGTAATCAGAAAGGACTATGCTCAAGTACCAACCCTAAAACTAAGCCACATGACCCTGGGTAGGTTGTTTTGCCTCTCAATTTTATTCTCTTCATCCATAACAGAAAAGTAACTCTATAGGGTTCTTTTGAGGGTTAAGTGAAATCGTTTTGGTATAGTACACAAAGCTTAATAAGCATTTAATAAAGAGACGCCTGGTTGGCTCTGTCGATTAAGCGTCAGACTTTGGCTCAGGTTATGATTTCAGGATCCTGGGATGGCGCCCCACGTTGGGCTCCTCACTCAGTGGGGAGTCTGCTTGTCCCTCTGCCCCTCCCTGCTTGTGCACACGCTCTCTCTTTCTCAAATAAACAAATAAAATCTTTAATTTAAAAAAAGAGCGCTTAATAAATAGTAACTAATATTATGTGTTTATGTCAAATATGGAAAAAAGGTAAGATGATCACTCGGTAAGACCAATTTGTAGTAAAAAGAATTTCAGCGTGAGAAAGAATAAGGAAGTAAATAACAATAAGTAAATATGGTTGGAAAAAAATCTTAGGATTTATGCATGACACTTAATGTACATTATCTCCATGAGCTTTAGTTTCCCCATCTCTAAAATGGGAATAACAACACCTACCTTACATGGCTATTGTGAGAATTAAATAAAACTGTAACTATAAAGCACCCAGTAACACCTGTCAAATGACAGGCACACAGCATAAAAAAAGATATTGGTAGTGATTCAAAAGTAAAACAGACCAACGTATTATTTATCTTTTCATTCACAGATACCAGCTCTGGCAAAGATGTCTCCCTACCCAATTATTTAGGCTCTCTTTACATGGTGTTATTGCTGGGAAGAAGTTGCTCCCCCGCCACAGAGGCTACTATTCCCAATTTCCCTCTTGCATTTAGATGGTATTATGTGACTAGTTCGTGCCAATAATCCCTTCCAGATGTTTTTTTTTTTTTTTAAGATATTATTTATTTAATATTTATCGCTGTGCAGGGGAAGAGCGAGTGCACAAGCAGGGGGAATGGCCAGAAGAGGAAGAAGGCTCCCTGCTGAGCATGACCTGAGCTAAAGGCAGACACTTAACTGACTGAGCTATCCAGGCATCCCTCAATGCAGTTTAGAATCAAGTCTATCTATAAGAGACTCCGAGGACTAAGAAATTACAAAAGGCATAAGTTAGATGGAGCCTAGGTTCCTAAACTGCTGCCCATGGATGGGGAACACCCACTTAAACTTTACATAAGAAAGAAATAAACTTTGGGGTTTTACCTGTGTAGCTGCTAGTATTACCTTAACCAATACAGTGACTTAGCCAGTAATAAAGGTAATTTTAGTGACAAAAGCTGAGTCTGCTGAAGGTCCTTCACTACAGAAAAATCAGAACAGAAAAAGCAACTGAAAAAATTAATGAAATGCACTTGTACAAGAATTTATGTAATACTTAATGGCCTGTTGAGACCCCCTTGTAGAAATTCCCATATGAACAGATTCTGTATTTCTGGTTTAGCAGAACTGCAGTCTCTCTATTCTCTTCTCTATACAACCCCTAGATCAAGGGCCCAGCCTTGCCCATTGCACGGTTCGGCAAATAAAGTTTTATTAGCACAGAGTCACACATTTATTACATATTGTCTACAGTAATATGTCATCTGGGGTACAATTACAATGACAGAGTTGATTGGTTGCTACAGAAAAAGTACGGTCCACAAAACCTAACATATTTACTACCAGGTCCTTTACAGAAAAAGTCTGACAACCTACGCCCCAAGTGGTAGGAGCCACTTAGCACATCTGTATATTACCTTCTATGCATGTTTATATGTGAGGGAGCTATATAAACATATTGGGCCCAACATACCACTAATGTTGCCACTATAAAAACAAACGGTATACAAAAATGCAGGTCTAAACAGTTCAATTACTTCCTTTACACACCAAGGTTTAAATCTATCCTATAAAGTTACCATGTAATTATGTTTATTCAACAAATATTTATAAAAGAGCAAAAGCTATGGAAAGGCCCAACTAGAAAAAACAAAGCATATTCTGTACGAAGAAAATCCAGTAAAAAAAGTCACGATATTCTACAGAAAATTGTGAACATACTCTTTTAGCAGAACTATTATTCTATACAAACCCTAGAATTCTCCTCTCTGAATATTCTTTTCTTTTGTTTATTAATGGTGCAGCAATTTTGAAGAAGGTTCTTGCATAGATCTCCTTAGGCAAAATTGAGGTATGTAGCAGAAGAGTTCTGCTCATCAGTATGCCACAGGAAGCTGAATATCTAAAGAGACAAAAATTACTTGATTAAGAGTAGCACTGAAAAAAAAAAAAAAGAGTAGCACTGAAAATTAAAAGAAAACACAAATTAGACTGTAAAATACTATCACATGTTACCCTTTTTTTTTTTTAAGTAATCTCTACGTCAAACATGGGCCTCAAACTCATGATCCCAAGATCAAGAATCACATGCTCCATCAACTCAGCCAGCCTGGCACCCCAGTAACTATAACACTTTAGAAGGCTTCACAACTTTAGAATATTCCTGAAAAATACACACACACACACACACAGTTGCGCACACATGCATGCACAGAAACACACACAAAAAATAGTTTCTTAAGTGCCATAAAGAAAACTAAAAATAACAGCTTATGGTTAGGGTTAGAAGTTTCTGGCACAAATGGTATCTTTCCCAGAAAGTTGGCTTTCAGTCTATAGTCACAATATATTCTTCCCATACACTTGCTAGAATATTCATCATTTCTTTTCTTTTTTTTTTTTTTTAAGTAAACTCTACCCGCAATGTGGGGCTCGAACTCATAACCCTGAGACCAAGAGTCACATGCTCTACTGACTGAGCCAGCCAGGACCCCTCCATCATCTATTTTCTAACTCATCTATCCAGGTTGTCTTCCCAGCTGGATCCACAGAGGTTCCTTAATTCTTGATCTACTCGGAGACTGGAGACTAGAGATCGAGTGGCCCTGTTAGAACTGTTGCTTTGTTCTTTCCCTTCCAATCTCCATTTCAATGCACATATGTAAAAACTCATGTCAAGGAAACTAAAGTATGACTTGTTTGGGGTACTTCTAAATATAGATGCCTGATATACTTTTTTCCACCCGAATATTTTTGCCTTTCCCCACTAAGATTATTGCATAACTATTTTATACTACTATTCATGTATTAGTTCACATACTTATTGAGTTCTTGTTCTGTGCGCAGTAGGGATATAATGGTAAAAATAAAAATTCACTCTATGAGGATTTAGTAGGACTTTGTAGGTAAGGATTCAAAAAAAGTGCTAAGAAAGAAATGGGGGTGGGGACATGTAATCGGGAGCTCCTTTAGGAGTGGGGTAGAAGTTTTCTGAGGTTATATTTCAGCTGTAACTTAATGGAAGAAGTTAGCCATGTAAAGAGAGAAATAGCTATGTATGTACATAAGAAGTGTGTGTGTGTGTGTGTGTGTGTGTGTATGTACGGAAGGAGGAGAAGTAGATGGGGGGCATTCCAGGTAGTAGGGAAAGAGCCTGGCAGTATCCAGAGACTAAGACTAACAGTGTAGCAGCACTATAGCAGGCCAGGAGAGTACCATGAGATAATGTTAGACAGACTAGAGCTGGATCATGCTAGGAATTATTAACCAGGATAAAGCAATTTGGAATTTATCCTTGGTGAGAATCTGTTTAAGAATTCCAAGTAGAAGAGTGTTATTTCGGGGTGCTTGGGTGGCTCAGTGGGTTAAGACTCTGCTTTCGGCTGCGGTCATGATCTCGGGGTCCTGGGGTCAAGCCCCGCATCGGGGCTCAGCGGGGAGCCTGCTTCCCCCTCTCTCTGCCTGCCTCTCTGCCTACTTGTGATCTCTCCTCTTTCTCTGTCAAATGAATAAAATCTTTAAAAAAAAAAAAAAAGAGAGTGTTATTTCATTAAATCAAATCTTCAAATTATTTTTTAAACGTTATTTTTTAAAAAAGATTTTATTTATTTATGAGGGAGAGACAACGTGCATGCACACTGGAGGGGCAGAGGGAGAGGGAGAATCCTGAAGCGGACTCCCTGCTGAGGGTAGAGCCCAAAATGGGGCTTGACCCTAGGACCCTGAAATCATAACCTGAGCCAAAATCAAGAGTCGGCCGCTTAATCCACTGAGCTACCCAGGAGCCCCCAAATTATTATTTTTTTAAATATTTCCTTTTTTTTTTTAGTTTTTTTAAAACGGGTTGGGGGCTGGTAAGGAACTGCAGAGCTACCCCCCCACACACACACACACACACTCCTGTCCCACTTACAGGCCACCACCCGCCAGCGATGCCCAGGTAGGGGCCAACCCTCCAGCTCCATCCACTTTCAGGACTAGTTGATTCAGCAGGTGAGCTGTTACACAGTCCTTAGTGGGCCCAAACTATTTTTTAAAAGGGTAAAGAATAGCCTGGTCAAAACTCCTTGTGTCATACATAAAATTTGCTTTATAAAATAGGATTTACATATAAATAAAATTTCTTTAAAGACATAGACACCCTACAATGTGGCCAGGGAGGAAGAGACAATGAAGTCAAACAAAGAATGGTTGAAGAAATGGGGAATATTCAGCCAGGAGATAAGGATGATCCCTGAGAGTATGGTTCCAAAATGTAAAACAAAAGTCCAAATGGATGGAAACAAATTTGGGCTCCAGAATACAAGAAAGAACTTTTGAACAATTAACACTCTTTATAAAAATTAGATGGGCTTGGGGCACCTGGGTGGCTCAGTGGGTTAAAGCCTCTGCTTTCAGCTCAGGTTGTGATCCTAGAGTCCTGGGATCGAGCCTTGCATCGGGCTCTCTGCTTGGCGGGGAGCCTGCTTCCTCTCTCTCTCTGCCTGCCTCTCTGCCTACCTGTGATCTCTGTCTGTCAATAAATAAATAAATAAAATCTTTAAAAACAAATATTAGATGGGCTTATTCTAGAGGCAGTAAAATAGAGGTCAATGAAAATGGTTAAGCTAAACACTGCACAACTATTAATTAAGATGTAACGTAAAAGAATAAAACAAAGAGGGGCGCCCGGGTGGCTCAATGGGTTAAAGCCTCTGTTTTCAGCTCACGTAGTGATTCCAGGGTCCTGGGATAGAGCCCCACATCAGGCTCTCTGCTTAGCGGGGAGCCTGCTTCCCTTCCTCTCTCTCTGCCTACTTGTGATCTCTGTCTGTCAAATAAATAAAATCTTTAAAAAGAAAAAAAGAATAAAACATATGAACTGTATTATTGAACTTATTGGCCTCTTTTAAGATTTTAAGGTATTTATGTATCCAGCTCTAAATAACACTTCAAAAAAAAGAACAATGGGGAAAATATAGTAAAACAAGACAGCTTTCAGAATTCTAGGCTTTCTAAAGGGATATCAGAGGAGGTATTTGGTTTTATAATGATGGTAACAGCATATTTTAAAGATATCTATGATATTCTTTTTTAGTCAAAAGAAGTTTTAGATAGATTCAACTCCTAGAGAGAATATAAGTGCTGGTGTTCCCAAAAATCTTTAAAAATATGGTTTGTTATGTGAATCTTATTTTAAAGGCAGAGATAATATTAAAATAAGCCCATTGTGATTTTTCTTTAGAGTAAACCTATGGAGTTTGCTTAGCAGTCAGATTACACCAATAAAAATGAATGACAGTCACTCTGCTAAATGAAGCAGAACAGCGGAAATAAAAAAGTAGGCAGTTAATTCACCCCCCCTTTAAAAACTCACATAATTTAGGATCTCTGTTAGTTTTATTGATCACAAAAAGCAAATCTGGTGTACAAAATACCTAATCACATTTCCCTTGTAAGATATTCTTTAGGCGACTTTGTTAAAAGTTTTATCTATTTCCCCACTTTTCGTATACTTTGTCACCTATTATTGGAAGCCAATTATGAGACAGATATTGAGCACACTTAATAATTTTCTGATAAATCAATGTCAGAAGAGGCAGCATCTCTGAAAACCTTTATTTGAAAAAAATCTAAGACCACTGCTTCTGAAGAGGTGACATGGTTGACTATGAAGCTTACTTGTCACTGTACATGGTTTTGAATTTTGTACCAAGTTTATGTAATACCATTGCCCCAACCTCCCCTTCTCCCTGCCCCCCAAAGCCCCAAAACAACCCTTACAGAATCTGATTACAATTACAAAGGAAATATCTGTCTTTAGAGCAAGCTAATAGTTTTCCTGATGATTTCCCATACTATGGTTACAAGCCCTGGACAGCAAATCTATTTTCACACATTACCAAGAATGATGTCTTCAACTGCAACGAGGAGCCATACAGTCATATGTATCGTTCAACTATGAAATTAAAACTGAATCAAATGATGGACAGCTTTTGTCACTCACCTTCCAATAATACTACATCTCAAATACTCTAATAAAGGCCAGAACGTATGTTAATGCTTTGGCCTAAAAATGAGCTCATAAACTCCTTCCCTCTTCATTATTATAAATATTTGTCTCGGAATTTAAGCCTTAATTTGATCATTAAAACAATCATATTTTTTCTTAGAAATAAGAGTTTTATTTGCAAGCCAACATTTTGTAAGAGTCACACAAACAGATCTAAAGCAGGACAGGCTATGTTCTGCTTAGAACTAGTTTTTCAGGTTGTTTCCTTCAGCAGGACTAAACGATATGCGATATTTTATTTCAATTTCAACCAGTATTTGTCTAAAAGGATTGAGAGTTGGCGGGGGTTTGGGGTACTTGAAAAATTCTTCACTTATTCTAAATTCCTGGAACTTAACATTTGTGCTTTCTCCCTTCATTCTGTACTGTTTACAACTGAATACATTTTAGACACTGTAATTTTCGAGCGCAATTTATTCCAAAGTCATTAGTAGAAAGAAACGAAGCGGTGGAAGTGGGGAATCGTTCCTGACTCCGCCTCCACCCACCAAAAAGGAACCGACCAGGAAAATCCCAGGCTGGTTCAAGGTTACAGGACGAGTTACAGTCGAGTGGAAAACAAAATCGAGGTCCCCTACTTCGGCTACGTTCCGTTTTGTAAGCACCGAAGGGCGGAGTCGAGGACCCCTACCCGCCGCTGGGAGAGGACTTCCGGCCAACTCGCCGGGGAGCAGGGGAGGGCTCGCCGCCGGGCCCCGAACTCCGGCAGCCGGCCGCTCGCGAGCCGCGAAGTTGGAACTTTCCGAGAGCGGCGACGGCAGGCCGTGGGGGGAGGAGACCGGAAGAGTCCCCAGTCCCCCGACGGCTGCTTTATCCGCGGCCGGTCAGTCGCGCCGCCGCGGATTCACCACCTCTCGCGAGGGCAGCGAGTCCCCGACCCCGGCGCGGCGTCTGGAGCAGGCCCGCGAGCCTCCCGCCCGGAGTGACGAGCGCGAAGTCCGAGTCCCTCACATGCCGATCTCAGGACACTCTCTCCCCTTAGAGACGCCAAAATGCCTCCGGTCCGGGGCGCCGCCTCACCTCAAAATTCCTCGGTCCCCCCAACTCAGCAAGCCCGGGCCGAAAGCTACCCCCGTCGCAGCACCCCTGTTGTTTATTACCTGACGTTCCCCGCAGGCCCCTGCGCCGGAGCCGGGGTTTCGGCCGCTGCCGTCGACTTCGGACGGCATCCCGAAACCACCTTCCTCAGAGCCCTCTGACCGGTCCGAGCTGCCATGATCATCTCACTGAAGCCGGTCGCCAACTCCGGGACCAGGCCCACGGCACCGCCCTCCTGCGGCGGGCCAAGCCGCCCGGCTCCCGGGCCTTCCCACCAATCGGCGGGCCCCGTGAGCCGCCAGACACGCCCCCTCTTCCCACCCTGAAAGCGCAAAGCGGACGCAAGCTCCCACTTCCTGTAAGGCCTACTGTAAACGCTGTCGTCATCCTCCTGGCCAATCAGAGGGAGCGCAGGGCCGCTCGGACACACCCCTCTGCGGGGCCGGCCTCTCGTAGCAGCCGCGCGCTCAGGCGCCTTTTTTCACGAGACGCGCGGTGAGCGCCCTACCCACCTCCCGCGCTGGGACTCGTCCCCGGATTCACCAACCGACCCCGTTCTCTTGGCTGCTGTTTGTGGTCGCGAGGCTCGGCGCGAGAGCCCAGCCCAGGGGTGGGAGGAAGCTCGAGGTTCTGGGTGTTAATTACGTAACTGTCCAAACCGGTGAGTGCCGAGCCGGACCGCCCTCGCTCCTGGCTGCGAAGTCCGGCTCCGGAGTCTCGCTGTTTAATGATTGTCTAACACATGCCCGGCGCTCACCCAGGAGGTTGTTGCGAGGGTAGCGTGAGGTCATGTCCTTAGCGAAGAGACTCCGTTCTCTTTGCCTGCCTTTTTGTGTGGCCAACATTCCAATTGGTGTTCGTGGGCAGTGTGGGTTCCCCATAGTCCGGACACACCCGACGACTTTGCTTTAATTTACCCATTTCAGGAATCAAGTCATCAAATCCTGACGTCCTGTTCTCCTCCCTTTTGTTCCCAGGTCCTTATTCAACCATTGCACGTTTTCTATAAACCGACTATCAGTACTGCCTACTGAACACAGTTGTGAGGAGTCCGTGAGAGGGTTGACTGGATAGAGCCAACAACTGCTGGGCACCTGTCACAGAAAAGAAAAAGCGGGGTAATGAGGTGGAGAGGGGTCAGGGAGGGTGCTAATCTGTGTGGGGTGGTCAGATGGGCCTCTGAGGAGGTGATACTCAGCAAAGGCCTAAATGAAGTGAGGGACTCTATGAGTATTTGGGGAGAAAAGAACTTCTGGTGGAATACCAAGTGCAAAGGCCCCAAACAGAAACAGTCTGACCCTGTTTTACGAAGAGCGCGGTCTTTGAGTCATAGGAGGAGAGAGGTAGGACATGAGGTCAGAGGTAGTGAGGGCTTTATCGTAGCGCTTGGGAGGCCATGGTACCAAGTTTGGATTTTATTCTAAGTGTGAAGGGAAGTCATGCAAGTTTAGAGGTCAGAACAGTGACTTGATCTAATTTACATTAACAGAAATAATCCAGCTAATGTATCTATGTATGATTATTTGGGGAGGTGATACAAATATTGATATAGGAAATTTGGGTTTTTTTGTGTTTTTTTTTTGTTTGTTTTTCTACTCTTGCATTGTTCATTGCAGTCATGCTTTAGGGAGTGAGTTGAAATCACCAGCTACAAAGTTTGTCAAACGCTTTTCAGTAGAACAGGATGTACCTGTTGATCGAGGTGGTTACGTAGCTGCATATAAACAATTCTATATTAGATAACCTTCAAGTACAGAATGCATGCTCTTCTTAAGTATTTCCAGTAATGTCTTCCTTAAAACACATTTTTATCATATTACTCTCCTGCTCAAAAACCAGTTGTCTAGAAAATTACACCGCTGCCGCCTACTAAGTTCTATTTCAAACTATTGGTATTGTTAACTAGAAGGCCTATTAAACCTAATTTTTCTGTACAATACATGATATGTTTATGTACTTAATATAAGGCCTTTTATTAAATTTGTCAGACATTTTCTCATTCAACTCTACCAAGACATATGAAAATACCTACTAAATTGGGTCACCTAACTGAATATAGTTTCCAATAAAAAAGGTTTTTTAAGGCAAACGAAACAATCTTTGTAACAGGTGACAGTGCATGGTACTCATTTGACTTCTTAGCAAAGGAAATAATGTCATAAGCTTAAAGGTGATAATAAACTCTGGCTCAGTTTCAGTAGATGACAGTGCTTCCATAAATTGGGGGTTAAAAGAGCTATCAACATGGAAAGATTGGTAGTAAATGAAAACTCAGCAGAAATCTGTGAGAGGCAGTCTCTTAGAGACCAAACCAACTATGCTGTCAAGAATATATTTGACACAATACTATGTTAAATATTCTTGCCAAAATAATTGAATCTAAATCTGGTCAAGCTTTTAGGTAAGCCAGTTTAAATAGGGGATAGAAGAACAAGGTAAATGACACCAAGAAGATTCAATCTCCCAAATAATATTGGAAATCTTTTAGAATGACCCAATTTCTTCAACAAATGTCAAATACCAAAGGAGGAATGATGGGGCACCTGGGTAGCTTAGTTGATTATCTGACTCTTGATTTTGGTTCAGGTCATAGTCTTGAGGCCATGGAATCAAGCCCCCACATTGGGCTATTGTGGACTGAGCATGGAGTCTGCTTGGGATTTTTTCTTTCTATCCCTCTTCCCTCACCCCTACTCATGCTCTCTCTCTTAAAAAAAAAAAAAAAAAAAGGAGAAAGGAGGCAGAGTTTATTTATTTATTTTTTTTTTAAGAGAGGGAGAAGGGGAGAGGCAGAAGGAGAAAGGGAATTTTAAGCAGAATCCACTCCCAGCTCAGAACCCCACATGGGCTCACGATCCTGAGATCATGGCCTGAGCTGAAACCAAGAGACTCAGAGGCTTAACAAACTGAGCCACCCAAGTGCCCCCTTTTTTTCTTCCTTTCAGTGTTACTGATACACAATGTTACATTAGCTTCAGGTGCACAACAGTGATTGGATAAGTTTATACATTATGCTGTGTTTACCATAAGTGTGGCTACCATCCATATTGATTAGGTTTAAAAGATTTAAGAGGCATTTTTAAAATTTTATTTTGAACAAACTAAATATAAAAAGACATATACAAGACTAAGAAATGCAAGTGAAATCTCTACTTAAGTAAAGATTTATACTGAAGCTTTGACAAGTGAAATAAGATGTCTGTGATATGCTTTAAAATTATCCAATGGAGAGTGTAGAAATAGAGTGGATAAAACAAAGTTGATCATTTGTTGATAATTATTGATCTGGATGATGGCGAGTTTATAATATATCTAATTTTAATGTATGTTTGAGACATTTTGTTATATATATATGTATATATATAATATTTAATAAAAGAATGTTGTTAAACAGGGATTGCAGAACCATGGTGATGAAAAGTGGATACTGATATAAGAAAGTAGTAGGTATCATCGCATGTCCCAAGGACCATTGGTAGTTTTGATGATTTGCTGAGAAGACTCAAGGGACTCAACATATAGTTGTATTGACAGCTATAATTTATTACAGCAAAAGGATATTAAGCAAAATGACTAAAGGGAAAAGGAGCATGTGGGATATCTGGGGGAACTGGGTAAAACTTCCAAGCATCCTTTATCTGTGAAATAAAATCAAACAGGACATGCTTAATTCTTCTGACAATTCTCACCACATGTGAAATGCCACCAATCAGATAAGCTTATTAGAGACTCAGTGTCCAGGGTTTTTATTGAGGGCTGATCATATAAGCATTCTCTGTCATGTACTCAAATTCCAGATTCCAGGAAAATTTATGCTCAGCATAAACCATATTGCTTGTACAGTTTAAGAACAGCAAGTCTTATCAGTTCTGGAAATGGTGAAAACTTACCCGAAATACAGGTCTCCAAATGCCAGCCAAAGGCCAAACTTGTAAGCAAGCCTTTCAAAGACTAGCAGGCAGGCCTGACTTTTCTGCACACTCCCCTCCTGCTGAGGGAACAAGGAGGAATTTGGGGTTATCAGAACTTAGAAACTTAGTCCCAAAATGCTGCGACCTAGATCTCTGAGTGGAGGCCACTGCTTGGCTGGTGCCAGTGTCTAAGAAGCACCTCCCTACTCTCAAGCCCCACAGAGCTGGGTTTTAGGTAGCCGAGGAGGAAATGTGGGTTGATATGTGTACATCTGAGGGGTGCAATGTAGCCCTTTTGATCCACTCCTTCACACACTACGAACGTAGGAAACAGGTTTAAAAATAAGTAACTTGCACAAACTAGAAAGCAGCACAGCCGGCAAGGGAACACTTGTCTTCTGACCTTGCATCAGAATGCTGCTTTGTACTCTATGACTTCTTGAAAGAGGAAGCAGCAACTTTGTAATACTAAAATATTAGAACTCTATTTTTTTTTTAAACAGCTCAATTAGAGTCAGTGAGAACTCAAAACTTGAGATAGAAATGTGAACAAGAGAAAAGAGGATAATTGACTACCCAGGAAAGGCCCACAAAGGATAACAACAGAGTTTAGGGGCTCATCTCAGCTTTCCAGATTCAGACATTTTTAGTTCAGGACATTCAGAATTTATCAAGAAAATGGGTCTCCCTGGTAACATAACCAGCCTCTTATCCAATCCTAGAATTCCTCTTTTGCAACTCCCTGCTACACACTGTGGCATCTAGTCACAGAATTTCTTCTACAGACACTAGTGTTTGTTGCCTAAACTGTCCTCTTTTCCTAGAGGGTCCTCTTTCCTATTCGTCTATCTCTACTCCCGTTCACCTGGCTAATTCCTCCTTCATCCTATGAAACTGATCCAATGTTACCCCACCCAAAAAATCTCACCCTGGGAATTATATATAGCTATAGATAGCATGGTTTGATATTTCTGTACAGTCCTAAAATCCCACAAATATATTTATTCTAACCACTTTGTATTATAATTGTTTCTATGTGTCTTCCTCTCAGCACTGAACTGCTAAAAAAGCTGAAATACTAGGATTTCTGTGGTATTTCTATAATATGTGAAAACAAGATATTTTACATTAAGATTATTATTTTAAAAACCTGAAACATAGTTTCTATTCTCCTGTCTTCTCTTTTTGGTGTGCAATACTATTTCTTTAGTCAGTTTGCATATGGTATGAGGTTCAGATCTTTCAACTCTTGTGTCCTCCACAGGCAGCACATTTTGTTGAGACTGCAGTTAAAGGTGCTCTTGTGGGATGCCTGGGTGGCTCAGTTGGTTGGACGATTGCTTTTGGCTCGGGTCATGATCCGGGAGTCTCAGGATCAAGTCCCGCACCGGGCTCCCAGCTTCACGGGGAGTCTGCTTTTCCCTCTGACCTTCTCCTCGCTCATGCTCTCTCTCACTGCCTCTCTCTCAAATAAATAAAATCTTAAAAAAAAGAAAAAAATAAAGGTGCTTTTGTTACATTAGCAAGTTCTGTTGGCAACTGGGATGTTGGTTTAGACCAGGACACCTGCCCTCACTAGGCGCTATCAATTACTCAATTCATTTCCAGTTAAGCCCATTTCCCTCATATTTTTTCCTTTTACTTTTGGGATTATTTTTCTTAACAGAAAAGAAACAACTGAATTGGAGAGTGCACTTTGTCTTCTGTTATATTGAGCCGTCTCCCTCAGGTAACAAAACCAGTTTCATTATTCTTGTTTCAAACCAAACAAGCATTTTGTTTAAGTGTCAGGTCATTGAGATTTTAGCCTTTCTCAGAATATTTTTACAGGTTTTTACCACTTTAAAATTTCTTTTGCTTTTTATTTTCCACTCAAGAAATCTCATACTCTTTTTATAAGTTAATAAGTTTACAACATGCTAAACATTTTACCCAAATGCGGGAAAATGGTCTGGAGATTCAAAGCACAGTAAAATAGTTATATGAAAAGAAAAAAACAGGGGCGCCTGGATGGCTCAGTGGGTTGAGGCCTCTGCCTTCGGCTCGGGTCATGATCCCGGGGTCCTGGGATCGAGCCCCTGCTTCCTCCTCTCTCTGCCTGCCTCTCCACCTACTTGTGATCTCTGTCTGTCAAATAAATAAATAAATAAATAAATAAAATAAAGAAAAAAACAAAAATAGCTAGTCAAAATTATTATAGCTGGCAGTACTTAAAATTGGTAATTTGTATTTTTAATTTATTTTTTAAGGATTTTTTTTTAAATGAGAGAGAGAGAGCAAACTACAAATATTCAGGACAACAGGGTGGCTCAGTTGGTTCAGTGTCTGCCTTTGCCTCAGGTCACGATACCAGGGTCCTGGGATCGAGTCCCTCACTAGGCTTCCTGCTCAGGTGGGAGCCTCTTCTTCCTCTCCCACTCCCCCTGCTTCTGTTCTCTCTCTCTTTCTGTTAAATAAATAAAATCTGTCTTAAAAAATGCACGTTACTGAGTTCTGTATGATTGTCCATCTCTATATTACTGAATCTTAGAGAACTCCGATTTCTGGCTGAGTATGCCTTTTTGGTTTTTGTTTTTCTAGTAACAGATCTTCATATCCTCTCACTTTTTCAAGCATCTTCAAAAGACAAGAAAACCTATAAAAGAGGAATCTGAAGGGGGAAAAAAAGAGGAATCTGATGTTTAACTGAAGGGTGCTCAGGGCAAGATCAGTTTATCTCAAACCATCAGTACGGCCTTTATGATCTGTTAACAAGATAGATATATGTAGATGCGATCGTCCTGCTGTAATAACGCCCTGCTGAAGTTCTTCGGGCATATTGCACATTCCCCAGCATCTCTACTCAGTACATCCTTAGATTATCAGTTCATTATGAAAGGATATCTCCGGAACACGCAGATGGAAGCAATGCACAGGGCAAGATATGAGGGAAGGGGAACCAGAGCTTCCATGCTTTCTGAGTGAGCCACTCTCCCTAGGGGCCACATGTTTTAACCAACCCAGAGGTTCCTGATTGATTGATTGATTGATTGATTGATTGATGTAGGCCTTCTTTCATCTTTTGGCCTTTTTGTTAAAGTCAAGTTTTATCAGGAAGCTCCATATTTATTCACATTAGCATCTTTATGCTTGAATTCTTCTCTTTTGGAAGCAAAAATCTGTAATTTTTGCCAACACCCACCTTCTTAAACAGTCTTCGCTTTAGGAATCTCCGGTTTAAAAATTAGAAAATATGTATATGGAATGTGCTTTGTGTATACATAATAATCAGTGAATATATAAAACACTCTTAATCTTTGAGCAATAAGACAGGTGAGGAAATGTTTTTACTTTTTGTATCTTTGAGGAGATACTTTAAAAAAATATTTTATTATTTATTTGAGAGAGTGAGCAAGAGAGAAAGCACTGAGTAGGGGCAGAGGGAAAGGGAGAAGCAGACTCCCTTAATGAGCAGGGAGCCTGATGCAGGTCTTGATCCCAGGACCGTGGGATCATGACCTGAGCTGAAGGCAGATGCTTAACTGACCGAGCCACCCAGGTACCCTGCGAGAGGGAGGGGGAGGGAGGATAATTTTGAATAATTTGTAACATACTCTTTTTCGGAAGCAAAACTACCCTACCCATGACATTGGATTTGTCAACAAAAGATTGGATTTGTTTAATAGGACACCAAACGCACAAACAACAAAAGAAAAAACTTGGAATTCATCAAAATTAAAAATTTTGTGCTTCAAAGGATACTGTCAACTGAGTAAGAAGTCAACCCATCGTGAATTAGAAAAACTCCTGTGTGTCTGCTTTACTACTCACACAAAACACTTCACTTCTGGTTACCAAATACATGAAAATTTTTCCCACACCAAGTAATTCTGGGCAATACCAGCTGGGTGTTATTACCATTGAACTCAGTTCCAACACTGTCTCTACCTGGAGATAGTGTCAGATCCTACAGGTTAAGGGCTTAGTCCCACAAGACTGTCCCCATCCCATTTCAGATGCCACTTGCAAGTAGTCCACCGCTGGGTTACCCACAACTTCTGTCTCATTTGGCTGGAAATCAGAGATCCTACAATCCTTCTGAGTTTAAGGCTTACCAGTTTATTAAAGGATATGATAAAGGATACGGAGAAGCTGCCAGATGAAGAGATATGTAGGGCAAGGTGTAGGTGCGTCCCAAGTGCAGGAACTTCTGTCCTGTGGAGTTGGGATGTGTTACCTGCTCAGTGTGGATGTGTTCTCTAGCCTGGAAATTCTCTGAACCCTGTACTCTTGGGATTTGATGGAGTTTCCTCACACGGGAATGATCAATTATTAACTCCATTTCTGGCCCCTCTCCCTCTTTGGACAAGTTGGAGTGCGGCTGAAAATTCCAAGCTTCTAATTATGGTTTGGTCTTTCTGGGGACCAGCCTCTGTCTAGGAGCCCATCAGAGTCTCCTCACTGGAACAAAAGATGCTCATATTGCTTTTAATCACTTAGGAATTCTCAGGGGTTTTAGGAGCCATGTGTCAGGGACAGGATCAAAGACCAAATATTAGAACAAGAGATATTCCTAGTGTTTTTATCACTTAGGAATTTACAAGGATTTTAGGAGATCTGTGCTGGGAACTGGAGGCACAGACCAATGAATAAATTTTCTATTATTTCACATATAGAATGGAAGAAGATATTTGCAAATAGTTTATCTGATAATGAATTAAGATCCAGAATATATAAGATTTCCTAGAATTTAACAAGAAAAACAAAAATCATCTCAATTTAAGAATGGGCAAAGGCCGGATGCCCGGCTGGCTCAGTCCATAGAGCATGTGAGTCTTGATCTCCAGGCATGAGTTTGGGCCCCACACGAGGCGTAGAGATTATTTTAAAAAAAAAATAAAACATTAGAAAATGTCTATTGGATAGACATTTCTCTAAAAGATGTACAAATGACCAAGAGGTATATGAAAAGATGCTCAAAGTCCTTAGCAAATAGGGAAATGCAAATCAAAATTACAAAGAAATACCACTTCAAACCTCCTAGGATGGCTATGAAAAGTGATACACAGAACGTAAGTGTTGATGAGGATGTGGAGAAATTGGATTCCTCATACACTGCTAATGGGAATGTAAAATAGTTTAGCTTCTGCGGAAAACAGTTTGGTGGTTCCTCAAAAAGCTAAACATAGAATTATCGTATTACTCAGCAATCCCACTCCTAGGTATAGACATACCCAAAAGAATTATTTATGAGACTGATGGGTGCCTGCTGTGCTAAGAAGGCACTCCAAAAGAATTACTTAATGCGAAGACTCAAACATATTTATAAGCTGTGTTCACTACAGCATTATTCACAATATCCAATTGGTGGAAATGACCTAAGCATTCATTGGTGGATGAATAGATAAACAAAATGTGGTAAATACATAAAACACAAAATTACTCAGCCTTAAACAGGAATGAAGTTCTGGTATATGCTACAACCTGGATGAACCTTGAACGTGTTATGCCAAGTGAAATAAGCCAGACACAAAAGGACAAATATTGTATAATTCCACTTATATGAAATGTCTTGAAAAGGCCAATTCATAGAGACAGAAAGAAGGTTAGGTATTACCAGGAGCTGGAGAGAAGGGGAAGTTGCTGCTTAATGCTTACAGAGTTTCTGTTTGAGGCGATAAAAAAAAAAGTCTGGATAAAGATAGTGGTGAAAGTTGCACAAAAGTTTGTCCTTAGTGCACCTGAACTGCACACATTACAATGGTTCAAATGGTGGATTGTTCTACATATTTTACTACCAACTTAAATAAAAGAATGCCTGCCAGATACGGCCCATGGGCCGGAGTTTGCTGTTCCTTTTTTTTTTTTTTTTAGATTTTATCCATTTTTTGACACAGATCACAAGCAGGTAGAGAGACAGGCAGAGGCAGGGAAGCAGGCTCCCCGTTGAGCAGAGAGCCTGATGCGGGGCTCGATGTGGGCCTCGATGCGGGGCTTGATCCCAGGACCTGGGATCATGACCTGAGCCGAAGGCAGAGGCTTAACTGACTGAGCCACCCAGGCGCCCCAAATTTGCTGTTCCTTCTATAGGCCATCATGATCTTAGTGCCCCACTTAACCCCTTCTTACTCACCTGAGGATCCGTGGGACCATTTATGGTGACAGTCTAATAGCAAGATATCCCTACTTATTACCCTTGCTCACTGTCTGAGTTAAAATCCTGTCTAGTAATCATCCTCTCCTATATCCTCATTATACACCTCAGTGTTCCTTCTCAGCTGATTTTCCCTCTTAAATCTTTCATTTAAGCCTTCTGGAACCTATAATCTGTGATTCATAAGCTTCCCTTCTCAATACAGCTTTTAATATAAGTACCTTTTTTCACTTCTTTTATATTTCAGTTAGGGTATTTTATTAATATTTTTCAAAATTATCTGTGTGACCAGGACATATTGGCTATGATTTTTATTTCAGGAGAGTATAGGAGGTGTTGTATAGGGTTGAGAACAAGAGAATTAACTGCATCTTGGCTTCCCCGTGAAGCTTTCCTGTATTTTCCCTCTCATATGGAGGCTGCTTATTTTTTTCTCACATAGGCACATTTTATCTAAAAGTGGGAGTGGGTGACAGGTGTTGAACACTTGGCTACATTTATTTCTTTTTTCCAATCATTGGTATACTGGAGATCTGTCTCTCTTCTCCCAGAATTCAGATGTAGATAAGAAAAGAGGCTTTGACTCTGGCTCAGGTCATGATCCCAGAGTCCTGGGATAGAGCCCTCATCTGGCACTCCGCTCAGCAGGGAGACTGTTTCCTCCTCTCTCCCTCTCTGCCTGCCTCTCTGCCTACTTGTGATCTCTGTCTGTCAAATAAATAAATAAGATCTTCAAAAATAAATAAGTTGAAAAAACGAAAAAGAAAAAAGAAAAGAGGCTTGGCTATGTAGTGTTTCTCAATGAATGGTAGTAGGCCATCTGGAAAGAATTATCAGCTCTTCGGCTCCACCTGAAATCTGCTACATCACTCTGAAGTTTGGTGTCACAACCAGTACTTTCCAAGCTTCTCAGCACAGGGGTGGGGGCTGGGGGGACAGGGGACTCCTAGGTAGCTCAGTTGGTTAAGCATCTGCCTTGGGCTCAGGACATGATCTCAAGGAGGCCCCGGGATTGAGCCCCACATCAGGCTCCCTGTGCAGCAGGGAGTCTGCTTCTCCCTCTCCCTCTGTCTCCCCCTCAACACCCTCGAGCCCCTGCTCATGCTCTCTTTCTCTCAAATAAATACAATATATTTTTTTTAAAGCTGCTCAGAGGATTTGAGTGCTGTTATAATTTGAGAATAAGTGCATTAGTGGGAGAGAAAGATTTCAGAACTGAGCACATGCATGTGCCCCCGCCCCTGCTAACTTCCACACAGGAGACTCCTGGAGATGTATAACCATTGGTAAACTGCCGTGAATTAGAAAAAGAGGCTTTAAAAGTAATTTTATTTATTTATTTATTTTTAAAAATGTATTTTTTTAAGATTTTTTAAAAAAATTTATGTATTTGACAGAGAGATATCACAAGCAGGCAGAGAGGAGGAAGCAGGCTCCCCACTAAGCAGAGAGCCTAATGTGGGGCTGGATCCCAGGACCCTGGGATCATGACCTGAGCCGAAGGCAGAGGCTTTAACCCACTGAGCCACCCAGGTGCCCCTAAAAGTTATTTTAAATTAGTCACCATTCCAAGAGAGAAAAAACATTTGAGAATTTTGGAAGGGGCACTTGCTAACCCATGTACTATCTATGTACTAACTATGTACTTCAAGAGAATAGGACCATTGTGTCTTTCACTCCTCCCTAATGCTTTCAGACCATTACTTACCCACATTTTGGTGAAAGCTCAAACTTTTTTTTTCATATCCTTAGGGGATAGTGTTATCCTCTGTCTGTCTGTGTCATTGTCATCTGATGGAAGACACTTTTGTACATTGTAGTGGAAGTTATGGTGGATTGCTCAGTCGCCTGTCTTTCTCCCCTCATAACTGGAACCGTTGAGAATTCTGTAGCAGCTCTCTGATGCATCCCTCTCTGGGTTTTGCTCATAGTTAAAAGAGAGCTACTTCTCCCAAGGTCATGCCCTCTTCCTGGGGAAGTTCATATCCAAAATCTTGTTGATATGGGAGTAGAAAGGCTCAACTCCCTTGCCTCAATTTAGGACAACTCTCAAGGGCCATCCCATCTCCAAAGCTCCCTATAGGGAACCCAACCTGTGATCCAAGAAAGCAGACTCTAAAATAGGACTTTTAGCTCTGAATCACTTACAGTCTGCCTGGCAATGAGGACCCTCCCATTGGTGGTAAGTGAAGCACAAATAGATTCTACTGAGATATTGGAGGAAAGCCACTGAAAGGTTAAGAGTGACTAATCGCTTATTAAAGGTTAAAAATAAAAGCTGGAGGGCATTCTTGGTGGTATATAAAGAGTCTCGTTGGCTGCAGGTAGAGAGCAAAAAAAAAAAAAAAAAGCTGATAATTAGGTTTAAGACTTAATACTGAGAAGCAGATCTCCAAAAGTGGACAGAATTTTCATCCTCAGCATATTTCTTAAACAAAGTGAGGGCCCTGATTGGGAAGGATTGCAGTCCTAAGAAATAGGACAAGGACATCTGGGTCAGTGCACTCAAGAATCTTGAAATCCTAGATTTTCCTGAGTGCTCTAGGCTTACAGAAGTGGCCTAATTGTTTTGTTAAAAAGCTAGTACTTGAAGAACATACAGAGACCTCTGACTTACAAGACAACAGACGTCCCACTCAGGAACTTTCCTTATGTTCCTTCCTGGACACCAGAACATTGGTGGTAGCAGAACAACATTGGATAGGGAGGGTTTGTCACTATGAAAGCACTATCTCATGATATGAAGGACCCTGGCAAGAATCTGTGAAGGCAGTGCTAACACTCTACTAGGATGCTCTTAGAAACTCAGAGAAAATTCTTTTATTAAAAAAAAGGTGGGGGCGCCTGGGTGGCTCAGTGGGTTAAGCCTCTGCCTTTGGCTCAGGTCATGATCTCAGGGTCCTGGGATCAAGCCCCGCATAGGACTCTCTGCTCAGTGGGGAGTCCGCTTCCCCCTCTCTCTCTGCCTCTCTGCCTCCTTGTGATCTCTCTCTGTCAAATCAATAAATACAATCTTAAAAAAAGAAACCTCAGAGAAAGCAATAGCCCATACTGAGTGGCAGGAACGACAGGACTACTGTGGAAGATGGTGGAAGAAGGGGTGATCAAAGGAGCCAATAAGTGGCTATGCTAAAATAAATAGTCAGTGCTAAATATTCAATAAATATTCACTGCTAAAAAACTAAGCAGGTAATTATGTTCCATGGGGAGGCTCAGAGGATACTCTGTTTCCTAAAGCTATAAGGAATGTGAGAGAAGCACCAGCACCCCTGAATAGGACTGAGGCTAGGGTGAAGTGAATGAGGTACTTGCCTCGGGTGCAAAACTAAAGAGGGGACCAAAAAGCTTTGTAACCAATATAATCTTTAAATATATTTTTAAAAATTGAAATTAGTGCAGAAAAATCCATATCAACAAGATAAAATCTTAAATAAAGGCAGGATCAATATTACTGATTTTTCCTTTTTTTTTTAAGATTTTATTTATTCATTTGACAGAGATCACAAGTAGGTAGAGAGGCAGGCAGAGAGAGAGGAGGAAGCGGGCTCCCTGCTTTGCAGGGAGCCTGATGTGGGGCTCAATCCCAGGACCCTGGGATCATGACCTGAGCCAAAAGCAGAGGCTTTAACCCACTGAGCCACACAGGTGCCCCCTGATTTTTCCTTTTGCCTCAGGCTCCAATATGGCCTAGGGAAAGCACTGTTAGTCATGGTGGCTGTCCCTTATAGGCCTCAGGTGAAAGTAGCAAATAGCGTACAGAGCTAAGCTCCATGAGAGCAGTGGGGATGATGGGAGCCCAAAACAGAGGCCAAGTGCTGATGCTTAACCATCAAAAGCAAGGTGGGGAAAATTATAATTAGCACAGGGTTGGAATGGGAATGGCTGCCTGGGGGGCGCTGACCTATAGAATGATATTTAGATGGTTAATACAGTAGGATGTCCTTAGAGGCAAATTGATGGGCAGCGTACGAGGGTGTTGTTCAATCTGTTAGAACTGGGAGAAATTGAGGATGAATGTTCAGGAGGCCGAAGGCAGCTATTCTAGTTAGAGGGAAAAAAAAAGTGATTCTTTAGTTTTCAGACCTGAGCTAGTTTTCAAACTTAGAATGATTTGATTTTAGACCATTTGATTGAAAGAGAAGCTAGGTCCTCCAGGAAGTACCATGTAACACCAAAGTATGCATTAATGAATCCCCTAGTACTTCTCCAAAGGCAACTATCCTATTGCTCTGGTAACTATACCTTAGGAAGAGTGGAGTAATCTAATATGTTGAGGGCCATGGACACAGAATCCAAGTTGATACTGAGACACAGAGTGTGGTAGCCTGTTAGAATGGTGGTAGATAGGGTCAGAAATGGAGTCCTGGCCCAGGTCTGGCTCATGGTGTCCAGAGTCATTTTCTAAGTTCCTAAATGTGTAAATGTAATGAACATACTTAGAACTTGGCCAAACTTCCATGTAAGTTCCATAGCCTGTAGAATAAGTATGGGGAAGGCTACTAAATAGCTCCCCCAACACCCTGCTAAGATAGTAAATAAAAAACATTATTATATTCTAGGAAATATGGCAGAGATTAGTGCCTTAAAGACCTAAAGCATGCAAGGGTACTGGTTCACATTATATTTACACTTCAGTCAGGCCCTTACAAAGCTCACACATACCCTGGAGGATGACAGTGAATTATCACATTCAACCAAGTAGTATCCTCAGTTGCAGTTGCTGTGTCAAGTGTGGTATCTAGCACAGATTAACAGATTAACACGTGTTCTGGACTGCCTGCGTGGCTCAGTCAGTTAAGTGTCTGACTCATGGTTTTAGCTCTGGTCATGATCTCATGGGTCATAGGATCGAGCCCCACCACATCAGGCTCTGCATTCAGTGGGGAGTCTGCTTGAAGACTTCCTCCTTCTGCCCCTCCCCCTCCACTCTCTCTCTCTCTCTCTCTCTCTCAAATAAATAAATAAATAAATAACGTTAAAGAATTGTTTTCAATCCCTAATGATATGGAGGATTTAAAACTGTGTGCATTCTCCTGGGCTGGACAACAGTGTAAATTTTAAGTTTTACCCCTGGATTATGTTAACTCCCCTATAATACCATCTATCATAATAACTCTATCATAATACAGTCTTTTTTTAAAAAAAGATTTTATTTAATTAACAGAGAGAGCAAGTACGAGCCAGGGGGAACAGCAGAGGGAGAAGGAGAAGCAGACTCCCTGCTGAGCAAGGAGCCCGACGTGGGCTCAATCCCAGGACTCCAGGATCATGACCTGAGCCAAAGGCAGTTGTTTAACTGACTGAGCCACCCAGGTGCCCCAACTCTACCATAATATAATCTTAACCAATATGGACAGCTGGACATAGAGCACAACATTGTATTAGTCCACCATGCTGATGCATTATGTTAATCCTGTTAATAAGACTAGATGACCAGGAAATGGTAAGTACATGGAGGCCTTCAGAAGCCATATACTCTAGAGGGTGGGAGATAAATACGTAGAAAATAAAGGGTCTGCTCCGTTAGTGATAATTTTACGGCAGGATTTCTCTACTGTGGCACTATTGACATCCTGTGCCGAAATTTTCTAGTTTGGAGAGCTGTGCAACATAGGATGCTGTGCAGTATCCCTGACCTCTAGATGCCAGTGATTTCTCCCCTTAAGTTGCTCTAGGTCTTACAGTCCAGCTTAGGAAGACAGACCCATAGAAACCACAATAACACAAAGTTATTACTTAGAGGTCTGTGGCATTTCAGGAGCATGGCAAAGCATGCAATCTTTACCTAACTCCTAGGGGGAGATTCCTGGGTAGGTGACACTGGGTCAGTCTAACAGGTTGAGGAGAAGTTAGCCAACTGAAAGAGGGTAGAGGAGATGGGGTTGGAAATAGGAAGGAGGGCCCTCTAGGCAGAGGATAGAGCTGTGCCAACCAAAAATGTCTCTAGACGTTGCCAGGTATCCCTAAGAGACAAAATCATTTCCAGCTGAGAACCCCTGTTTTGGGGGCATAGTGGCCTGGAGCATGCCTGGACATCCCCTCCAAAGTAAAGGACAAACTAATGCATCTTGTGTCTCCTATCGCTAAAAAGGAAGTGCATGAGGCTTAGTAGGTCTTTTTGGGTTCTGGGTGGCATCAAAAACTGATGTACTGTGGCTGTTGTTACCATTATTGCCAACTTGTTGACTCTGGTACCTACTGACAACACAGCACCTGTCATTGACCCAAGGACTCTAGTCTCCCCAACATTCCTTACTCTTCTTCATGAATCCTACTATTCCTCCGATTCTTATATACCACCTTCCTCTACCTCCTACCAATTTCTTAGTTTAACTAGTGACAACAGTTAGCCTAAAGTGAATCATTAATGATAATGTTTCCTGCTTTTTATGTACATCTATCATGGAGAATCCAGTAGCAAAAATTATGTAGTTGCTCCCCCTGTGTTAGCTAACAGAGGCAATATAGAACAGGGAAGTTTAGAAGCTATCTTCATTCAACATTCATTCATTCATTCAACAGTGTAGTAGTACTGCAGGTACCTATGGTACCATCTTGTCTCCTGCCATTTTCCCCGCATCCCTTATGTCACTCTGGAGACATACAGACCTCAAGCTCATTCCCACCTTGGCACATTTGCACTTACTATGTCTGAAATACTCCTCTCCCCAATCTTCATTCCCTTATTTCATTTAACTATCTGTTCACATGTCATCTCCTTGGATATCTCACCATTTCTGTTCATATTATATTTCCATCCTGACCCCTCTCCCTCCCTCATTCTGCTTTTTCTTCATAGTATTTGACAGTACCTGAATTTACACACACACACACACACACACACACACACACACACACAGAGTTATTAATCTTTCTCCTTCAGAGAATCTACGCTCCACGAGGACAGTGTCTTATTCACCATTATATTCCCAGCATCTAAAATAACGTCTGGCAATTCTACTACTGGGTACTTTCCCAAAAAGTATGAGAACCCTAATTCTAAAAAATGTATACACCCCTATGTTCACTGCAGCATTATTTACAAGAGGCAAAATATGGAAGCAACCCAAGTGTCCATCATACAAGAATGGATTAAAAAATAGATGAATGGATAAAGAAGATGTGTTGTATATATAAAATGGAATATTACTCAGCCATAAAAAGAATGAAATATTGCCACTTGCAGCAACATGGATGGATCTGGAGGTGTAATGCTAAGTGAAATAGTCAGAAAAAGACAAATATGGTATTTCACTCATATGTGGAATGTAAGAAAGATATGAACAAAGAAAAAAAATGAACAAGAACAACAAAAAACAACCACCAGACTTTTAAATATAGAAAACAAACTGGTGGTTGCCAGAGGCGAGGTGGGTGGGTGAAGGGGATTAAGAGTCCACTTATCGTGATGAGCACTGAGTGATGTACAGATTGTTGAATCAGTGCACCTGAAGCTAATATAACCCTGCACGTTAATTATACTGGAATAAAAAAAGAATAAGTTAGCTAAACACGAGTTATGGGTCTATATGGATATATAACTAGGATGATTCTTACATAAAAGTTTAAAAAACAAGCAAAATCAAACAGCATATTTGATAACATACACACGTAGTAGAATTATAAAGAAGTACAAGGTAATAATTAACACAAAATTCAAAAATGGAGGGGGGGGCGCCTGGGTGGCTCAGTCGTTAGGCCTCTGCCTTTGGCTCAGGTCATGATCCCAGGGTCCTGGTATCAAGCCTGCATTGGGCTCCCTGCTTGGCAGGAAGCCTGCTTCTCCCTCTCCCACTCCCCCTGCTTATATTTTCTCTCTCACTGTCTCTGTTTCTGTCAAATAAATAAATAAAATCTTTTAAAAAATTCAAAACTGGGTATTTTGAGTATGACTGGTAGAGCTATAACTAAGGCAAGGCAGGGATAATGATAATGCTCTTGGATAGCAGCTGCATAGGAAATTGTAATAGACATAATCTGTATATACAACGTGCTCCATAATTTAACTTGAAAAATAATGTCTGGGGCTGCCTGGGTGGCTCAGTGGGTTAAAGCCTCTGCCTTCGGCGCAGGTCATGGTCCCAGGGTCCTGGGATTGAGCCCCACGTCGGGCTCTGCTCAGCAGTGAGCCTGCTTCCTCCTCTCTCTCTGCCTGCCCCTCTGCCTGCTTGTGATCTCGGTCTGTCAAATAAATAATAAAATCTCTAAAAAAAAGTTTAAAAAAATAAAAAAAAGAAAAAGAATGTCTGGTACACAATAGGTCCTCATTAAATATTTATTAGTAGGTCCTCAATATATATTTTTTGAATGAATGGTGAAATTTGCCTTTGGCATTTATTTTTTTTTTTTTTAAGATTGTTTTATTCATTTGAGAGCAAGAGCACGAGCAGGGGCAAGGTCAGAGGGAGAGGAAGAAGCAGACTCCCCACTGTGCAGGGTACCCAGCATGGAGCTCGATCCCAGGACTCTGGGACCTGAGCCAAAGGCAGACGCTTGACCAACTGAGCTTCTCAGGTGCCCCTGCCTTTGACCTTTCTATCAATCAGGTTTTCACTGGAGAAACAGACCACCAGGAGATACATATTAAGAGATTTATTGCAGGGAATTGGTTTATACAGTTGTGGACACTGGCTAAGAAAGTCCAAAATCTGAAGGCCAGACCATCAGTAAGGACAGGTTGGAATTCTCCAGCACAGGATGAAGTTGCTGTCCACAGGTAGAATTTCTTCTGCATCAGCGAAGCCTAAATTCTGCCGTTAAGGCTTTTCAACTGATTGAATTACATCTACCCAGCTTATCTAGGACAATCTCCTTTACTTAAACTCAAGCATCGTGTACTTAAAGCACATCTACAAACACCTAGGTTGGTATTTGTTTGAATAACTAGGGACTGTAGCTTAGCCAAGTTGACACATTAGAAAACATCACACCGGGCGCCTGGGTGGCTCAGTGGGTTAAGCCTCTGCCTTCGGCTCAGGTCATGATCTCAGGGTCCTGGGATCGAGTCCCGCATCGGGCTCTCTGCTCAGCAGGGAGCCTGCTTCCCCCTCTCACTCTGCCTGCCTCTCTGCCTACTTGTGATCTCTCTCGGTCAAATAAATAAATAAAATCTTTAAAAAAAAAAAAAAAAAAAGAAAACATCACACCATTCCAGGCACCAAATGCTTCTTTCTGGGCCACAATCCCTAGCAGACTTTGAATCTAGATACTTCACCATTATGAATCAGAGAGAGTTCTCAGTTGACTTTTAACTGGAAAAAGAAGCTAGTTAATGAATTCACACTGAGATGTTAATATACTGCTGTTCTGTTCTAGTTAGGCCTAAAATAGCTGGAACAAAGAGACATCTCCCCAAGTCAGTTCAAGAAAAGCAGTACTATTTTTTTTTAAAGATTTTATTTATTTGAAAAAAAAAAGATTTTATTTATTTGAGAGAGAAAAGACAGGAGCAGGAGGGGAGGGTAGAGGGAGAAGCTGACTCCCCACTGAGCAAGGAACCCAATGCAGGACTTGATCCCAAGACCCTGGGATCATGACCTGAGCCAAAGGCAGATGCTTAACCCACCCCTTGAGCCACCCAGACAGAGGAAAAGCAGTACTATTTAAAGAATGGGCCATTAGATGGTTGGGGCTGGCAATGGTTCTGGATTTAGGGTCGCTGTGGGGACTTGAACAGCAGGAATTTGCGATCCCTCAGTCTTGTCATTAAAATGATATTTTCTTTTGATTCTTTCTGTTTCAATAGCAACTGATAAGTCCTTTTCATACTTCCAGTTCAAATTTCCAAGAGAAAGAATCTTAACTTAGCCAATAACTTTTATTTCTATGGGTAGAAATGTCCTGTATTCCAAACCAGGTTCTAGGTAGCTGGCCAGGTGCCTTTCTCTTCGAAGAGAACATCCCAGTGCTGTTTTCCTGAGCGGAGACTTTGGTCAGATAGCTGAAGCTAGAAGGAAAAGTCAGGCATGACAGGCACACTGACTGACATATTTAGAACATCACCTCAAGGTTATCTCTTATTTAACTGAGTAATGAATTAAATTTTCAGAAATAAGATTCTGTAGTTTTGGAACTTTAGGCGTAACTGAAAGGGAGATAGAAAGTTTTGGATTTTCAGCCTTGGGTAGGGAGAGTCTGATTCCTTTGATATGAGGCATCTAGGAAACATTACACCTCAAGATTGTGGGCCACTTATCCATAACAGTCCTTATTTTACCTGAGAAAAGATGGGCTTGGGGGCACCTGGGTGGCTCAGTCAGTTAAGCCGCTGCCTTTGGCTCCAGTCATGATCCCGGCATCTTGAGATGGAGCCCTGCATTGGGCTCCTTGCTCAGTAGGGAGTCTGATTCTTCCTCCCCCTGCTCTTGTGCTCTTGCTTTCTCTCTCCCTCCCTCTCAAAGAAACAAACAAACAAATAAATAAAACCTAAAAAAAAAAAAAAGATGGGTTTGATTAACTGTCAGTGGTTTTCCTATAGCACAGAACTTTAAGGCCTATTTTATAGTTTTATCCCCAAAGTTGCTTTGAGCAAGTTACAACTAGCATTTAACATTCTGCAAAATTATTGTAACTTGTTTTTTGTTCAGAAAAATTATGTATGCTTGCTACTTTGCAATATTTTTTTGAGACTCAGAAAAGCCAGCCTCCAAGTACCCATGATTAAGAAAGGAATGGGGGTGGTTGGCTGGCTCAGTCGGTAGAGCATGTGACGCTTGATCTTAGGGTCCTGAGTTCAAGCCCCATGATGGGTGTAGAACTTATTTGAAAAGAAGAAGAATGGGTTTACCTTTTAATTGGATTATATCACTGTCAATTGTCTGGGTTTTAAAAAGATCAGATCACCTTTTCTAACCTGTGAAACAGAAAACTTCACCAGAAAAGAGCAGGAAATGTATTTTAATTGATATCTGAATATAGTTAATTAATATTGAAAATGGAAAGTAAAAGGTACTTATTGAAAAACCCTTGTTAACTTACTGTCAGAATGTCCAAGTCATTATTTTATTAAAGACAAATTAGTCTTTAGAAGAAGACTAAAAGAAGGGAATCTCTCTTGATCTTTGTCAAATTTTTTCATATCTCACTATCCCATATATGCCTTTGTCCTACAAAAGTTAACTTAATACCTAGTTACCTAGAGAAATATGCATATAATACATTGTGGCCAGCAGGTCCAGCTTCTATTTTGGAAAGACAAAGGACATGTGAGGGCGCCTGGGTGGCTCAGTGGGTTAAGCCGCTGCCTTCGGCTCAGGTCATGATCTCAGGGTCCTGGGATCGAGTCCCGCATCGGGTTCTCTGCTCAGCAGGGAGCCTGCTTCCTCCTCTCTCTCTGCCTGCCTCTCTGCCTACTTGTGATCTCTGTCTGTCAAATAAATAAATAAAATCTTTAAAAAAAAAAAAAAAAAAAAAAACAAAGGACATGTGATACCTACTTTGCACATGCTTTTTATTTCATCTCCTTTTTCCTTTTTTTTTAAATAGTTTATTTTTAGAAATCTCTACACCCAACATGGGGCTCAAACTCAGCACCCTGAGATCAAGAGTCACATGCTCTTCCAACTGAGCTGACCAGGCACCCCACCTTTAATACATTCTTTGTGTGTGTATTTCTAAAAATATGTGCTCATAGCAAAGTATCAGGAAAATGCTAAAAATTATTTTATAAGTTCATAATTTCATCATTCATAAATATCTACTATTAACACTTTGGTAAATTTCCTTTGCATATATATATATTTTTTTTTTTTTAAGCTAGGGTTTTTTTTTTTTTTTTTAAGATTTTATTTATTTATTTGAGAGTGAGAGAGAGAATGAGAGGGAAGAAGGTCAGAGGGAGAAGCGGACTCCCCATGGAGCTGGGAGCCCGATGTGGGACTCAAGGATCATGACCTGAGTTGAAGGCCGCAGCTGAACCAACTGAGTCACCCAGGTGCCCTCCTTTGCATATATTTTTACAGGACAGTAATTGCCTTGTAGATACAAATTTATTTTTTTTTTCTAAATAGAGCTAACAAATGCAATGACCTTGTGATTTTTTTTGTCGACATGGATTTTTTTATATTGTTGATTATTGATGGATATTAACACTCTTCTGTAATTCCTTATTTCCCAGGCATCCCTTTTTCCTTTTATTATTTTAAAATATGCTATTTTGTACATATAAAAGAACATACATAATCTATGGTGTAGGTTATAAACCATGTAAGGAATATCTGTGGGCCCTCTGCTAATCCAAGAACTAGAGTTTACCAATAATTTGTATAATAACCTACGTTCTTCTCTTTCATCGCGTTCCTCCAACTATTGTTTAACCCAAATTGAAACAACTAAATTAAAAATTGAAAATTTTATCCCATCAAATTGATTTTTTTCATTGATGCTAATAAAAATCCCAGTTTGTTACCAAGGTTTCTACTGTTTGTGTTGTGACTATCACACAGCCAGGTGAACTGGTTCCTTTGTGACAGCTTTAACCTTAACCCTCCCTGGTTTTCCTAGGCTGCTTCCTCTACCAACTTCCCTTCTAAGTTATGTTCTTTTTCATTTCTAAAGTCCAAGGCCGGTGTGACAGTTAAGAACTATGCTTGTGTAACTGATGCATAGGAAAAAAAAAAAAAAAAAAGACAGCCATATTCCCATCTTTAAAATTCCTCATTTAAGAATGACATCTAGGATGAAGAGAGGCATTTCATCAATGTTACTGCTGACCATCCGTGGTTTTCTAAGAACCTATAAAGTTTTTTAACTCTCTAACTTTATAGGTTCTTTTGGCTTTAAAAGTGTGGCCAAGTTCCTTCTGTGTGACTTAATGACCGTGTGACCTTGCATGTGGTCCAGGTACCCCCGCCCTAGTTTTTCTCTCATTTCTTAAGCGGGATTAGCAACACCTTGTCCACGTTGCTGGGTTATTTGTGAGGTACAAGACCGTCTGTAACAGAACTCTTACCCAAACCGTAATTATTTAAAAGGAAAGAAAAATGACCTTGAATTTCAGCGCGGAGGAGGTGACTGTTACGGACTGTTTCCACAAACTACCCACCGCAACAGCTGAGGCGGACGCTAAGGAAGGCTTTTGTGTGGCGCCAGCGCACCTTCCGGTCGGTTTGGGAAAAGGGAACGGACGATCTGAGGGTTTCTTCCAGCGCGGAAACCCGTAGCGTTTCTTACAGTGACTGTTAACTGTCCCCGCGCCATCCGCTCTCCTCCAGAGCAAAGCTACTCAGTTCAAGGCATCAAGATTGCCTAGTCCTTTTCTCACATCACCAGGAAAACTGCCTCCCGGCCCAGTCCTGGCTCCTCCCCGCCCAGTCCTGGCTCCTCCCCCTCCCCCACAATGCATCCCTCCGTTCCATCTAGGTGGCGGCTCTGTCACGTGTCACCCGACGGAGCGCGCTCCCGCTTGGCGCATGCGCAGAGAGCACTCCCCAGCTATTTTTCTCCGTGGCAGCGGCGGCGAGCGGAAGTCCTTGGGAGCGCCAGTTCCGTCTGTGTGTTCGAGTGGACAAAATGGCGAAGATCGCCAAGACTCACGAAGGTAAGCCCTCTTCCCGTGGTTCGGTGTCTTCTCTGCTGCCCGGCCTGACGACACTCTATTCTCCTAGGTTTTTGCCTCGGTTTGTGGTTTCTTTGGTGGGGTGCGGCGCCCGCGCTCGGGGGTCCTGGTGGTTTCCTCGGCGCTAGCGGCGCAGGCCACTGCCCCGCGTAATGGCGTCCTACTCATACAGCGGCGGCAGGCGCTTTGTTCCGTGTTTGGGTCCTCTTCCTTCAGAGTTGCTTCTCTTTTCTGGCCGGAAGGCCTCGTTCAAACGGCTCGCCAACAAGGAGTCCAGGGAAGGGGATCGGGGAAACGGGCCTGGAAGCCAGAAGTCTCGCTCGCCTTTCGGAACTGTTGTCCGCACGGATTTTGCATAGGAGAGTCAGGAAGCACCGAACTACGGCAGCCGCTTTTCAGGCAGCCCCAGATGGAGTTTAGCCTAACCGAGACCCACGCCTCTTAATCTTGTCTAATTTGTGTGTCTTCAGGCCTCTAAAATATTTCGTTTGGGGTTTTTTTGTATGAAGGGATTTGGGAATAAAATCTAGTGGTTTTTCTTCCCTTGATCACTTGAATATTGGTCTTGTTCTTTGGAGACTGATTATTGGCGGAAGAAGGAAAAGCATGATTTTTATTCATGGCCAAAGGTTTCGAGGTAGTTGATCGTTTTATGGAATACGGAAAACACAAAATTAGGAAAATGTTGAGAATAGGCGGCGTCCTTTAGGGAGTACCAGTACCCCGCAATGGCAGGAAATAGGGTCACTTCGGAAAAGATGAGGCACGGGAATTTGGAGGTGCATTTCGTGATTTCTGAGGTGGAATCTGAAGTGTTCATCCAACACGAGGTCTCCAAGAGTCACTTCTATTTCACTCGTCGTTTCCAAGTGCCTGGTTTAGTATGAGTGTGAAGTAACGAAATAAGGCCGTCAGAAGTTTTACAGGCTAATGGGGAAACGTGTGTATACGTCTTCATTCTTTTACGAGGCAGATTAATGCTTAAATGGAAATACAACATGTTGGGATGCTGGGTAACGGAGTGATTAATGTACGTTTAGGACTGCTTCATAGAGGAGATGACGTGTCCCTGGTCGAAAAGGATCAATCCGTTTTAAATTAGGGTGGCACATTTGAGCTTGAGAGAACATCTTGTAACGAGGCAGGGAGTCGTGGAAAGTGTGTTTGAGTAGTGTGGACTGTGGCAGTGCAAGGAAGGAAAATGTAGACGAATCTGGAAAGGTTGTTTGGGACCAGAACGTGAATGACATCGAATAATTGTGTTACCCACTAGAACTGAAGTCCAGCTTTCTGCAACTTCTGAAACATGCTAATTAATTGGCAATGATTTTAATATTCTTTTTAGATTTCAGCACTGTTTTAACCCTGAAGGGTTTTTAAGCACTTTCTTCTGTCGTTAGACTAATTTAGACAAATCTTGCAGAGTTCTTAAAAGATGTAAAGATGTTGCTATTGTTTGTTCATTTGGGGTATTTTGTGGCTTTACTTGTTTATTGGTACTTTCAAGATCCTTTTGGACAGGAAAATCAAAGTTTGGATCAGTTTCCCTGCTTTTCTGAAACCCAGTTGAAAACTGGTCTATAGAAGATTGAAATTCATTGGCCAAATTTGCTATTTTACTTGGAATCCTGTCCGTGTGAATTAACTGATGCTGTAAAGAAGTGTAGGAGTATTCAGTTAACATTAGGGCACTGTGTACAAGACACTGTCCATCACTGAGTATAAGACAGGAGATGATAAATGTTTAGTGGAATTGCACTGTAATATTTACATAGTTTCTTAACTCCCTTCCTCGTGATATTTTTCTAAAGAACTGTAGTCCTTTATGGTGCTTATCTGTTTCTGCGAATAAGTCATCTCTGATAATTTGGAGAATTCTTGGTGGGTTTTTATTTTTTTTCTTTGTGGTGCTACTATAGCACTTTATTATATTAGAATAGCCTGTTGTGTTAAGGTATTCATCCACTTTGAGATTATTGTGTACAGGAACTATATCTTGCTCCCCGGTACCTAGTGCCTAATGAGTACTGCATATTAACATTTATTAAGAGATTATATTGGAAATACTAAAAGTTTCACAGGAAGAGATCATTTTAAGCTAACTTTTGAATGATTGGATAGGTTTGGATACATTGTTTGGCTGAGATAAGTGAAAGTAGGACTTGTGAATATATATTGGGAACCTCCTGAACTGAGAGGAAGAAGTGTTAGGTTAGCATCACATTAAAGGTTCTGAATACTGGACTAGATTTGGCTTGGCTTTCCAGTGACTGCAGAATAAAGTGCCTTACTCCTTCTCCCAGGCGACCAGTCACTTCTGTGTTTTAGGAAAGTCATTGTTTGCAGTGTGAAGAATGACAGACCAACAATTCTTTTAAGTTAGTGGAGTAGTTGACATAGGAGGACTGGAGTTAATTTTTAAAATGTATAGTACTTGTTTTATTTTTTAGAGTTAGCCATCATAGTCCTTTTTTTTTTTTTAAGGCTATGGTTTTTTGTTTTGTTTTCTTTTAGATTTTATTTATTTATTTGAGAGAGCAAGAGATAGAGGGAGCAGAAGCAGGGGAGGGGCAGAGAGAGAGGGAGAAGCAGACTCCCTGCTGAGCAAGGAGCATGATGAGGGGCTTGATCCCAGGATCCTGAAGTCATGACCTGAGCAGAGGGCTCAACTGACTGAACCACCCAGGCGCCCCCCCATCATGTTCCTCTTTTAAGTAAAGAAGATTATGTAATCTTTTTATCCTAAGTAATGTTACTGATAAAGACTTTTCTTTGTTGTGTTTTGTGATTTAATTTTTTAATTTTTTAAAAAGATTTTATTTATTTGTCAGAGAGAGTGAGCACAGGCAGGCAGAGTGGCAGGCAGAGGTAGAGGGAGAAGCAGTCTCCCTGCTGAGCAAGGAGCCCGATGTAGGACTCCATCCCAGAACGTTGGGATCATGACCTGAGCCGAAGGTAGCTGCCCAACCAACTGAGCCACCCAGGTGTCCCGTGATTTTATTTTTATTTTTAAAGTAATGGCTGCATCAATAATTTTTATTTCAGTTTTGTGAATAAAATAATACTGTGTTCAGACTGAACTAGGTTATTGCTGTACTATCCTATATGTTTTTTCAGATTATTAGTTCCCATTGTTGAGCCAAACTGGTAACTGTTTATTTTTCTAATGCTGACATATTCCTTTTGAATATTTCTGCTAGGATCAGCCCTTAACATCCTCTTTAAGCAGCCTGATTGTTTATTACTGTGGTGGCTTACATTGTCCAGTATTGAAATCTGAAAAAGGAGCTGGACTGGTTCACATCAATAAAATCTTTTGGACCTTTCTGCATATTAAGTTGTGTCAAGTGTATACAGTTGTTAAAATACATAATCTTGCTCTCCAGCAAGATTGTTGACTTTGACAAACGAGGAAACACACTCTCTCTCTTCTTGGAATGGGGAAAATGGATTATCCTAAAATCTCATATATTGGCTTGTTTTGCCACTGTCTCTTGAATGGATTTTGGGGGGAATCACAAAGCTGAAAAAGCTTTCCCTAAATTTTTGCTTTTAGAATGTCTGGAATAGTCGTTGTAAACTTCATTTTCTGAGATTTTTATTTTTCTGTGTTCAGAATACTTACTATTTTGGTTTTGTAGTCTTCTAGTGTGAAAGTTGCTAGTAAAAAGAAAAGCAAATTGCTTAGATTTTTCTTTACTGTGTAATTAAAAATTGATTTAAGTAGTGCTAATAAGGGATTAATAAATAAGGAATTGATACTATAGTGATCAGTTAAAAAATTTACCACCATAGTTTTCTTGTTGAGCTTTGTGTAAGGAAAAGTGTGAGAGTTGGGATATAGAATATACTTTCTATTTTCTGGATGTCATTTAAAGGTGTCATATATGAGAAATCCTTGCTCACTTGCTTTTGCCTGTTGGGAGAATAGGTAACACACACGGACCAGACTAAGGTGTCAGTAACATCTAAGGGCTGTGCCTCTGTGACATGTAATGAACAGTGATTATAACATTTTTCAATTGTTTTCACAATCAATTAAAAATGAGGAATAAAAAGATACATCAAGGAGGAGAAAATGCTGCAAGCTGGATGAACATCTGGAGCGTGGAAGAAAGAAAAGGCACAAAGTGGAAACCAGGAGAGAAACAGAATTGGTGGGGAGCAGTTAAACAGTTTTATCAGATGTGACTAGTGAGGTTTTGTCTCAAAGTTTGATATAAACTTGATATATAAAGTTTGATATAGGTTGTAGGTTAAATTATAAACAGAAGGTCAGATATTGCCCATCTTTTAAAAGACCCCCCCCCCCAGTTCCACACTGTTCTTTTAAAGTCAAACTCAACTCCCACTTAAAACACATGATGTATTTGTATCAGAAATGTTTGTAATTTTAATATTTATCACCTTTTTTTCTGATTATAAAAGTAATGTAATTTTAAAGGAAATGGAAAGTGGAAGTCATTTTTAAAAAAATATTTTTTGATTTGTCAGAGAGAGCGTGCTGTGCACAAGCAGGGGGAGTGGCAAGCAAAGGGAGAAAGAAGCAGGCTCCTTGCTGAGTAAGGAGCCTGATACAAGGGACTCATGACTTGAGCCAAAGGCATACACTTAACTAACTGAGCAACCCAGGCGTCCCGGAAATGATTTTTGAATGAGTTGAGATACCAAGCGGACTGCTCACAAATTTCAATAATTCACACTGTTAATTAATGTCTATCTTCTAGGGAAGGGTTTGTTTTCTGATACTTGGAAGCATTCCTGGGATCAGAAATCTCCTCCAAAAAGAGGGGAATTTCAATCGAATAATGACATCTATCTTCTGTAGGTAGTTGGAGCAAATTTAGTTTGGAAATGTATGTTTATATCTTAACATTTATTAAGATTTTACCTTACCAGTTAGCAAAATAAATAAAACTAGAAAAGGAAAAGAAATGAACATTGAGAAGAATTGGGACTTTTAAGATGGAAGGTATTTCATAAAAGAGCTAAAAAAAAAATCTGTTTTCATCCAGCAGAGGACTCCCATTTCAAAGAAGAGAGAGCTTTTCTTTTTCTGTTGTGTGGGGTCAGAGGCCTTGGTTTCAAGGGGCTAGAAGAAGAACAAAGAATGAGGAAAAAAAGGGCAAAACTTAAGAGAACTGTGCTTACATTCTTTAAACTTTTTTTTTTTTCAAGATTTTATTTATTTGACAGAGTGAAAGAGGGAGAGAGAGCACAAGCAGGGGGAGCAGCAGGCAGAGAGAGTGAGAAGCAGCATCTCCGCCTAGCAGAGAGTCTGATGCAGAGCTCTGAACCCAGACACTGGGAACATGACCTGAACTGAAGGCAGACGCTTAACCGACAGCCACCCAGGCTCCTGTTTTTTTGTTTTTTAACTTTCTATTGAAAACTGCAAACATACAAAAATAGAGAAGTGAAATGAACCCCCATGTTGCATCGTAGCTTCAACAGTTACAAACATGGGCCTGCTTTTGTTTATCTGTATTCTGGTCCCTTCTTCCTTCCCATTATTTTGAGGCAAATACCAGGCATCTTTTATCCATATTTTTCAGCGTGTGTCTCTAAAATGTAAAAACTTAAAAAAAAATTATTGCATCTAAAATTAATGCAACACAATATCCAGTGTTCAGTTTTATTGATTGCCATATAAAAAAATACGTTTTCCAGTTCATTTGAATCAAGTTCCAAATAAAGTCTATACATAGATTAGTCTTAAATCTTTTATGTTCCTCCTCCATCTTCTTTTTTCCTTGCAATTTATTTGTTTCAGCACCTTTGTCTTGTAGAATTTCCCATACTATGCAGGAACAGGGAAGAGAGCAGAGCAGATACCCACTGCTCTCTCCTAGACTCTCCTACCACTACTGCTGCTAAGATGTCTGAAGGCCCACAAACAAGGGAGGTGGCAAAAAAATTACTGGCTTTAGGGATGAACATGGTTCTGAAATCATACTTCAGGCATAGGTTGGACCAGTCATGGCAAGGAAATCTGATGAAGGATTTGCAAAATCAGGCGCCCCTCCCACTATAATTTTATTGGCAATGAATCTACTCTCACAGTTCTTACATAGGTGGTTATTTCTGTCTGAGATAGTTTTGCTTGAGTGCCTGTAATACTCGTACCTTAAAATAGGAATACCAACTTGAGAAAAACCTCATTCTCGGATAGTTTACCTTTAGGGCTCCTCCTTTACTGAGGCTCTTGCAGACTTTGGTAAATAAAAGGTGAATACTTTTTTAGCGCACGTATACATACGTGTGCGCATATACAAGCAGCCGGGAGAGGGAGGGAGAGAATCTTAAGCAGACTCTGTGCTGAGCATACCCCCCAAGGGGCTTGATGCCATGACCAGCTTGAGGCCACAACTCTGATGCGACCTGGGCAGAAACCAAGTCAGGGGCTTAACCTGCTGAGCCACCCAGGTGCCCCTAAAACAAGTTGAACACCTAACTAGTACTTTGATTTCTTATCTAAGGCTCTTTTTTTTTTTTTTTCTGTTAAAGTTAAACAAGTACTAGACTGCCAACTCTGGGGATTTGAAGGACAACCCATAACTTCAATTTTAAGATTTGAAATCTGCCATCACGATTCTTATTTTGTTTTCAGTGTCAGTAACTGAGAGTCTTTCTATATATGCTCCCGCTCCATAGATTGTGCTCAAGTTGTGGGGAGAGTTGGGTGGGGAACAGAAATGAAGCTTTCGATAATTTAGAAATCCACATTAGATATATCTGTCTCTTGATTACCACCCTCCCCCCGCCTTTTTAACACCATATAGCTGGTATTTTACTAATCTCACTTATCCCAGCTCGTCTTCATTTTACTTGTTTTCATTTCTTCCATTTCATCTCTCAAAATGTTTCTTTCTCTGTTACACGGAATAATTCAGCTCTTTTCTGTTCTCAGACTCATGTAATCAAGCCCACCAAAAGGACTTGTAAGTTTTTCATAAAATTAAACGTATACTGCTTTAAGACCCAGCAGACTAGATATCTATCTGTAAGACTAGATATTTACCCAAGTACTATTAAATGCCATATTTACTTAGAAACCTGTGCGTAAGTGTTCTGTAGCAACCTTATATGTAATCTTTACGAAGTGCAAGCAACCTGGATGCTGTCGTGCATTGGAATACTACTTGATGAGAAGTACTGATAGATGTGTCATGAAGACTGGAGTATTTGTGGGTCCACGTGGATTAGAGTGCCAGCTTTTATGTGTGGCCATGAGGAGATGGCCGCCGTCTCTTCTTGTCCAGTCGCTAGCAGACAGTATCCATTTTTCTTTATCTTCACATCTGAATGTCTCAACTACAGGGGGTCTGAGTTGGAAAGGGATGAGTCAGGAACAGAGGATTTATTCATGCTGGTTATAACTGAAGTAGGAAGAGAGTAGCATAAACATTTCCTCCTTTCTCTGTCTCCTCAAGTCTTTTATTTAACATTTTGGGCCTCTGGTTATTCTAGTTGGTGTGTTCCTTCTTTTTTTTCCCTATTTTTGCTAACAAATCTTACACATTTGTTGTCAGAAATGATCTTGCTCATCTTTGGTTTGTATTTCAGAAAGTACAGGAATGCCTGCATACTGGTAGCTACCATTTTGTGTGGGATAGCTTTGAAAATAAGAGATTAGAGGCAAACTTTTCCTTTCTGAGAGATGCAGAATGTTTACAAAATTTGGAAAAGTTACTTTTAATGACTCCTATAGATTGAAAGTTACTTTTAGTTACGAAATAGTGTAAGGTACAGAAAAGTACAGGAGAAAATACAATTTAATGAACCCAGTGTGATCAATTGCTCAGATTTACCGGTTCTTAGTATTTTGCCATATTTGTGCCACAGATTTAGTTTATTTTTGTAAACAAAATATCCCAGTTATTTTTTTGTATAAATATTTGAGTTTATTGAGTTTATCATATTTCATATTTTGATGCATAGTTTTTTAAATACTGAGTTTTCTAGTTTTTTTAATTCTGTCATTTGCATAACTGAGTTGTGGAAACTGTTGTCTTGGTTTGTGGATAATGTGATGTTGGTGTAAATGTGCTGCAGTTTACAGTGGATGAACAAAACCCAGGAGCTTCTTAGGCTTTTTTATCCATAGTTTGAAGCAGATACACAGCACCTGGTTTGCACGTAAAATTGAACTATACAACTTGTAGAAATTTGGTAATGAATTCCCTTCAGAATTAATTAACTATCATAAGCTGCCTAGCCCCTAGGTATTTTGTTGCTGAATTTTATTTAATAAGAATCCAGTCATGATACATAACAAATGAATTCAGTTTTTTGAGTCGTTTTGCAATTAGAAAACTCTGTTGCTAATCCTTACATAAAATCAGTAGGTAAGATTCAGTAGATGAAGGTAGTTCCTGAATAAATGTTACCCAGATGAAAGACTAGCTGCTGAAAACTTGGGATTGGGAAAACTAAAGGAAAATAAAACTATGATATGTGTGTGTGTGGGGGGGAAGAGAGTATAGTATGATGCAGTTTTTTGGAAACAAAACCCCTTTCCTATTTTTGGTGGTGGTGGTGGTGGTGGTTCTGTATGAGCTAGAAAAAAGTATAACCTGCCCTAAATGGGAAATTTTGTTAAGGACCAGCTGGGGTTGGAAGTGGAGAGTTTCCTGGGTGTTTGTTGCTAAAGTAGAAACCTGGGCTCTTCAGTTCGAGGTTCCAGCTTAATGTATCTGAAGCCTGGAGTCGGTTCTTTCAACATGGGCCCCAGGTGATTTCAGTGTAGGTTGTTAGTAGTTATACTGATGCTGTAGAGGTGGAGACCGTGAGTATTCTGCTGGCTTGATTTACCCATTGGTATGTCCTGTTTGGATCCTAATGGCAGTAGTATTTGTGGTCTGCTAGAAGAACCTATTTACTTAAGAGTGGTCCCTGCATCTAGTGTTTGTTTTTAAGCCTCAAATATTTCAGAAATGCAAATGTTCAGAAAGAAAAAAATAAAGACTTAATCTCCACGCACCCCTTAGACCGAAGTTTATTCTTCTGTATTTCAGGGCAGAAAATTCTGGGAGTAAGGGAAGAGACCACATGTGGATTTAAACTTTTAAAAAATAAACGTCAAACAGAAACAAAACTAGAATATTAAAATAAACCACCCAGCTTACCTGAGGATATTTCTATTTGTGATTGATCATGGTAGGGGCCCCTGGCTGCCTGGGCTGCTGTAACAGTTTTGAGGGAAGAAATGCCAGAAAAAGTAGTAACTGTGGAGATAGTGGTGCTGTGGATGCTTGGTAGTGATGACAAACCGGAGCCGCAAATTTCAGTGGTAAACTGTTCCGTTCCGTTGTGTTTCTGAGACTTGCTCCCACTTTTACAAGGGAAAATGTGTCCGGCTAGGCTTTGGCCTGTATACTGTTACTGCATTTTCTGCTTTAAACCACACCCATCTAGAACTCCAGCTGGTTTTCTCCCTCTTTTGAGGGCGTGGGTTGGGCATTTGAATCTTTTTCCTTTTGGTCCTTGCAAACTAGTAAATGAGCTTTTTTAAAGTGCCTAGTGTCAAAGAATTTTAATTCGGTTGAAGGTAACTAGCTGGCAAGAGTTCATTCATTCATGGAATGCTTTTAAGTACTTCATGTTCATTATCTCATTTAATCTTTTTTTTTGTTTTAAGATTTTATTTATTTGACAGAGATCACGAGTAGGCATAGAGGCAGGCAGGTAGAGAGGGGGAAGCAGGCTGAGCAGAGAGCCCGATGTGGGGCTCGATCCCAGGACCCTGAGACCATGACCTGAGCCGAAGGCAGAGGCCCAACTCACTGAACCACCCAGGTGCCCCTCATTTAATCTTTAAAAAAAAAAAAAATACATAGGAAACTGGGACACAGAGGGGAAATAACATTAATTTGAAGAGAAAGCCTTTATTTGAAGGCAGACATTTTGATTCCAGAGCTCAGACTCTTAATCATAAAATTCATGTCATGGTGTTTGTAGTCAAACTGTAGGGCTCTGAATTCTAGGCTGTAAAGAATTTAGACTTTATCCTTTATTATTTTATTTTTCAGAGTGTGGTCCTAGATGTTTAGGACAGCACCTGAGAACTTGCTAGGAATTTAGAAACTTGGGTCTGATCCAGGCCTCCTGCATTTTAACAAAATCTGTAGATAGTTTGTTGCCCATTCTAACTTGAGAACCACTCTCCATAGTGCTGTTGGTTTTGCATTTCTGGTCTTGTTGAGTTTAAATGATCTTGACTGCTGTTTTTGGTCCCTTATCAACATCGACAGTATTATTTTTTCATTTGGGGAAAGGTTTAGAATTTGACAGTAATTTAAACTTTGGTAACCTGTTCTAATTTGTAGTTGATGAAATGGTAAACATCTCTTCTGTGTACAAGTATTCTCTCTTGAGGTGGAGATGTATTAAGTGTATTAAAAATCAGTACTAGGTATAGTTCTACTAACTCCTTATGTATTATAGTTATTTTAAAGTTTATGTATTTAGAAGAGTAGTTTGATACCATATTCCTACTAGAGACATGCATTGTTTTGGGTCTCTTTGGAAAATTAAACTCTGTATTAACTTTCTTACAGATATTGAAGCACAGATTCGAGAAATTCAAGGCAAGAAGGCAGCTCTTGATGAAGCTCAAGGAGTGGGCCTTGATTCTACAGGTTATTATGACCAGGAAATTTATGGTGGAAGTGACAGCCGATTTGCTGGATATGTGACATCAATTGCTGCAACTGAACTTGAAGATGTGAGTTACTGAGCATCATGAGTCAGGCATTTCTTTGATGAACAAAAATATAAAGGAATTTTCTGTTTTAGTCATTTTATTTAATCTGGGAAGACTTGGGGGGTTGAGGCATTTTTCTTTTGGAGACTAAAACTGTTTGAAGGTGTCCTTCCTCTTTAAGGTCCAGAAACTTGTGGAAGTGATCACTTCTGATTCTTTATGTTAAAACTAATTTGTTTATCCAGCAAAGAACCTGCAAATCATTAACTGTCATAAAGTAAATCCCTTTTGTTCCCTCCTGATCTCTATCTAGAGTAGCCAGTGTGAGATGTGACTTTATTGTAGATAGCCATCTGTCCTTGCCACTTTTGACTACTGACTTGTGTTTAATGCTGTGTGTGGTTTTCCCCTTGGTATCTTTTTTTTTTCTTTAAAGATTTTATTTATTTATTTATTTGTCAGAGAGCAGAAGTAAGCACAAGCAGGGGGAACAGCAGACAGTGGGAAAAGCAGGCTTCTTACTGAACAAGGAGTGGGACTCAATCCCTGGACCTCTGGGACCTGAGCCAGAGGCAGACACCCAACCTGACTGAGCCACCCAGCCATCCCATCCCTTTGGCATTTTAATGAGAACTGAGTGCTGCTTATTACTGATGCTAATGGCCTTTTTTAGTTACTCTGGAGGATGACCACTTCTCATTTTGAAATGCATCCCTCCAAAAGTGTTTTTATATGGTCCTCATAGCTTGTTTTGTCAGACCATTCCAAATATCCACATTTGGTGAAGTGACTGTTCATTTTTTGCATAATTCAGTAACATTTTATGTATATGGATTTTATCAAACTTGTTTTTATTAAATGCAAGCCACATTTTATTTTATAGTTGGCACTTTTTTCTTTTAAGAAAAATTTTAAAGTTCTAGTGGTACAGTTTCCAGAAGCTAAGGAGGAAATTATGATTTTGTTTTTGAATAAAATAAATGAGGTGTTAAATAAAGTCTTGGGAGTTAATCTATTGTTGTACCTCTTATAGTTGTAAAGTAGCAATATAACATAGGTCTTTGAACATACTGCTAGGGAGACAAATACATTTAAAATTAATTATATTTTATTTGTGTGGTTTAATCATGTTTAAAAAACACGAGTTAAAAAAACAAGGAGGGGCATCTGGCTGCCCGAGTCAGTAGTGTATGAGACTCCTGAGGTTGAGAGTTTGAAAGCCACATTAGGTGTGGAGATTACTTAAAAATAAAATCTTTAAAACAACAACCAGGAAACTAGAGAATTCTAAATAAGCTTTTGGCAGTTTCCGAATTTGAAAAACAAAAAATTTTTTAAGTTTTTCCTTTGAAGATTTTAATTTATTTGTCAGAAAGGGAGAGTGGAAGCTGAAGCAGGAGAAGCAGCAGGCGGAGCAGGTAGAGGGAGAAGCAGGCTCCCCGCTGAGCAGGGAGCCTGATGTGGAACTTGATCCCAGAACCCTGGAATCATGACCTGAGCTAAAGGCAGATGCTCAACTGACTGTGCCACCCAGACATCCCCCCAAAACAAATTTCATTATGTTTTCTGTGAGAAAATGAAATGCTCAGGCTTTTTAGTCTATACCTACTTTATTTTAATTAGCTCCATAGAAATCATTCCTTGTTTAGCATTTTTTTTTTTTAAAGATTTTATTTATTTATTTGACAGAGAGAGAGATCACAAATAGGCAGAGAGACAGACAGAGAGAGAGTTGAGGAGAAGCAGGGTCCCTGCTGAGCAGAGAGCCCTATGCGGGACTCGATCCCAGGCCCCTGGGATCATGACCTGAGCCGAAGGTAGAGGCTTAACCCACTGAGCCACCCAGGCGCCCCTTGTTTAGCATTTTTTAAAGATAACTAAATTTAATTTCTTTAAAAGGTTTATGAATTGAAAGAAAACAAAAGGTGTTTGCAAGTTTTATGAACAAAGGTTTGGATACCACTTTGCCATTTAGTCTTTTGATATTATGTTGAATCTGTATATTCTTTGTAATTTTTTTTAAAAGATTTTACTTATTTATTTGACACACAGAGAGAGATCACAAGGAGGCAGAGAGGCAGGCAGAGAGAGAGGGGAAAGAAGGCTCCCTGCTGAGCAGAGAGCCCGATGCAGGGCTCAGTCCCAGGACCCTGAGATCATGACCTGAGCCAAAGGCAGAGGCTTAACCCTCTGAGCCACCCAGGCATCCCTATTCTTTCTAATTGTTAACTGCTGACATTTTTTTTTTTTTTAAAGATTTTATTTTTTATTTATTTATTTGACAGAGAGAGATCACAAGTAGGCAGAGAGAGAGAGGAGGAAGCAGGCTCCCTGCCGAGCAGAGAGCCCGATGTGGGACTCGATCCCAGGACCCTGAGATCATGACCCGAGCCGAAGGCAGCGGCTCAACCCACTGAGCCACCCAGGCGCCCAACTGCTGACATTTTGTTTGCAATTTTTGGTGGGGCATTTCTTTTTCTTCTTCTTTTTTTTTTTTTTTTAACAATTTTTATTAATATATAATGTATTATTGGCCCCAGGGGTACCGGTGTTTGAATCCTCAGGCTTACACATTTCACAGCACTCACCTAGCACATACCCTCCCAGTGTCCATAATCCAGCCACCCTGTCCCTACCCTCCTGCCCCCAAACAACCCTCAGTTTGTTTTGTGAGAATAAGGGCCTCTTATGATTTGTCTACCTCCCAATTCCATCTTGTTTCATTTTTTCATTCCTAGCCCCCGCCCTACCTCTCAGATTCCTTATATCAGCAAGTTATGATTGTCTTTCTCTGATTGACTTATTTCCTCAGCATAATACCCTCTAGTTCCATCCACATTGTTGCAAATGGCAAGATTTTGGGTGTTTTTTTGTTTTGTTTTGTTTTGTTTTGGATGGCTGAGTAGTGTTCCAGTGCATGTATATACCACATCTTCTTTATCCCTTCATCTGTCAGTGGACATCTGGGCTCTTTCCATAGTTTGGCTATTGTGGACATTGCTGCTATAAACATTTGGGTGCACGTGCCCCTTCAGATCACTACATTTGTATCTTTAGGGTAAATACCCAGTAGTGCAATTGGTGGGGTTGTAGGGTAGCCCTATTTTCATCTTTTTGAGGAACATCCGTGTTGTTTTCCGGAGTGGCTGCACCAGCTTGAATTCCCACCAACGGTGTAGGAGGGTTCCCCTTTTTTCTGCATCCTCGCCAACATCTGTTGTTTCCTGACTTGTTAATTTTAGCCATTCTGGTGTGAGGTAGTATCTCATTGTGTGGTTTTGATTTGTATTTCCCTGATGCCGAGGGATGTGGAGCACTTTCTCATGTGTCTGTTGGCCATCTGGATGTCTGCTTTGCAGAAATGTCTGTTCATGTTTTTTGGGGGGTATTTCATTGCAGGATGACGATGACTACTCATCATCTACAAGTTTGCTTGGTCAGAAGAAGCCGGGATATCATGCCCCTGTGGCATTGCTTAATGATATACCACAATCAACAGAACAGGTGACTTTCCTTTTGTTCTTCTCCCCTCCTGCCCCTTTTTAAAAATTAAAACCAGAGTTTATTCAGCTAAGGAAAACTGAATGTCTCAATTCCCATGGAAGCTCACATAGTTTAGAAATCAAGTTGTTGGAATGTCTTGATGAGAGTTGATTGGGAGGATTAGAAGTAATAACCTGATTTATTTTGTTAAGGTAATCATTTCATTTAAAAAAAAAGGAAATCATTTCGTGAAGAGTTGAACGATGTGGACATGCATATTGTCTCATTTCCCTCTGTCTTATTTTTTCATGTTAATATTTATTCTGAAATGATAGAAGATAATTCTTTCATTAGTAGGTGTTTATTAAACATTTTTACATGTCTTCTCATGTTCTGGTTTTTACATACTCTCTTTGGCTATTTAATAAAGTGGTTGTTAAATGAAGCCTGCCTCTTTTCAGTATGATCCATTCGCTGAGCACCGACCTCCAAAGATTGCTGACCGGGAAGATGAATACAAAAAGCACAGGAGGACCATGATAATATCCCCAGAGCGTCTTGATCCTTTTGCAGATGGTAATTCTTTCCCACTTTTCTATAAGTTTTCAGGAATTTATTTGTCTTAAGTTGTCTTTAGCCCTTTGATTTTTTTTGGCATGCTTATGAATTTGCTTTTCTTTTTTAAAATCCCCCTTATTATAGATATGTATATAGATTTGGTTGAAGTCACAGATGCCATATTCTTCATCTTTATAATGCAAGTTTTCTTTCCAGGTAGAAGGACAAGAAAATAATGAGCCAATGCCATAGAAACGCAAAGGGTTAAAGGTTTTTCTTTTACTTTTGTTTTGGGTACGCTTTCTATACTTGGAACAAATGTGTTTTTCTGCTCAAAATACTTTCAAACTATTGAAAGTTTTCATTCCAAATCCTAGACTTTTGGGCTTGTTACTTTTGAGAAACTGTTTCTCACATTAGAGCTCCCCTCATATTGCTCTAAATATAGTTTAGTAAATGCACCTACTTTGCTCTAAGCATACTTAAAGTTAAAACAAAAGTATGTATACAAAGACTTTGATATTTTTAATAGTGGAGTCTGTTTTGCTAATTTTAGTGTGCAGGTCAGCACAAGGGGCATAGTGAGCCTGATGGAAGCTTTCCTCAGGTGAGTTTCAAAAACAAAATTAGGTGCCTGTTTCTTAGAATTAGATTCTGCTGCAGGTTTACAAATTAGACTTTCAGCCTGCATGAATTAGTAGGGATATTCTTTTTTTACTTGCATAATTGTAATTGATTTAAACATGTATGTCAGAATTCACAGGCCCATACTAACTGTCCTTAATTTCTTTCCTACAGCAGTACTGCTATATGCCAGTCCTGTCTGCATTCTTAAGGGTGCAGTTCAACACATCCTCTCTAGATTATGGTGAAAAAGTATTCCAAAGGAGGTCTTATCAGAGCTAGTGTCAGAAAGAATGACACTATCAATTGGGCATGATCTTCAGCATAGGAAATGTCTTGGAATTTTATTATTTTTTCCTAAATTGTGATGCTATACTACCGGTATAGCTAATTATCACATTTCTAAAACATAGTGTGCCTCTGTGAATCTTGTTATATACTGTTTGGGCTTCTTTAAGATATTTTGAAGTTTGAAAGCAAATGCTGAAACTCGAACCAAGAGACTAACACATCTCTTTGTACACCACTTTTCTTCTGTGTGCAACATAATAACTGGTAGAAGTAATATATTTCAAGTAATATGTTTCCGATTGTAATTTATACTTTCTAAGAAAATAAAAATGTTTTTGGGTCAACGAAACTTAAAAAGAATGAAGCCCTTTTTAGTAACATGACATCAGAGTAAGATGATAGGTGTATTTTAAAAGTCAGATTTTCTAAACTGCAACTGTTTTAGAACGTTATATGGAGAACTTCTCTAGATATAGTTATTTGTAGTCAGGATTTTAACAGCTTGCAACAGGTAATGTTTTGAATATAAATATCTTTCCAAAGTGTTACTAATGGTAAAGAGATAATTTTCTAGGCTTCTATTCTGCTGCTTGAAGTCAGAACTGCTGATGGAGACAAAGGCACGAAAGTGTACGTATTCCGGATTAGCAACCCAGGAACCCATCACTTCTGAAGACTCTAAACTGTGCTGTCATTTTGTTTTTATATGCATTAAAATATTTGTTTTAAACTGCTGTAGATATGTTTGTGTTCAAACAGGTTAAATTGATCAGCAAACTCAATAAAAAGTAAGATGTATAATTATTAAAGCTTTCCATCAAAAAATAAATTAAATGATTATGCAATAACATAACATTAGAGCAGGGCAGATAAATCATTTTAACCTAATTATCTTTTATTTATTGTACTCTTGTCCTGTTGCTGTTCTTTTCTGCAGGAGGGAAGACCCCTGATCCTAAAATGAACGCTAGGACTTACATGGATGTAATGCGAGAACAGCATTTAACTAAAGAAGAGGTGTGTGAGCGTGGTTTTTCTTATTTTGGTGGTTGTGGAAGAATGTAAAAAGAAATTTCAGATTGAGAGACTTTTATGTTTTCCTTTTTATTTGTTGCACAAGTAATATTTTTAATAGTATTAATAAAAATTAAATTGAGAAAGAACCCTTACCCAAAATTCTTTCTCCTCCCAAATTAAACTTTTCATACTTCTGTGTCCTTTTCTAGTCCTTGGCCCTTTGGCTGTATGTCTGGGTGTGTACACATACATGTAAATATATGTGTAGCTATACACAGACATTTATCTTGTGGTTATATCTGGGGGGAGGATTGGTGGTGTGTGTCTGAAACAGATGGCTGAGGGAAAAGTCATATAGTTAAATCATTCCTTGAAAAGCTTCTAAAATCTTCCATAAGATTCAGTTTGGATATGGGTAGAGAATTCTGAAGGATTCTTATTGACCTGCGGTGATAGCTCCTTTTTTTTTTTTAAAGATCTTTATTTATTTGACAGACAGATCACAAGTAGGCAGAGAGGCAGGCAGAGAGAGAGGAGGAGGCAGGCTCCCTGGTGAGCAGAGAGCCCGATATGAGGCTCAATCTCAGGACCCTGGGATCATGACCTGAGCCGAAGGGCAGAGGCTTGAGCCACTGAGCCACCCAGGCACCCCTCCATTTTGTTTTAATAGTAAGCCTCCATAACATTATTACAAATATGTAATGTGTCACATGGAATAAGTGCGGTAATGGAACCTTATTAAAAATCATGGGGTAAATTAAATGTACATTTGTTACAACTACATTGTATATGATTTACGTAGTTATAATTTTTTTAAGTTTCTGCTTTTAGCCACTTTTCTATGTTACTACATAGTCTGAACTGTTACATATGTGAATTTTAAATGAAATTTCTTCAATGAAAGCGTTACTCTGTAAGATTTTACTTCACTATTTTTAAAGTAGGGTGCTCTGTGTTACAAATTCCAGAGGTGCTCATCTTCTGTTCAGAAAGACACTGTATAGAACTAGAAATACAGAAAGGAAAGGGAAATCAGGTGGGACTCCCAGTAGCATAGAAAGCAGAACAAGCCAAGACAATGACATTAAATTGAATGACTGCTGATTATATGAAAATATGTTAAAAAGGTTTTGGAGATACTCAATGCCTGTTGAAATATTTTTAGAGAGAAATTAGGCAGCAGCTAGCAGAAAAAGCTAAAGCTGGAGAACTAAAAGTTGTCAATGGAGCAGCAGCGTCTCAGCCTCCCTCAAAACGAAAACGGCGTTGGGATCAAACAGCCGATCAGACTCCTGGTGCCACTCCCAAAAAGCTGTCAAGTTGGGATCAAGCAGAGGTAATTTATTTTTATTTTTAATGACGATTGTTACTATTTTTGGATTTTCTGTCCCACATGGAGTGTGTTAGCCTACTCTTGTTGACATCAAGTTAACACAGACCAGGTGGCTCAAACAATAGACATTGATTTTTTTCACAGTTCTGGAGGCTTGAAGTCAATATCAAGGTGCCAACAAGGTTGATGTCTGGTTAGAGTACCCTTTGGCTTGTAGAAGGTTGCCTTCTTGCTGTGTCCTTACGTGGCCTTTTCTCTGTGTGTGCATGAAGAGAGTAAGCGAGGTCTCATGTCTCTCCAAAGGACACCAGTGCTGTCAGGTTATGGCCCTAACCTTAGGACCTCATTTAACCAGATTACCTCACTAAAAGCCTAATTTCTAGATAAAATGACATTGGTGGTTAAGGGCTTCAACATAAGTTTTTTGGGGGGAAGACACAGTTCAGTCCATAACCTGGAATAAAGGAACGTCCCTTCTGGAGTATTAAAATAGATACTTCAATATGTCACATTGTGGAGGTTGAGTACAGTATGGTGATCTTCATTTTCGAGATGGATAATTGAACCACCTGACCACTGGTGTCACGTGGGTAGGGCTACCGCATTACCTTAGTCAGTTCGTTTTCTTAGAGAACATGTTTGGGGATTGTTTTTACGGTTTTATTTGTTTAAACTTTTTCAAAATTGTAAAATAATAATAACATAAAATTGCCATTTTAACCATTTTACAATGTACAGTTTGGTGGCATTAATTACACTCACAAAGTTGTATAACTATCTCCACTAATTTTGAAAGTTTTTCATTACCTTGAGCAAACAGTAATCATTAAGCAGTACTTCTCTATCCCCTCTAGCCCCAGAGAAAATTTCAGAAGAAGAATATTTCCTTGAGAGCTTTTTTTTTTTAAAGATTTTATTTATTCATTTGACAGAAATCACAAGTAGGCAGAGAGGCAGGCAGAGAGAGAGAGGAGAAAGCAGGCTCCCTGCTGAGCAGAGAGCCCAATGCGGGGCTCCATCCCAGGACCCTGAGATCATGACCTGGGCCGAAGGCAGAGGCTTTAACCCACTGAGCCACCCAGGCGCCCCTCTCCTTGAGAGCTTTTTAGTTGAATTTGTTTCCTGTTTTTCCTTTCCAAAGTAGAAATAATAAAAAACCTTAAGCTGTTCCCACTATGAAACTGACCAATATGCCTATGTCTGTTCTCATTTACTCCTTTATTTCTGAGTTCTAAGTGCAGGTTGAACAACAACTTTACATACTATTTCCCATCCCCATCCCCTGTTACTACTCAGAGACTTTGTGTAACGTCAGTTTTTTCTCTGTACTCCAGGTTATTATCAGCAAACACTTTGTACCCATTTTTCTCTTTAAAGAACAAAACACTACAGGACACCATCCCTTGATCCTCACATCCCCTTCCAGGGACCACCGCATTTCTGGCTCTTCACCACAGAGTGCTTTGAATGAGTTGTCTAAAGCTGCAGTCTCTGCTTATGCCACTCCACCAAAACATCTCTTGTCAAAATCACTTGACCTCCTGGTAAATTTGGAGATCAGGTCTCAGTCCTCATCCTGTATCATAACATCATAGATTCTATCATTTATCAGTGGCATTGACCATTACTTGATTCCCTTTTCTTAGGTTCTGGACTTCAGTCTCTCCTGTCCTCCTCATACTTTCCTCACTGACTCCTATTCCTCAGTCTTGTTTGCTGGATCTTCCTCAGCTTCCTTTAACTTGGGGGTTTTCTAGTGCTCAGTCCTTGGACCTCTTTTCCATCTAAATGCATTCCATAAGATCTCATTCCTGTCTACATATACCATCTCTGTAAGATGCTCCCAAATGTACAAATCTATCCCCTACATGTCCTGAGTTCCTGGACTTGACACTTTGATTTCGATGTTTAATAGACATTTCAGAACGAGTGTTTCTTTCACTTACCCTTTCCGCCCTGTTTCCATGTCTGTTGGTGTGAGCCAGATCCTTAGAGTCATGTCGGTGTCATCCAGTAGTTACTCTCTTGTCCCAAATTCTATCCATAAATAAATTTTTTTGGCTCCACCTTTAAATATATTCGGAATCTAACCTCTTTTTATTACCTCTGTCTCCACCGCCCTAGTCTTAATCACTTACTTTTTTTTTCCCCAAAGATTTTATTTATTTGACAGACGGAGATCACAAGTAGACAGAGAAGCAGGCAGAGAGAGAGGAGGAAGCAGGCTCCCTGCTGAGCTCAATCCCAGGACCCTGGGATCATGACCCGAGCTGAAGGCAGAGGCTTTAACCCACTGAGCCACCCCCGTCAATAATTTTTTTTTAAGTTTATTTATTTACTTCAGTAATCTCTGTACCCAGTGTGGGGCTCAAAATTCATGACCCTGACATCAGAAGTTGTATGCTCTTCCACCTGAGCCAGCCAGGCACCTCCTAAGGTCACTGTTTTAGTATAAGATTACTGCAGATTTATTTACACACCATGACAGTATTTTCCCAAACCCAGAATTGGAATATAATAAACCTAATAATTTCCTCACACTTGAGTTTAAGGTAGACCTTGAGGAGTTCCCATTTGCTTGCTGATATGTGAGAAGATTTGGTTCTCTAGAATATGTTATTATTCAATTTATTATTTGTTTTAAAGATTTATTGATTCAAGAGAGCAAGAGTGCACAAGCAGGGGCAGAAGGAGAAGCAGATTTGCCTGCTAAGCAGGGAGCCTGACGTAGGGCCTCGCTCCCAGAACCCTAGGATCGTGACCAGAGCCACTCAGGCACCCCTAATTATTATTAAATTTAATTATGTAATTGACAATGCTAATTTTAAAAACTGGGAAAGAGAAACTTGTGCTGTTATTTGTATGCTCATGAAACCTAGACACGAGAATTTGTCTTATAAAACTGTAGAGTTTCAGATGCTGTTTTCTTTCATTGTGCTCGTTTAACACAGCTCCACCCTAAATCAGAACTGTGGGAGTTACAGTGGATAGTACGAAGAGTTTATTTCCTACCGGATCAGCAGGAGAAGCAGTTGCCAAATAGGAAATTTTGAGCAATTTATCTGTTTCACTCACCTAATTGAAAATTTCTCAGCTCTGAATGATACATAGAATCTTCTTAATGCAAAAAAAAAAAAAAAAAAAATTTTGAGCCTTCAATTTGTTGTGGTATTTATGCAGTTTGCAAGTATAAAGCTAAATGGAATTCTTGTGTTGGATAGAGCATCCAATTTTAAATTTAAAAAGTGTATTACAAAACCTGTGGAATACTGCAGCGTCTTAAATACAAATTTTGTTTGCCTAACACTGAAGCACCTGCTGCTTTGATACTGTATTGTCTGCACTGTGCAAGTTGTTACCACGGGCTGTCGGATGCCTTGCATCACCTACTCCTTGTCTCCATTCGAACGATAATGGGAGAGCTTTGATTACTTCACTCTACTTCTGATGGTTTTTTCCCTAGTCCTGTCAGCATCAGTTCGAGAATAGCACAGATGTGACTGTAAACCTCAGGGTTTGAAGTTATCTGACAATATCTAGTTATATGATGATTACCCAGGTGATCCAAAACATACTTAGATTAATTAAACACACAAGAAATTGAACAGAAACACTAAAATAGTATCTTAGTGAAAACTCATAGATAATATGTCTCTAAGCACAATTTGGGAAATAGTGCTGTAATTTAAAGTTGACATTTTTTTTTTTTAAAGATTTTATTTATTTATTTGACAGAGAGAGAGATCACAAATAGGCAGAGAGACAGAGAGAGAGATGAGGAGAAGCAGGCTCCCTGCTGAGCAGAGAGCCCTATGCGGGACACGATCCCAGGCCCCTGGGATCATGACCTGAGCCGAAGGTAGAGGCTTAACCCACTGAGCCACCCAGGCGCCCCTAAAGTTGACATTTTTGATCTCAGATCTAGATAGAGAAGGTTTAGTGATTTTCTCAGAGTTACGGAGCTACTAATGATATATCCAAGGCTTATACCCAAATACATTTTTTTTTAAGGTAGGGCTTTTTTACTGCTTCAGATTATTTTTACATTGTTTTTAGTCAGACATACTTGCTATGAAGAAGGTATCTCTTAAGCAGGACAATTTACTCTCATTTATACAGAATAAGACTAAAACATTTGTTTGCAATTTTTTTGGTAGAAATTTTCTAGTAATTTTTGTGTGGCTGTGTAGGTATATGAAATCAAGTGTCTTTTGCTTTGTTAAGACCCCTGGACATACCCCTTCCTTAAGATGGGATGAGACACCAGGTCGTGCAAAGGGAAGTGAGACTCCTGGAGCGACCCCTGGCTCAAAAATATGGGATCCTACACCTAGTCACACACCAGCGGGAGCTGCTACTCCGGGGCGTGGGGACACACCTGGCCATGCAACACCAGGCCATGGAGGCGCAACTTCCAGTGCTCGTAAAAACAGATGGGATGAGACCCCCAAAACAGAAAGAGGTACTTCTGTTGGAATCTTGGTGTGGTTTGTGTTTGGGTGAGATACTGACTTGAATGAGTGTATGATATGTTTATAGGAGGAAATCTGTTCACATCTCTAGTCCTGGGTTAGAAAGGCAAATAATCAGTCGCTTTGGGGATAAAGAACTAAGGAGATCATATGCCTCAATTCTTTTCCCTTCTTGAAAACATACAATGTACCATTTTAGCCATTTTAAGTGTAGCGTTCAGTGGTGTAAAGTACAGTCGTAGTGTTGTGCAGCCATCACACCACTGTTCATTTCTAGAACTTTTTCATCATCCTGAACAGAAACTCTATACCCATTAAATGATAACTCCCCATTCCCTCCTCTTCCCAGCCCCTGGGAACCTCTGTTCTATTTTCTTTTTTTTTTTTTTTTTTTTTTAAAGATTTTTTTTATTTATTTGACAGAGATCACAAGTAGGCAGAGAGGCAAGCAGAGAGAGAGAGAGGAGGAAGCAGGCTCCCAGCAGGGAGCCTGATGCGGGACTCGATCCCAGGACCCTGAGATCACGACCTGAGCCGAAGGCAGCGGCTTAACCCACTGAGCCACCCAGGCGCCCTGTTCTATTTTCTGTCTATAAAAATTTGCCCAAATCTCTTGGTGTTTTTTTGTGTAAACTGTTTTAAGCTATGTTTTATTAATTTTTCGTGAGAGTAGTTGTGAGAAGTTAAGATTTATTTATTTATTTATTTATTTATTATTATTATTTTTTAAAGATTTTATTTATTTATTTGACAGAGATCACAAGTAGGCAGAGAGGCAGGCAGAGAGAGAGAGGAGGAAGCAGGCTCCCCGCTGAGCAAAGAGCCCCACGTGGGGCTCGATCCCAGGACCCTGGGATCATGACCTGAGCTGAAGGCAGAGGCTTTAACCCACTGAGCCACCCAGGCGCCCCAGATGTTAAGACTTAATAGTACATCTGTTACACTAAAATTTTATAAAGGATTTCTAATGATATGGGAGAGGGCTTAACATAGGAAAGAAGCAGTTTAGAATTGGACATGGGGCATAATCTCAACTGTATAGAGAAATCAGAAGTAGCTCAGGATGCACAAAGTGGCTGTTTCTGGGTTGGGCCTTTGTGCCTGGTTAAAAAAAATACTGTGGTGTTTTCTACTCCTCAGTGATTACTGTGTTTTTGTAATTAGTGGGAAAGAAACAAAAAATAATGTAGAAGGATAAATATGAAATGAAAATTTAAACTTTAAATGGGTCTCAATTTTAAGGATATCCTATTTTTGAACTTGACTAGTTTTAATATGTTAGCTTTTTGAGAATAAACAGTAATTTTTTAACAGTAGTTAAAATGTATTCATTTCCTCTTTTTTGTTGTTTTAAAGATACTCCTGGACATGGTAGTGGATGGGCTGAGACCCCTCGAACAGATCGAGGTGGAGATTCAATTGGTGAAACACCAACTCCTGGAGCCAGTAAAAGAAAGTCACGTTGGGATGAAACACCAGCCAGTCAGATGGGTGGAAGCACTCCTGTTCTGACCCCTGGAAAGACACCAATTGGCACACCAGCCATGAACATGGCTACCCCTACTCCAGGTAGATAATCTCCCATTGGAAATAATTTTTTTCCCCCGGAAGTATTTTGAATTTTTTTCCTCTTAGGTATTCTGTTTGCTATTAATGCCTACTTTTAGCAAGAATAACTGGATTAAAAAGTTTTGGTTTGATTTTATAATATGAAGCAATTAAAATTATAATTGATATTAACTGTCTTATATCCCAAGGGCCTATGTAATGATAAAGACATGCACTATAGATTGTAATGGAAATTTGCTCTTTTGGTAGGTCACATAATGAGTATGACTCCTGAACAGCTTCAGGCTTGGCGGTGGGAAAGAGAAATTGATGAGAGAAATCGCCCACTTTCTGATGAGGAATTAGATGCTATGTTTCCAGAAGGATACAAGGTAATAACAAGTATCGGTTTGGTGATATTTAGGATGTGGACTTCATTTAAATGTTTTTTGAAGAAATTGATTGGTCAAGTTTGTATTGGCCTTGCCCAGATTTACTACTGCTGTTCCATTCTTTTAGCTATTTCCAAGTATATTTCAGTTCCAAAAAGTAATGAGAGATGAAAAAAATGAATGGCATGAAGCTTTTATTACTTTTGGAAGGTGAGAAATTACAAGGACTTCTAGGACTGTACTTTGCTTACTGCTGCCTTCATGTGGAATAGCTTGAGGCTTTAGTTCATCAACTGTTGGAGATTGAAGCTCACACTTGGTCACAGTCTTACTTTGTGCCTCACAAGATTTTGTGTACTTAAGTTCTGGATTGCAGATAAGCACAAAGGATATTCTCTTTACCATAGCAGCTTGAAGTTTATTTTAAATTACAAAATTTTTGAAGTACCCGGGGCTCAGGAACCATTTGCTGGTCTAAAGGTAGCCTGTGGTCGTGTAACTGGAACGTAAGACATCTAGATGGCCTTTCCAGAGCCTTATGTTGCCAGTGCCTGCTGCTTTTTAAGTTTGTATTTGTCTGTTTTTCACCTTGTTAGATTTATATTAGAGTGTTTTAAGTGTGCATGAATTTTATAGCCTTCGCATAATGCTATGGAAATAGATGTTCTACAACTTACTGTTGACTGCCTAAATGTCTTCTCAGCTGCAGTCATGATTTTCTCAGTATCAGTAGGAGAGAAAAATCTTCGTGAAACTTAGGAGAAGTTTTTGGTTTAATCAAATGGTGTATTTTATAGGGCTTTGGTAAATATTTTACTTTTGGTTTTTATGCATTTAGTTTTATACACTTAAGTCATTTTTGTTCAACTTAAATATTAATATTTTAAAAAAGTGCAGAGATTTATTCTAATGGTTTTTCATTTTATTAAAATTAACGGTCTGTTTGCACTTTGTGAACTTACTTCCATTTATGGCCTGTCGGCTCATCAGCTTGTTTATATAGGTTAATGTTTGAAAGTGATCAGAATATTGTAAGCCTGCTTTAGGTATCTCATTTTCTGACATTCCTAATATTGTTAATTTATATTTCAATTAGGTCAGAAATATGAATGGTTGTCATACAGATTTTAAACATAAGAGCCCAAAGATGGGATCAGTGTTTATTCTTGCTTCCAAGCAAGAAGTGTCTAGCTAATAAACTGTAGGATACTTAGTGTAAATATTACTTACTGTGTTCTTATGTAAAATAATGAAACTTTATAAAGTCAAGAAAATCCTAAACTGTCTTTTAACTGTACTAGGTACTTCCCCCTCCAGCTGGTTATGTTCCTATTCGAACTCCAGCTCGGAAGCTGACAGCAACTCCAACACCTTTGGGTGGCATGACTGGTTTCCACATGCAAACTGAAGATAGGACGATGAAAAGCGTTAATGACCAACCATCTGGAAATCTTCCATTTTTAAAACCCGATGATATTCAGTACTTTGATAAACTTTTGGTGAGTGGTAATAGCAGAACTAAAATACTACTTTTTACTTAGGACTTCAAATTGCAATATCTTAATCTACCTTTACATTTTCTCTGTTTACTCTTAGGTTGATGTTGATGAATCAACACTTAGTCCAGAAGAGCAAAAAGAGAGAAAAATAATGAAACTTCTTTTAAAAATTAAGAATGGAACACCTCCAATGAGAAAGGTAAATACCAGTTCACTAAGTCATCAGGTTCTCCGTAATTTTATGTTTAGAAATCTGTAATTAATCTTTTCATCTTTACCAAGGGCAAAGTGTAAGAGAAAGAAAGGTGTGTAGTATGAGGGATTTAGCTTTTTAATCAAACAATTTATGCTAATAAGGATGTTGAAAAATGAGATTCTCCTTTTTGTTCTCAGGGCCTTTAAAACATGCTGAAGACACTAAGGTAATTAGTGGAATTATGTGAGGAATTACATAATACCATGTAATCTGAAAATGGGCATTGCTTTAGTGGAAATCGAGGAGTTTTATATTATACCCTGTGGCTCCCATTATCGTACTAAATTATTACGCTTTTTTGAATTAACTGAAAACATTGAACTTCTGTCACAGGAGTTCAGAGTAATTTGATGGGAATGTACTCATACTACCCTGTGTAAGATGGCTCTGAAGTTTACACTAAAAATATTAAGTTAAAGAAAATCATGGAGTAATTTGTTGTTCAGAACGCTTCAGTATAAAGGATTACAACTTTTACTCTTCCCTTTCTTCCCCAGGCTGCATTGCGTCAGATTACTGATAAAGCTCGTGAATTTGGAGCTGGTCCTTTGTTTAATCAGATTCTTCCTCTCCTGATGTCTCCTACACTTGAGGATCAAGAGCGTCATTTACTTGTGAAAGTTATTGATCGAATATTATACAAACTTGATGACTTAGTTCGACCATATGTGCACAAGGTTTGTTCTCCTCAAGTAGTGTTTCTGCTGGTTGAATATTTTTTAATATAAAGGGAATTCGTGGATTTTTAAAATCAGCTTATTGTATTTGTGAAATTTTAAAAATTCTGAAAACATAATAATAGCCAAGGCATCCATTCATAGTATAAAGGGAAATTTCAGCCCGTTGCAAGACATTGAGTTAACCAGTATTAAATTTACATGTCCTGAGACCCTTTTCTTTGCATATGCGTACATTACACATATACAAGTATGTGTATATATATATATATATATATATATATATATATAGAAGGAACTTTTTGTCATTTTCACAATGGATTCCTGTATTCATATTTTTTCATTTGCTTTTATTGGTATAACATTAGGATGAGAAAAGATGTGTGTTGGTAGCACGCCGTTTAGCATTAAGGATCCATCTTTCTGCTAGTGGTAATAATGGCTTAGAATTGTAAAATGGAGATTGATGTATAAGTTACTATCTTCTAAAATGTTGACTGTTAATCTGTGTGATTAATAGTTCTCCCCAGTTTTTATCTTAATATTTGTCTTTGTATATCTTGAACTTGCATAGTTACAATTTTTAATTCATCCCTTGATTAATACAGTCCATAATTACATGTTTCCTAGTAAAACATGTTTTGTACACTTGTGTGTTTAAATTACATAAATGGCCTATAATACATTTTTTCTATATGTATATAATTTTGTTACAGGAGTATGGCATTAGTAATTGGTGTAAAAATGTAGCTCTTTTTCTTTTTCAGATCCTTGTGGTCATTGAACCATTGTTGATTGATGAAGATTACTATGCCAGAGTGGAAGGTCGAGAGATTATTTCTAATTTGGCAAAGGTATTTACATTGTATTTCTAGAGAAGAAAGTTTGTCTTCATTGATGGAATTATTTGATTATATAAAGAGTTAAGGGTTAAAAAAAAAAAAGTTAAGGGTTAATGTTATCAGCTTATGACTATCCTTATTTCTTGACTTTTTAGGCTGCTGGTCTGGCTACTATGATCTCTACCATGAGACCTGATATTGATAACATGGATGAGTATGTCCGTAACACAACAGCTAGAGCTTTTGCTGTTGTAGCCTCTGCCCTGGGCATTCCTTCATTGTTGCCCTTCTTAAAAGCTGTGTGTAAAAGCAAGAAGTCCTGGCAAGCGAGACACACTGGTATTAAGATTGTTCAGCAGATCGCTATTCTTATGGGCTGTGCCATCTTGCCACATCTCAGAAGTCTAGTCGAAATCATTGAGCATGGTAAGTTGTAACATAACTTTGTCTTTTATAAGACAAGTGTCCTGAATTTGGCTTACTGATTTGGAGGGATAAATGGAAGGGCTTTAACTATATCAACACAATATAATTTATAATAGGAATTGTAACATTATCTGCTTGTAGGCTGTGGTTCATCCTGGCTTTGCCTCATTTTGTCCGATGTGAACAGATTCTTCAGTCTGACACAATGGTGAGGTTGTGAAAATTAGGAAATGTCACTTAGTTACAACCTGTGTTTGGTTTTCTAGGTCTTGTGGATGAGCAACAGAAAGTTCGGACAATTAGTGCTTTGGCCATTGCTGCCTTGGCTGAAGCCGCAACTCCGTATGGTATTGAGTCTTTTGATTCTGTGTTAAAGCCTCTGTGGAAGGGTATCCGCCAACACAGAGGAAAGGTGGGTTCACCAGATAGATTTTATTTTTCATTTGATTTCTACTCATTGAGGTTAAGGGAACTTTAATTTATTAAGTATGCAAACTTTTTATTTTAAAATAGGGTCTGGCTGCTTTCTTAAAAGCTATTGGGTATCTCATTCCTCTTATGGATGCAGAATATGCCAACTACTATACCAGAGAAGTGATGCTGATCCTCATTCGAGAATTTCAGTCTCCTGATGAAGAAATGAAGAAAATTGTGCTGAAGGTAATTGTTACAAATTTTTATCCCAGATTTGTTAATCAAGTTGGATGTGTTTTATGGTTCAAAGAGAATGTTAAAGCACGTTAAAAAAAATAACTGTTGTGTGTTAAGCCAGGCCAGTTTTACTATTATTTTTTAACCTTTTAGGTAGTAAAGCAGTGTTGTGGAACAGATGGTGTAGAAGCAAACTACATCAAAACAGAGATTCTTCCGCCCTTTTTTAAACACTTCTGGCAACACAGAATGGCTTTGGATAGAAGAAATTACCGTCAGGTAAACCTTCATTGTAAAAAATATTTTCAAGGTATTCCTGGCTCTCTCAGTCCGTAGAGCCTGTGGCTCTTGATCTCAGGGTTGTGAGTTCAAGCCCCACTTTGGTTGTGGAGCCTACTTCAAAAAAGAATATTTTCAAAAATTCTTTCCGCTAATTTTTAAGTCAGTTCAAATAAATGTTACATATTATTTTTTGCCCTGGTTACCTCACAGTATGTGCTTGATTGTGAAAGGAAATGAATTTTAGTTAGCCAGTTAATTTCCATTTTGATTTTGCATGCTATGATCAATTCCCAACCAGGAATTAATGTCTTTGTCTAGTTGAACGAAATGCTGAACCTGTCTAGGTAAAAACATGACTACAGTCTTACTTAAATCACTTTGACATATACCCACAGTTGTGGTGTTTTTTTGGGTCATTTTTCTTTTTAAGGTTTTTAAAACAGGAGTTAACTGTTCTCAGCATGCTTGCTAACCTGAATATATCTAAGGGGTTCTTTTTTCCTTCCTTTCTAGTTAGTTGATACTACCGTGGAGTTGGCAAACAAAGTAGGTGCGGCAGAAATTATATCTAGGATTGTGGATGATCTGAAAGATGAAGCTGAACAGTACAGAAAAATGGTGATGGAGACAATTGAGAAGATTATGGGCAACTTGGGAGCCGCAGATATTGATCATAAACTTGAAGAACAGCTGATTGATGGCATTCTTTATGCATTCCAGGAGCAGACTACAGAGGTATTATTACAAATTATATAATGGCAGATTGCTGCATTCATGTTTGTAAAACACATTAGTTTTCAAACAAATAATTATTACTAAAAAGTAATTGAGTTTAAAATTTTTAAAATGCTCTTGGTCTCATTTCAATTTTCTACGGAATACTCTTCTACTTTAAATCTTTAGATTTCATTTTGTTAAAACAGTACTAGCATTTTTAAACTAGTCAGTCACAAATTGACTTCTAGTTCTCAGCGTAGTTCTAAAATTTAACTTCCATTTTCTTTTCTTAGGACTCAGTAATGTTGAATGGCTTTGGCACAGTGGTCAATGCTCTAGGCAAACGAGTCAAACCTTACTTGCCTCAGATCTGTGGTACAGTTTTGTGGCGTTTAAATAACAAATCGGCAAAAGTTAGGCAACAGGCAGCTGACCTGATCTCTCGAACTGCTGTTGTCATGAAGACTTGTCAAGAGGTAAACTTTTGTGTGAGAGTCTTACTTCTTCACCAGATAGTTTCATGTGAATAGTAACATTTTAATATTATTATTATTTTTTATTACAGGAAAAATTGATGGGGCACTTGGGCGTTGTTTTGTATGAATATTTGGGTGAAGAGTACCCTGAAGTATTGGGCAGCATTCTTGGAGCACTGAAGGCCATTGTAAATGTAATAGGTATGGAATTTGCTGGTCATGTAAGAATTTTTTTGTTCTGTTCCTCTAACTTCGTTTTTTTGTTTGTGTGTTTTTGTTAAAAGTAAAATACAGAATCGTATTTAGGAGTTGAATAATGGTTTCTGATATTTTGTTTTACTTCAAAATTATAGTGAAGTTGGGATGTCCCAGAAGTCTTAATTGTTTAAACTCATTTATATTGTACTTTAAAAAGAGAAAAGAGAAAAGAGGACAAGGTTAGGACCTGTAAGAGAGGTGGGAATAGTTAGAATTAGAACTTAAGAAACTTTGAAGTTGGAATAGAGATTTCCTAATAAAAATAGTATCTCACCTGAAATGTATTCAGGGAGTGAGAGGAGACAATGCTGAAGTTTGAGTTTCAGGACAAAATATTATATATTTCTTTAACCTTGAATTAGTACATGATTATGGCAGGTTTTTCTGTTTGCTGTCATGTTCCAGGAACCTAACCAGGGAGAAAAGTGAGTTTTTCAAGTTGTTGTTTCATTTTATTTATGTCTAATTCTTTATCCATTCAGTTTCCTAACCCAAAGTGAAGACACAAGTATATTACAAATGCTCTTGGGTATGGAGCGCAGAGATTTTATTATTTTAGGACGTTATGGTGAAGCAAACAAATGGTGTCTTTTGTTTAATCTTTCATTCCAGTTGACGTGACTGTTGGGAAAGTGACTTCTGTATGGTTTAGAAGAGCCAAAATAACCTAGCAGGAGGTCAGAATAGCTGACTCTGGTAGCCACTGTTTCTCTCAGTTTATTTCGTAAGGGTCTTTTATGCAATATAGGAGATCTTTGAACCATTGCATTTACATATAATCCCCAATTTACCCCTGACTTCTATACTTGAAGATAGCTGTTTGCTAAAAATCAGTTACTTGGCCACTGTGGGGCTCTGCTTTGCAGGGAGTTTTAAACCATATTGTTAATAAGGGAAACATGGGGAAAGCAATGGAGAGAGAATCAGAGCAAGCAGTTCTAGTTAGAGCAAGAGCCCCCTGCCAGCTGCCTCCTTTTTTCTCTCTTCATAGGTGTAAATACCATCCAAGTATGCCCTGCATTGCAGGGAGACTGGAGATCTGTTTGTTTTGCAGTTAAAGGGTAAGGGGGCCCTTTCTGGAAAATTTTGCTTTAATTTACATGTCTACCTCTGGCTTATAATGTTGTGTATGGCCGGAACATAAACCGTCCCCATATTTAAATGTGAGTGTACAAATACATTCCAGAACCAGATAAAAGTTTTTTTTTGTTGCCGAGTATCCATCATTCTTTAAATCACTTCACTAATTTCTCTCATTTCTATGCATAATCAGAAGTTTTAATAAAAAGTTAAAAATTCTGAGTCTGGTCAGAATCGGGAGCTTTATCTTTCCATAGGCAGCTGTAAGTTTATATTTATGCCTGGTCGTGTATATTATATTGCTGAGTAAAAGGTGAAATGAACAAAGGGTATAGTTCAGATGTTTATTGATAGTGTGTTGACTTTTGTTAAATAGGTATGCATAAGATGACCCCACCAATTAAAGATCTCCTGCCTAGACTCACCCCCATCTTAAAGAACAGGCATGAAAAAGTACAAGAGAATTGTATCGATCTTGTCGGACGTATTGCTGACAGGTAAGCAGATTATGTAAACAGTTTTATGAGCTGTATGGGTTTTCACATTTAGCCACTTTTTATTTACTGCAGATTTGCTTAATGTTGCCAATATAACTATATATGGTAAGACTATCCAGTGAAATTTTTAGTGAAATTTCAATTTGGGTGGTAATGAGAGGAGGCAATATGGTTTTAAGATTAAACCATCCTTTTTGAAGAGTAATGTTTTTATTTAATGCTTAAACTGAGTAGGTGATCGTGTTTTGAGAACTGAATTGTAAGTTTACCTTCAAAAATGTCTTGTTGCCACCAAAAAAAGTAACTTTTTTCTTAAATTAGGGGAGCTGAATATGTGTCTGCGAGAGAATGGATGAGGATTTGCTTTGAGCTTTTGGAGCTCTTAAAAGCTCACAAAAAAGCTATTCGGAGAGCCACAGTCAACACATTTGGCTACATTGCAAAGGCCATTGGGTGAGTATTACTTACCTTTATGTATGTATTTTTAACTTTGTCATAAACCCATAGTGTTAGAAAAGCTTCTGTTTCTGTAGTCATTATCTAAAGGCACGGTGTCAGTAATACAGTTGAGAAGTACATCATTTAACCACTGACCTTCAGTTTTTGAGATGTTTTCTTAAATTTCAGATTGAATTAAAATCATTTTAGGGTTTTTTTTTCTTTTTAATTAAAGATGTATTTATTTATTTGTTTTTAGAGAACAAGAGCAGGGGGAAGGGATAGAGGGAGAGTCCTAAGTGAACTCCCGCGCTGTGTGTGGAACCCACTGCAGGACTCGATCTCAGGATCCTGACATGACCTGAGCCAAAATCAAGAGTCAGATTCTTAGCTAGCTGAGCCCCCCCAGGTGCCCTTAGATGGAGAGTTAAAATTTAATCACACCTCAGATATTTTCAGAAGGAAAACAGTACCATCTTTGGAGTAATTTCAAATTTCTGTTGGTCTTTTTCAGGATATTGTTTAAAATGTTATGGCCAGTTCTTAAGAAAACAATCAGCATAATTTAAGTCTCATGTTAATGCTTGTGTGTTGTTGTTTTTTTAAAGATTTTACTTACTTTGAGAGAGAGAGAGAGAGAGAGTAAGCAAGCACAAGCCTGGGAAAGGGCAGAGCGGGGAGAAGCAGACGCCCTGCTAAGCAGGGAGCCCGCCATGGGTCTTGATACCCGGACCCTGAGACGTGTGCTGAAAGTAGACACTTACAACTGAGCCACCCAGGCACCTCAGTGCTTTGTGTTTTAAAAATAATTTTCTAGGGATGCCTGGGTGGTTCAGTCGGTTAAGCATCTGCCTTTGGCTCAGGTCATGGTCCCAGGATCCTAGGAATGAGTCCTGCATTGGGCTCCTTGCTTTGCGGGAAGCCTGCTTCTTCCTCTGCCTCTGCTTCTCCCTGCTGCTCGTTTGCTCTCTTTCTCTCAGATAAATAAATTTAAAAAATAATTTTCTAAAATGAATCCACAAACAACTGAAATTATATCTATTAGATAATCTATGGTTATTTGCTTCCACTTCATCAGAATCAAACTAGAAGAAAGTCTTTTTGGAAAATGAGATACCATATATACATGTAGCTTAGTAACAGAAAACATTTTCAGACAATAAAAGAATAAGAAGACAAAGTCTCTTCACCATCACCCTCTTTTGGTAGCAGTAATAATTTATTTCAGCAGTGACACATTCAAGATCTTTGCAATGAACAGCCTTTGTGCATTTTTTTTTTTTTAATAGCTCCCGTGTCTTTCTAAGTCTGTGGTAAAATAAATGCTTGAAGACGTATAGATGTAATAAAGTTACGTGGGAGGGAAGATGAGAAAAGGAAAGTGATCTTGTGTGTTGGGGCATGAGAGACCACGGGTTGGATACTGCCAAGCTCTAGTGGCCGTGTTTTGACCACTCTAGAATCGTTCATTCTAATCATTTAATTAAACTTCTTTATATTAGGAAGTTTACTAAAGACTAAAGATTACATTTGATAATGAATCCATTGAATTTTTTTCATTAAGAGATACATTTTTAATTCTTTTTTAAAAATATTTTATTTGTTTATTTGTCAGAGAGGGAGAGAGCACAAGCAGCGGTAGTAGCAGGCAGAACAGGCCGGAGAAGCAGGCTCCCCACTGAGCAAGGAGCCTGGTGTAGGACTCAATCCCAGGACCCCGGGATCATGACCTGAACCAAACACTTAACATACTGAGCTACCCAGGTGTCCCTTTTACTTATTTTTAAAATGTCTATCTATTTATACTTTGCAGGGGAGGCAGCAAAGCAAGGTGTATTGAGTGATAGCAAAGTGATAGTACAAAGTTCCCAAGGAGGTGTAGGGGACCTTGAGAAGGTTGCCACTTCACAGGATACTTAATGGAAATGAAGTTCTTGGGTGTTTGGGCCGCTCAGTCATTCAAGTATCTTGCCTTCAGCTGAGGTCATGATCTCAGGGTCCTGGAATCAAGCCCTGCTTTGGGCTGTCTGCTTTTCCCTCTCCCTCTGTGCTCTCCTTTCTCTCTCTCTCTCTTTTTCAAATAAATGAAATCTTAAAAAATAAGTAAAAGTTCCTAGTATTTACCATAAAGTTATATTCCTTTGCACTTTCTTCTTTTCAAAAAAAAAAAATTGATTTATAATCTGACAGTTTGTTGACGCATTGCTTTTTTTCAGCCCTCATGATGTTTTGGCTACACTTTTAAATAACCTCAAAGTTCAGGAAAGGCAGAACAGAGTTTGTACCACTGTAGCAATAGCTATCGTCGCAGAAACATGTTCACCCTTCACAGTACTACCTGCCTTAATGAATGAATACAGAGTTCCTGAGCTGAATGTTCAAAACGGAGTGTTAAAATCGCTTTCCTTCTTATTTGAATATATTGGTGAAATGGGAAAGGACTACATTTATGCTGTAACACCGTTGCTTGAAGATGCTTTAATGGATAGGTAAGTGACCTAAATTAAATGCAACAAAGTAGTTGTAATTCTTCCTTTAGAACTTACTGGAATAATTATTATATGACCTGTTTATTGGGCAATTAGCAAATTTTTATGATTAGCGGATTTTTATGAAACTGAACATGACTGTTCAGATAATATAAACGCTATATTGGTTCCCCACATGTTCTTTTCCAAGTACCCCCTCATCTTTTTAATCCCCCTTTCATATCTTCGACCAAATACATTTCGAAAAGTAGTAGTTGATATGCTTTTGTTTCAAAAATTAAAGTCAAATATAGAGGAAGTGATAAGTATGAACCTACTGATGTGACAAAGAGACCTGATCTGTTTAGCTTTATGTTACTGGATGTGAAGCAGAGATTTCCGTTAGGCTTTTGAACTTCTGAACATTGCCACGCCCCTCCCCTTTCAGGGCCCCGCTTGTGCAGAGAGCGGCCATTAATCGAGCACTGCTTGAGTTGTTGGACCGACTCCTGATGCCTCTGTCTAGACTGATGAGGGGCTTTATGTCCAAAAGTAACTGAAGAATGTAAAGGAAGGGTCAGGGTCCAGGTAGTGGGCATGACTGTCTTGGCTCTTTATTTTTCAGGAAAGATAAGCGATTCAAATTGGAGCCAGTTCAGTTACTTTTGTGTACAGATTAAAGTTACTCATTTATCCCCTTCCGAAAGGGAGACTTACTAGGACTGAACAAGTTACCACAAGGTATAAATGCAAGTCAGAGACAGAGCAAGAACCGTGCTCTGTAAAAGTCTGGACACCGTGGGCCCAGGAAACTAGAAGCACGTTGTTCATACTCCTCAGTGAGGCGTGCCTGATTGTCGTAGCGCAGGCAGCCTTTGAGGTGTGTGCCCCGAAGTTAAATATTATATTCTTTGTACTGTTAAGTTGAGGTGCAGCTCACTGAAAATTACTAAATGAGAGGAAACAGTACTTCATTTGGGGAAGTTATTAATGAGGAATATTGCTTTGCCAGGAGGTCTAATCAATGAAGCGTTATTACAGTGACGATAAGAAATAGAGTCGTCAATTCAGTGTGTTTTCTTAATACCTTTAAGGTATTGTTAATTTCCTTTGAAGTCAAAGAGCATGAACTTGTTCTTTATCCCCCCGCCACAGCCTTATTACCTGATGTTTGTACTCAGTTGGGTAATTGTAGAATAACTCAGTGATTTGTCATAAACATAAATGCAGTTAACATGGGATGTTTGAAAAAAGTTTTGGTCCTTCTCCCCAAATTGCATTTCTGAATGAAGGCAGGCAAATACTTGTAAAATTAACAGTGTGTCTTAACAAAGAGCTTTTGTCCCCCCGTCCTGTTACAGGGACCTTGTACACAGGCAGACGGCTAGTGCGGTGGTGCAGCACATGTCACTCGGGGTGTATGGATTTGGTTGTGAAGATTCACTGAATCACTTGTTGAACTATGTATGGCCCAATGTGTTTGAGACCTCTCCACATGTGATTCAGGCGGTTATGGGAGCCCTGGAGGGCCTGAGAGTTGCTATCGGACCATGTAGAATGTTGCAGTATTGTTTACAGGTAAAGTTACGATTTTAAGGGTTACTCAGTGCAGAAAATAATTTAGTGGAATTAAGTTACTGTTACTAATTATGAAGAGGGCATTTTGTACCATATGGGAGGACATTTGTGGGGGAGGAGAGATCACATTTTGTCTTTGCTTGTTGCAGCTTTGTACATTTGTCAGGTTTTTTTCCCTTTTAAAGGGAAGTATTTGGAATCCATCTTTTTGCTTAGTTTTGCTACGGTTATGTATGTTACTGAAAACTGAAATAAAATATGACTTGTAATTATTCTAGGGTCTGTTTCACCCAGCCCGGAAAGTCAGAGACGTGTACTGGAAGATTTACAACTCCATCTACATTGGTTCTCAGGACGCGCTCATAGCACATTACCCAAGAATCTACAATGATGATAAGAACACCTATATTCGTTACGAACTTGACTATATCTTATAACTTTATTGTTTATGTTGTGTTTAATGCACAGCTGTTTCACCTCTTAAACTTGCTTCGATTTGGTGATATAAACTTTTAAACATTGCAGATCAGGTAGAACTGGTCATAGAGGAAGAGCTAGAAATCAGTAGCATGATTTTTAAATAACCCGTCTTTGTTTTTGATGTTAAACAGTAAACGCCAGTAGTGACCAAGAACACAGTGATTACACACGCTATACTGGAGGGATTTCATTTTTAATTCATCTTTATGAGAATTTAGAATTCATTCCTTGTGTTTAAAGGGAATGTTTAATTGAGAAATAAACATTTGTGTACAAAATGCTAACTTGTGTGTGTTTTTTGAACATGACTTGTAAAATGCGGAACTTTGATGAAGTATTGGTTTGTGTAGAATAAGTGGCTTAATTTTATTTTCTGTTACCTGGTTTATAGAAAGTAGTTAGCAGAATATAAACTATATAAAGTGATGGCATCTTTGTCAAATTCCATTGTTCTGTTGATAATGACATCAAGAAGAGTAGCTTTGAGGGTTCACCTCAAACTAGCACAACCGTTCATCACCATAGAAAATAATAGCACCTTTGCTGACCTGTCTTGCATAATACTATTTTGCACTTACATAGCGCCTTTCATCTCTTGATTTCTCAAAATGCTTTATGAACATGTTTAAGAGAAGTGATTCAAGTCCTAACTCTTGAGTTAGTAGTTAGAAGGTGGGGAAGGTATCCTTACTTCAAAACTGCCTTCTACCTAAGTATTGCTAATAGAATAAGACAATCTTTGGGCTCTTTCCCGTGTCATAAGCCACTACTCAACAATGTATTCAGAAAATACTTGTTGAATACCTATTGTATACCAGTCACTGTGCTTAGTGTAGGGGATGCAAAGGTGCTTTTGACCTGCCCCTTGCCCTTAAGAAATGCGGAATAGTGGAAAAGAGGAGACACATCTAGTTGCCTATTACGTACTGTGGCTAAAATGTCTGGGTTTGCTTAAATTGATCTGTAGGTGTCAAGCATAAATCAAAATCGTTTAATTCTAGAGGAACCAAGCATTAAAGCAGTACTTACTATGTTTTGGCAATGACTTTAAATACATTTTCAGCTTTTCCTAATTTTCTGACCAAAATTTTCTTCATAGTCCTTTTACTGCCCACAGTAGTGTTGTCTCCTTTGGTTAGTACTTCGGTGAAGTGTAATGAGAAACGAGATTGTGCAGCAGGGTCACCCTGGGATGACTCTGCTGCTGTGAGGAAAACTGGTCCACTGGGACGAGGAGGTTGGTTCTTCCAACTGTGAACACTTAGGGCCTCCTGTTTTGGAGGCTCACACGACGCTTTGCAATTGGCTGACTCTTAAAAATGAATACTGAGCATTAGCTGACACTCCAGGCGGAATTTTTAACTCCTTACTGTTCCTTGTGTAACATAACTGTGGCAACATGTCAGTGTGTGCTAAAACAAATTGGCCAAATCATCTTTTTATTCTTGAAATTTTTGTAATAGTAGCCCCCGTGTAACTTTGTATGTTGCTCTTCCCCGTAGTTAATGTCAAATGACTCTTAGTAATTTCTAATAGTGAGAATTGAGGAAAATGATTAGGCTTCAAAGCCAAAATTTGTTTTAAACCAGTCTTGGATAAATTTAGTTCTATTTTCACTTCAAGTACTTGGGTAACTTCAGTTTGCTTGGGCCCTGGCTCCTTATGGAAAATAAATCCGCTTTGTAGTGGCGATGTGGAACAAAGGAGACTGCCTGATCTGACTTTTTTATTGATGCAAATAATTTGAAGACAGGCAAGGGGAATATGGCAGTGACCTTAAAGGATGGGACCAAATAAAGGCTCATAGACGTTTGGATAATTTTGTACGCTTACTATTGAATAAGGAAAGCATTTTGTGACATACCCTTGTGAAAGACGCTATGTAAAGTTTTAACTTTGAGAAGACTTTTTCTTTCGCACTTTCTTTTGGTGTTTCTTAAAGCCAAACTTAAGCAGGAAGAAAATGTTCTTAAGGGGAGACAGTGGGTGGGTTTTTCTGTGGGCTTCTGTTGGTTCTTCTGGGGCCCTCCGATGGAATTGATCTCTTTGGCTGTTCAATTTTTTCATAATTGTATTTTTAAAATTTGTTGTACGGTGCCCTGTGAGCATCAAGTACCACCAGATGAATAAAACTTATTATATCTAAAGTCTTAAGACCAGTTTTTAATCTTAGTTGACTGTATTGTTACTGCACTACACTGTTGTGGTTGTGCCATTTAAATAATACTGAGCTCTCTGGGTTTTCCAGACAAGGGAACTTAATACTTGAAAAACCAAAAAATTTCATCAAATAAGAAAGCAGCTAGAAAAGGCAGTTGCATCTGTATAGGTTTAATTGATTCTTTGGCTTCTAGTGCCCCTTAAATCTCCTAGGTTAAAAGAAATAGAAACTACAGCTATGAGAGGGGTTTTCAGCCATGGCATCATTGATATTTTGGGTTAGAGGACCTTTTTGTAGTGGGGATGCTGTCCTGGGCATTGTAAGGTGGTTGAGCAGCATCCCTGACCTCAACCACTCACCCACCCTAGTTATAACAACTAAAAATGCCTCTAGGTTGATAACCATTGAGATTTGTTTGGACAGGACTCATGTCTGCTAAAATCGTGGTGTATAAAGCATTTCATTTTAGGCAGCATTTGCCTAGGAAGTAACTAGATAAACTATTTCACAAATACTTAAACATCTATGTTGGATAAATGCCACGTAAGTCTTGGGGAAGGCAAACTAAAAGCATTTAAGATGCTGACTGACCTCTCTGATCCTCAGAGAATCTCTTGGCCCAGTTGGAGGCCACTGTGAAGTGCAGGGACAGGAGGGCCAGTGGCTCAGTGTGCACTTGGAGTGCAGTGTTTCAAGGCCCTAGTTGTCACCTGTGGGAGGTGGGGTGTGTGATAAGGCAGGAGGAAGAGGGCAGGCAGTGCACAGAGTCCTCCCCCACTCCTTTTTTTAAAAATGTGGATAGGAAAACAATTTAAGGTGATCTGACACAGAATTTAGATTTGCCAGGAAGTCAAGGTTTATAGTAGGAAGGAGTAAGTAAACTAGAGAGTGTAAGTGATATTTCTAGCATTGGTGCTAGAAAACTAGGTTTCAAAAATTTATTTAATAATCTAAAAAGAATATGAAAGGAAGTGCTTGTATATCATATTGGACGCAGACTTTTTAAAAATGGCATAACTTTTTTTGGAAGATTAGTAGCAAGTTAGTGAATGAGAGGTTCTGGAGGAGATTTAAGACTGAAGTCATATTCTGGAATATGTCCTGGGAAGAAACTTGCAAATAGGAAAAACTGTTAATTATTCCTACATCTAACTGCACCCTAAATTTTAAAATTTTTTCAAATAATGAAAAAAGTTGGAAGAATAGTAAAACGAACACCTATGTATCCTTCACCTAAATTTAGCAATTAAAATTTTGCTAAATTGTTCTCCATGTTTTTTGTTTTTAAGGATTTTATGTATTTATTTGACAGAGACACAAGAGAGAGAGGGAACAGAAGCAGGGGGAGTGGGAGAGGGAGAAGCAGGCTCCCTACAGAGCAGGGAGCCCGACGTGGGGCTCAATCTCAGGACCCTGGGATCATGACCTAAGCCAAAAGCAGCCGCCTAAAGACTGAGCCACCCAGGCGCCCCCTCCATATTTTTTTAAGTAGTGTATTTTTTTTTAAAGACTTAATTTATTTGTCAGAGAGTACAGGCAGGCAGAGGCAGAGGGAGAAGCAGGCTCCCCACTGAGCAAGGAGCCCGATGTGGGACTTGATCCCAGGACGATGGGATCATGACCCAAGCCAAGGGCAGCCGCTCAAATGACTGAGCCACTCAGGTGTCCCTTAAGTGGTGTATTTTTTTTTTTTCTCAACATTTAAAAAATTATTTATAAACACATAATGTATTATTAGCCCCAGGGGTACAGGTCTGTGAATCTCCAGGTTTACACACTTCACAACACTCACTATAGCCCATACCCTCCCCAATGTCCATAATCCCAACACCCTCTCCCTCCCCACTCCCCCTGGCAACCCTTAGTTTGTTTTGTGAGATTTAGAGTCTCTTATGGTTTGTCTCCCTCACTTCCTACCCCCAAAACCCCCCACGTTGCATTTCCACTTTGTCATATCGGGGAGATCATATTATAGTTGTCTTTCTCCAACTGACTTTTTTTGCTAAGCATAATGCCCTCTAGTTCCATCCACGTCTTTGCAAATGGCAAGATTTCATTTCTTTTGATGGCTGCATAGTATTCCATTGTATACATATACCACATCTTCTTATCCATTCTTCTCTTGATGGACATCTAGGTTCTTTCCATAGTTTGGCTATTGTGGACATTGCTGCTATAAACATTCGGGTGCACGTGCCCCTTCAGATCACTACGTTTGTATCTTTAGGGTAAATACCCAGTAGTGCAATTGCTGGGTCATAGGGTAGCTCTATTTTCAACTTTTTGAGGAACCTCCATGCTGTTTTCCAGAGTAGTTGCACCAGCTTGCATTCCCACCAAGACTGTAGGAGGGTTCCCCTTTCTCCACATCCTCGCCAGCATCTGTCATTTCCTGACTTGTTAATTTTAGCCATTCTGACTGGTGTGAGGTATCTCATTGTGGTTTTGATTTGTATTTCCCTGATGCCGAGTGATGTGGAGCACTTTTTCATGTGTCCGTTGGCCATCTGGATGTCTGCTTTGCAGAAATGTCCGTTCATGTCCTCTTCCCATTTCTTGATTGGGTTATTTGTTCTTTGGGTGTTGAGTTTGCTAAACTCTTTATACATTTTGGATACTAGCCCTTTATCTGATATGTTGTTTGCAAATAACTTCTCCCATTCTGTCAGTTGTCTTTTGGTTTTGTTAAGTTTTCCTTTGCTGTGCAAAAGCTTTTGATCTTGATGAAGTCCCAATAGTTCATTTTTGCCCTTGCTTCCCTTGTCTTTTGTGATGTTCCTAGGAAGAAGTTGCTGCGGCTGAGGTCGAAGAGGTTGCTGCCCGTGTTCTCCTCAAGGATTTTGATGGATTCCTTTCTCACATTGAGGTCCTTCATCCATTTTGAGTCTATTTTTGTGTGTGGTGTAAGGAAATGGTCCAATTTCATTTTTCTGCATGTGGCTGTCCAATTTTCCCAACACCATTTGTTGAAGAGGCTGTCTTTTTTCCATTGGACATTCTTTCCTGCTTTGTGGAAGATTAGTTGACCATAGAATTGAGGGTCTATTTCTGGGCTCCCTATTCTGTTCCATTGATCATGTGTCTGTTTTTGTGCCAGTACAATATGATGATGACAGCTTTGTAATAGAGCTTCAAATCCTGAACTGTGATGCCACCAACTTTAGCTTTCTTTTTCAATATTCCTTTGGCTATTCGAGGTCTTTTCTGGTTCCATATAAATTTTAGGATTATTTGTTACATTTCTTTGAAAAACATGGATGGGATTTTGATAGGGAATGCATTAAATGTGTAGACTGCTTTTAGGTAGCATAGACATTTTCACAATATTTGTTCTTCCAATCCATGAGCATGGAACATTTTTCCATTTCTTTGTGTCTTTCTCAATTTCTTTCATGAGTACTTTATAGTTTTCTCAGTATAGATTCTTTGCCTCTTTGGTTAGGTTTATTCCAGGGTATCTTATGGTTTGGGGTGCAGTTGTAAATGGGATTGACTCCTTAATTTCTCTTCTGTCTTGTTGTTGGTGTAAAGAAATGCAACTGATTTCTGCGCATTGATTTTATATCCTGACACTTTACAAAAATATGGAACACTTCACGAATTTGTGTGTCATCCTTGCGCAGGGGCCATGCTAATCTCTGTATCGTTCCAATTTTAGGATATGTGCTGCTGAAGTGAGGACTTAAGTGGTGTATTTTTATGAAAGTTTTCTATCATTATTACTGCAGAGAAATTTGAGACTATAAAACAGAAAGAGGCTGATGAGCAAGAAAAAGCTAACTGCCTGAATGAGTTTCTTGTGAGGTGGGAAGAGGTGGGAGTCAGGACACAGATGGATTTTCTCAGACAGGAAGAGAAACCTTTCCCTGAATCCTTAGGAAGCCAGTGTGGTGGCATGTAGGCATGAAAAGTTGCCCATAGTATGTGAGTGAGTAGCAAAACAGAAAAACAGTTTTACTGCTATTTCAGAAACAAGTAGATGTAAGTGAGAAAAATCAAACTTATGCAAAAAATTAAAGTTTAAAACATGGAAGCTTAATAACTGGTGTCCATAGCGTGTAGCATGTAGAGTGGGTAACAGGCAACTGCATATCCACGTGGTTTTAATCTCCAGAGTAGAACGTAATTGACTGATTTGGGAAGAAAATCACTTAGCATTCACAGGATCACCAAGGAAGAACCGATAGTTCATGTGCCAAATATCCCAAGGGCATTTGCTACTCAGAAGTGGGGGCTGGAGGTCAGTAGCGTGGGTGTCACTTGGGAGTTTTTAGAAGTACGGACTCCCAGGATTCACCCCAGACCTACTGCATAAGCATCTGCATTTTATTAAGATCCTCCGGGGATTCATGTGTGCATTAAAGTTTGAGAAGTGATCTGCTGGGGCACCACTCCATTCCCAGTGCGGTGTGGTGACATCTGTGCTTAGTAGGAGGGATGGAAGTGCCTGTGGAGTTGGGGACGTAAGTGGGCCTAATGGCGACAAGAGGTGGTCAGAATGGCCCCCGGTGGCACTTTACTGAAACCTACGTGAAAATCAAAAGGGATGGAATGAAAGGAGACATGTTTTTGTATAAAATCAATTGCTTTTTCCAGTAAGGCTGTGCTATGGACTGAATGCTTGTGTCCCTCAAAACTCGTGTGTTGAGACGAATCCCTAATGTGATAGTATTAGGAGATGGAGTCTTTGGGAAGTGATTAGGTCCTCAGGATGGAGACCTTGTGAGTGGGATTGTATAAGGGGTAAGTGCCCTTATAAAAAGAGAGATGAGAGCTGACCCTTTCTATTCTCTGCCTTGCCAGGAGAAGATGGCTACCTGCAAACCAGGAAGCAGTGGGGCCACCCTCGCCAGACATTGGATCTTGCTGGCACCTTGATCTTGGACTTCTCCACCTCCAAAACTGTGAGGAATAAATGTCGTTTTAGTCACCCAGTCTGTGGCATCTGTTATATTCTGCTCTGACAACCTTAGCTGAGGCTGGTTAGGTCAATGCAGTTAATAAAACTCATAGATGTAGACCTCCACTGCCTCTCCTCCTACAGACTAGTTGACACTGGCTGCAGGAAAACTGGACTGAACAGAGACAGGCATGTTCTCTAGAGGCCAGCGTGAGCTAGCCTGGGGCCAGAGCCACACAGGCTATTAAAAAATCCTCTCCCAGCCTTTACCATGTCCCAAGAGAGGAGAAGAACAGGGAGTCAACCTAGTGTAGGCTTACCAGTACCAGTTGGCTCTAGAGTTTGTCATATCCGGTTATAAATCCAAGTCCTAGATTCAGGACCCAGATATTACACTTACGGACTGTGAGATCTTGGGCAAGTTATTTGACCTCTGTGTGCTTCGGTTTCCCAATTTGTAGAATGGGGATAATAGTATCTACGTCAGTAAGTGGTGTTCCTTGTGAAGATGAACTGAGATAATGCCCCCGAGGTAAAATGCCTAAGTAAGCATAGCGCTTGGCAAATGCTGTTGATATATTTTATTATTGTTATTATCATGAGGAGAGCTCTGTTGTCCTTGCTGGAATTGGAGGGGATGGAGATTGGTAGGTAGCTTGAGAAGAAGTAGTTTGGAAATAACTCTTGAGGGAATAAGAGAAGGAACTCATCAGGGACATTTAAGATGTCCCAAGGGAGGGGCAACTTGGTGGCTCCGTCGGTTAAGTATCTGTCTGTGGCCCAGGTCATGATGCCAGGGTCCGGGGACTGGCCCATGTTAGGCTCCTGGCTCGGGTGGGGGGAGTCTGCTTCTCCCTCTTCCTTTGTCTTTCTCCGCAGCTCATTCTCTCTTTCTCAAATAAAATATTTTTGTCCCACAGGATTGCAGGATATTCTCATATTGTTCAGCAGCCCAGGTAGATGGAGAATATGTTCAGTTGGATCGATCTGCATGTATAACCGAAGAAGTGAGACGATTAGGGGATTGACGTGAGTTCAGTTGAAGTCTTGAAACTATGGATTCATTTTAGAAAGAACTGGTGTCACTCAGCGATTCCAAGCACACTCTTCCAATTTTATTTCTCTGGAGATAGTACATGATTCTGCTTCAGATACTTTAATGAGAGATGCAGTCCAACACATTTTTTTTTCTTATGGGCATTTTTACATTTTCATTGCCTTGAGTAATCTTGAACAAATGACCTATTTGACTTTTGAGTTGATGAAATCATACCTTTAAGGGAATTTGAGAAATGTATTGTCAAGTGTGTAAACAGTTCTGCAACTTAAGTCGCAAGGACTTCATTAGTTCATTTGTTTATTTGACATGTATTTATTTACTAAGTGCTGACTCTCACTAGTCCGGCTGCTGTACATACAGGTGAAAAGGTCCTTCCCTGAAAGACAGAGGAGACCAGACTGAAGTAACAGTGATAGAGAAGATCATTCGAAAACAAAGCTGCAGGTGGAGTTCGCGGTGAGTTCAGAGGACGGTGCATCCTTCCCACCAGAGAAGGAGGAGAGAGAGTGTGGTTAGGAGGGAGCTCGCAGCAGAAGGCACACTCAAACTTAATTTTTGAGGGAAAAGTTTGAATTGCCCACAGGTGCTGCAAGGGAAGGATAAAGAACCTTGACAAAGTAGCAGAAGCTTAGATTATGTTTAAGAGAGTGTGGGCAGGTGGGCAGCCCTAGTGCTAATGAAGAGTGGAAGATCAGATATAGCCCCAAGAAGTTAGGTCCAAGTATGTGGTATATCTGTTCACGTCTGAATCTCCACCACCAAGAAAAGTTCCTTCCTTATTAGGTACCCAGTACATCTTCACTGAACGAGGGAATGAATGAGATATATATTGGCTTCCGTTTACGGAAATCTTCCAAGGCCACTTTTAAAACTTTATAGGCAATGAATAACCACTAACGATTCACCACTCATTTATTCAAAGATACGTATTGAAGGTTTTAAAGGGAAATGGCATGCACTGAATTGTGTTACAGGGAGGTTAGTATCCCTAGGTTCATTTCCTTGATCCAAAGCAGAGATTATTATATAAAGAGTTTATCCAGCAAGTGTTCTCAGAGCAGAATTAGTTCCACGAAGACACTCAGACTGATTCGGTCACGGCGCCCACCCAACACCCTTCTTTCCCCTCCTTTACTGGGACCCTGTGGCCCCTTTGCTGGATTTTCCTCAACAGGAGCTCGCCACCGTGGGATAAAGGCCAGTTGTGGAAGGAACTGGCAACAAGCCGGTTTTGTGTCCTTCAGATTACTTGCCTGTTTGCTTCTTTCCCTGAAAGTCTAATATTTGGGGGGGGGGGGGGTGGTTTCCAGAGGGTATTAGAAAAAGGATTTTTTAAAATATCACCAAGGAATCTGGAATAATCTGTCATTTTCAGGGGGGAAATGGTTTAAATAATGAACCTTTCAGAGATCATGGCTAATTTGACTTGCAGACTGAGGGGCTCCCTGGACGTTTGCCGGATGAAAAATTGGGATGGATGAGCTGTCAGTGCGGCTTGTGGAGCGCGGCCCCGCGGCACTCTGGCCGGGCCCCCCAAGAGATCACATGGGCGTGTTGTGACAAGGTAAGGAAACAGAAGCAGTTCATGCTCTGCAAATTTTAATGACATTTCTCTGTTTCCCCTGGAAATTCTATATGGATCCTACTTTTAGTATTTCTCTTAGAGGAAAAGAAATCCTCTTTTTGCTCTAATAAGAAAAAGAAGTTTGTAATTAGATGCTAATGTTGTCAATCATCTCTGTCCAAGAAAGGCTGTTAAAGGGGGTCAAGTTGTCTAGCCGCTTGGATGCAGTTCCTGAGTTCAGTCCCTGGAGGGTTACCATAGCATACCTGGGGTCAATCTCTCCCTTTAAGGTTTCAAGTGATTTGGGCTTCTAGAGGGAAAAAAAAGTGGCCTGAAGAGGGATGGATGCTAGCTGAGTATTATTTGACTTTATCTTGGGTAAACAATGAAGGGGGATGAAAAAAAAAAAAAAACCCTCTTTGAATGCAATGCTGTTCTCTTGTGTGCAGAAATTTTTGTCTTGCTAGTTTTATCAAGAGTCACTTAATTAACAGGAGCCTAGCAGAGAAAAGAGAATCACTCCTTTTTTTTTTTTTTTACAAGATCCTAGAACAGTGAGGTATGGGCAAAGAAAAATGTCATGATTTGAACAATGGTGCTCAAAAGGAAATATTATGAAATCTACATCCCTCCACTGGGCAATTGAACAGCATGCCTTACGTTTGATTAGTGCTTTATAATTTCCAAAACACTTACTTATTTGCTTGTTTGTTCCTTAAAACAAATGTATGAGGTAGACATTTATTATGCCCATTGTACACTGGAGATAATCGAGGCTCCAAGAGGTTAAGGGGCAGTGCCATCATCTGAACCATGGCTGGTGTGCCCCCAAGCCAATGGACACGCCTTCCACTGACGCATCTATTCAGTGTTATTTTTAAGTATTTTAACTATCAAAATCAGCTTTGATCCTGTTGTTGTGGACTAATGAGGAATATGTCTTTTTATTTATTTGACAGAGAGAGAGAGAGAGAGATCACAAGTAGGCAGAGAGGCAGGCAGAGAGAGAGAGGGGAAGCAGGCTCCCCGCTGAGCAGAGAGCCCGAATCGGGGCTCTATCCCAGGACCCCAGGATCATGATCTGAGCTGAAGGCAGAGGCTTAACCCACTGAGCCACCCAGGCGCCTCTGTCTTTTGGTTTTGTTTTGTTTTGAGGGGTGTTATGTTCTTACAAATTCCTGTAGGACTGATAACACCAAAGAAGTTACCAAGAGGCCAGGAGAATGGAAAACCTTATTATAGGGTATAGAAATAAATGCTTATTTGATGTTTGAGAGTGAACTAAAAGGAAAGAAGAAAATAGAAAACTTTTGCCGAAAGGCTCTTCGAAGGGAAAGATGAAGCACCACACGGAAATGAGATCAATCATGAAAACCTAGAAATGATGAATGCCTGCCTGCGTGCGAATCTGACAAAGACAAAACGGCTTCCATGAGGTGCAGCAGCATCCCAGCGCGGAGGGAAACCAGGGCGAAGGAGCCCTAACTACAGTTTAAGCATGTCTCATAGGCCGAGGGTCAGATACCACGGGTGGTCCCTGGGGTTCTCCTCTCTTGGTGTCTTTCTCTGTCTTGCGCACCGTCGATGAGGTCAGGCAGATCTGTGCTGACGATCTGACGGTTCCCTTAGCTGGCGAACTGTTTTCCTGTTGGGCTGGAAACGCAAACCTCGCACCCCGCACGGCCACGGCCAGCAGCTGCTCCGGGGCCGCCTCCGGAATCCTCTCGCGCCCCTTGGCCCTGACCCCGGGCTCGGAGACGCCCCCGGGCAGCGAGCGGAGCGGACCCGCAGGCCAGCGCCGCGGGCGGGCACAGGAGGGCCGCCGGGCCGGGCAGCGAGCTCACCCCAGGATGCAGCTCCCCGCTTGCCTGGCCACGGGCTTCTGGGCCTCTCGGCCCGGCCCCGACGGCCGCGGCTCTTCCCTGGTTCTCCTGCTCTTCTCGCTTCGCCGGGACCGGCCGGTCGGGGAGCTGCCCCGGCCGCGCTCTCCCGGCCCCCGGCCCGCACCCGTCCGTCCTCTCCCGCTGCCCAGGCTGCCCGTTTGCTCGGGCGTCTCCGCCCGCGGTCGGGGAAGGGCGGGAGCCCACGGGGGGGTGGGGGTGGGGGTGGGGGTGGGGGACCGTCCCCGTCCGCTGCCCCGCGGCGCGCCGGTCGGGGGGCTCAGCGGTGACCGCCCCTCTCCAGGGATGCCCGCCGCCGGGTAAGCGCTCCGGGCAGGGCGAGGGCAGGCGCGGGCCTAAGCAAATACGTCTGGGTATGAATGGACGAGATGTGAAAATGTCCCATGTCATCGTGGGCTGCGGAAATCACACAAACCGCTGTTCTATGAAAAGCTTTGTTCAAAAAATCCCGTGTCCTGCCCCCAGCTCCGCACAGGGGGCAGCAGAGTCCGCGAGAAGGAAAGTGGGCGGCTCGCAGCGGGTGGTTTGCGAAACTGGGGCGTCAAACCGTCCCGGATTGTCAGCAGAAACCAGCCCTTGATATCACACAAAGCTCGTGCGGGGTACGGACTTGAAGGTAGAGACCAGCTTTTGTGAACGCAATATTCTTCGAAGGCACTACAAACGGTTTGCTGTTTGTTCGTTTTAAGGAAAAACAGTTTATCATTTTTTTTAAAAGATTTTATTTATTTATTAGACAGAGATCACAAGTAGGCAGAGAGGCAGGCAGAGAGAATGAGAGGGAAGCAGGCTCCCTGCCGAGCAGAGAGCCGGATGCGGGACTCGATCTCAGGACCTTGAGATCATGACCTGAGCAGAGGCTTAAACCACTGAGCCAGCCAGGTGCCCCAGTTTATCATTTTTTTAATGCAAATAGCCATCTCCCTCACTTTATTACTGGGTAGGAAAAACTCAGTCTTCCTTTGTGTTTCTCCTTTACTACTCACACACAACACTTCACTCTGGACACATCTGATCACAAAATGTGTGTAGGTTTTTCCCCCACCAAGCAATTCTCTGTGAGACCAGCTTGTGTCCTATAATTCACTGAAAGTGTCTACCAGGAGTTAGCATAGACCCCATAGGTTAAGGATTCAGTCCCCCAAAAATACTCCCCCCCCCACCACACACATGTCAGATGCCAGATTCAAGTCCCAGATTGTTACCATATTTCTGACCTACTGGCTATAAATCAACATCCCCACAAACCCCTTCTTGAGATCAATAATTTGCTAGAACGGCTTGAAGAACTCAGGGAAATCCTTACTTACATTATTGGTTTGTGATAAAAGGATGTGAGAAAGGACACAGATGAACATCCAGATAGAAGAGATACATGGGGCAAGACATGTGGGAAGGGGCATCTAGTTATGACTTGGTCTTTCTGATGACCAGCCCCCCTCTAGGAGCCCAACAAACATTGCCTCATTAGAAGAAAAGAGGATCCCATCACCTAGGAAGTGCCAAGGGATATAGGAACTCTCTGTTAGAAACTGGGCTCAAAGACCAAATATTATAGCAAAAGGTGTTCCCTGGGGCTCCTGGGTGGCTCAGTGGGTTAAGCCTCTGCCTTTGGCTCAGGTCATGATCTCAGGGTCCTGGGATCGAGCCCTGCGTTGGGCTTTCTGCTCAGCGGGAAGCCTGCTTCCCCCTTCTCTCTGCCTAGTTGTGATCTCTCTCTGTGAAATAAATACATAAAAATACATAAATACATAAAATCATCTTTAAAAAGGTGATCCTAGTACTCTTATCACTTATGAAATTATTAAGTTTTAGGAGTTCTGTGTCAGGAATAAGGGGCAGAGGCCAATATATATATATTTACATACATATATACATACATATATAAATTATTTTACATTTTCATACATATGTAAATAAATAAATATATACATATATATATTTACAAGGTCTTAGGAAAGTACAGTGCCTGTTTTTTGCCAGGGACTTATAAAATGGTGCTAAGCCATGAGATATTTCTAGTTGGTATTAGGGAGAATGTCAACATTGGTAAATTATTACCAGATGCTGTGGCTAATCCTCCCTCACTCCTCACTTTTTTCCTCGGGGAAAAAAAAGACATAGCGTAAATAAGAAAAAACATAATGATAGCAATTGCGATAACTACAGCCAATAGCCAGTGCCTCAGTTGTCCCTCCCCTGCCCATTCTGAACCGAGTCCTTTGGTGTCGGTCCCATGCCGCTTGCAACTTTCTGTGCAGTGACCAGTGTGTGGCCTGGCATGTGCCAGGGAGGTGCTCAGCAAACTTGTGTGGTTGAACAGACACTCTGGCCTGATCATCTGTAACTTCTCCAGGGGATATCTGAGTTGTGTATCACATCTGGTTGTCCCATAAATACACGCGGGTGAGGACTTTGCTCTCAGAAACGTGACCACTGTGGGCGTTTACTCTCCCAGGGCTAACTTTAGGGCCTCTGTCAGTGTGTCTGTTGGCCTCCCGCCCTGCCTTTCATCCTTCATCAATTTCAAGTAATCTCTGTGCCCAACATGGGGCTCAAACTCACAGCCCTGAGATCAAGAGTCACATACTCTACTGACCGAGCCCGCGGGGTGCCCCGATGTGTCATTCTTTAAAAGGATGCAAAGATGAGCAGGGGATAGAAAATGGGTACGATTCCATGCGATTGTCCGGTAGGTTTGCGCAGGTAAGAGACAGGCAGGTGAGTTGGGTCTAGTTGGCAGAACCTTGTCCCACAGCCACACGGTCATCCTGAAATCAGGAATACAGAGGAAGATGGCAAGGTGGCCTAACGTCCTCTGGTGTCCTCCTCCCCCTTAGTCTAGAAATCAGCTCCAATTTTCAACTCTCCCTCTTTCCAGAGTACTGCAGTGTCTTCGATCCATGGGGCTTTCCCTCTTCTTACTACGTCGATGATTAGACCTTTGTCCTCCGTCCCTGTCTGTTAAGTTCTCTTCAGAATTTTCAGAGGCAGATTTCAAAACTGGGCTCTTGCTAATTTAAAGAGCCTGGCCATTTCTTTTCATAATCACTCAGGGCCTCTTATACTGACTTCACCTTTTTTTTTTTTTTTTCCATTTGTTTAACAGCTTCATATGATTCATCCTGTTTGCAGAGACAGTGATTCTCTTAAGGGACAGGACAGGTATGAGAAGTCTCTCCTAGTGGGTGAGTTAGATGAGACTCGGAGAGGGGATGTTCGGGGCCTGTTGGTCACCGAGATCGTTAACGGTAGAACGGGGATGAGGATGCCCTTATCCGGACTGCTCTGGAGCGGCTCGTGGTGCTCCCTCATCAGTGGGGCCTGGGTTAGCAGCAGCGGGGGGGGGGGGGGGGGGGGGCCGGGGGGGGGGGGGGGGGGTGGAGATTCCGGCATAGGGGATGGAGGGAAGGTGTGCGTGTTTGAGCTTAGCACGGTGCCTGGCTTAGTGCTGTCTTGGAGACGTGGCGGACTGGCATGGGGTGTGCCGGCCGTGGGATGAGTAGAGAGCAAGAAGGGTATTCACAGAAAGGGATATGGGCAGAGACATATGCAAGAAGGTGGAGATCAGGGGAATAGTCTTCCAGAGGCCCAGAGAAGTTCGGGGTTATCTTTTATTGGGCCAGGATTTATGTGATTTTTAAAAAAACGATATTCCTTATTTATTTGCTAGAGAGCACAAGCAGGGGGAGCAGCAGGCAGAGGGAGAGGGAGAAGCAGGCTTCCTGCCAAGCAGGAAGCCCGATGCGGGGCTCGATCTCAGGACCGGGATCGTGACCTGAGCCGAAGGCAGATGCTTAATGGACTGAGCCGCCCAGGCGCCCCAATTTATGTGCTTTATGTTATTCAGTTGCCACCACAGCCTTGGAAGTAGGCATCACTACTCCCATTTCTGAGATGGGACTTCTGGGTCACGGGACAATCAAGTAATTCCCCGACTAGCTGCACCGAAGACCTCTTAGGACAGCATCCATGTGAAGCCCCGGGTGAATGAAGCCCCCTGGGATGACGCAGTGTCACACGGCTATGAAGAGGCCGAGTCCAGAGTCACACCGGGGCTGTTGGGCCCGCAGTCCCGGTGCTCAGCACCCCGCCCTACCGCATTTCCCAAGACAACATTTCCAGAACCGAACGTTGCCCAGTCGGGCCCTGTGCGTGTGTGTCTTCAGTCCAACAAGAAGGACTGTGGCACGGTGTGTGGTGGCAGGGAGAAAACTGAGCAGGGACTCAGAGCCCGGGGCTGAGGTTCGAGACCTGGGTCTGCCCCTGACATGTGCGACCTTGGCCCGTCATCGCACCTCTTCACGGGGCCATTTGCTTCTGTGACGTGAGGAGAAGGGTGTCCCTTCTCTCAGGCTTGGGGGCGGGCTCTGTGAGACGGCTGAGTGGGAAAGTGCTCGGAACAACGTGCCGGGTAGTAGGAGCCCAGGGAACAAAGGCCGCCAGCGGGCGGCTCTTTCTCATTTGGCTGATCCGTATGCAGAGTCTTGACTTTTTATGCCTCATTGGCTTCTGTGAAAAATGTCCCAGTGACATGTCTTGAGTCTGTGCATGGAGGATGAGGCCCTTGTGTGTGCCGTGGGGCTGCAGGGGCTGCGGGAGGAGGCCAGGAAACGGAGACCATGTGGCTCGGAGCTGGGCCGGGAAGCGTTACACTGGCCCACGCGGAAGGAGGAAATGGGCCGCATGTCTTTGGGGGAGGAGGATGCGAAATAGGAACCAAGCCTTCTTGTGCTTCTCTTGAGCAAATGTTCCTGTTCTTCAGGCAACTTAATAGCAAAATCACATTTCATTTGTTGAAATGTGACAAAGTTGGGCAGAATCAGAGGCTCAGGATGCTGTAGTAAAAATGAGCTATACAATTTAACCAACTGAGCCACCCAGGTGTCCCAATGAGCTATAAAATTTAAATAAGTCTTAAGTGAATTAGCCTCAGGCATTTGCTAGATTGAAAAGAAGGATTGCAGGGGCGCCTGGGTGGCTCAGTGGGTTAAGCCTCTGCCTTCCGCTCAGGTCATGATCTCAGGGTCCTGGGATCGAGCCCCCATTGGACTCTCTGCCTCTTATGCCTCTCTCTCTCTCTCTGCCTGCCTCTCTGCCTGCTTATGATGTTTGTCTGTCAAATAAATAAATAAATTCTTAAAAAAAAAAAGAAGAAGAAGAAGAATTGCAGGTACTAGGATCATGTTTTCCTTCCTGTCTTCTACTGTGCTGACCACGACCAAATGCGAAAGTGCTCACACTTACATGTGTAATCTTTAAAGTTCTTCTTTAACTTTTCCTTTCCTCGTTAACCCACCACTGCAGGAAGGATCTAGCTAAGGTGTCTAGAAAGGTACACTCAAGGATTTCCGTCCAGGGACACCTGGGTGGCTCATTCAGTTAAGGGTCTGCCTTTGGCTCAGGTCATGATCCAGGGTCCTGGAATCGAGTTCCGAATCAGCTCCTTGCTCGGGGGGAGCCTGTTTCTCCCTCTGCCTGCTCCTCCCTCTGCTTGTGCTCTCTCTCTCTGACAAATAAATTTAAAAAGATAATGATAAGAAAAGAAAAGAAAAGAAATAAAATAATGTTCCATTCATACGGATTTGCTGTTTAAGCATTGTAAGGTAACGGCATTTATCAGGGAGTGTGAATGACAGAAACAGGACGGACACTTGTGAATCAGGTGGAGCAGCGAGGCAGGAGGGAAACCACAAGATTATTGACCTCTATTCGAAAAACAGAATTAGCTAGAAGTACCCTAACAAATGTATGGGTGTATATGAGAAGTGGGGGGTAGGGAGGAATTTAATAACACATAGGTGCTTTGGTCAAATATGAACAATAAACATTTCTTACACCAAAAGTATTGAAGCAGAGCAGAGATGTATTGATATCTGTCATGTGAAGCTTTCTACACAGATCAAAGCCTCGGATCCGAGTTGGAGAGGCAGCTTCTCAAACATCTCCTTTAACAGAGAGCTTTCCCCTAAGCGACTAAGATTAGCCACAAATCCCTCATAAAACCAAATTAATGAGATGATCCCTGGTTATGGAGAAAAGGAACTGGGGAAAAAAAGGGAAAGTGATTTTTCTCCTAAAAATGGTCAGTAGTTTTACATTTGAATTTTGGAGACAATTCATTGACTCTTATGAGCTGGAATAACTTCAAAGATTCTTTCATCCAACCCCCCTCAGATGAGTAAACTGAGACCCAGAGACATTCAAAGTCTTGCCCAAGGCCCTGGATGGGAAGGGGGCAGAGCCAGCTTTGAGCTCCGCTGTCCTCTGTCTGCGCCCTGCATGAAAAGATCAGTGAGGTTCCCTCCTGAGCCGGGGACTTAGGATGCTGGGCAGTTGCTCTGGGATAAAAAGGAAGCTCTTTTAATATCCCCTCATTTAAAAAGTTTGCATTTAACATCTGTTACAGAGGGAGGAAAATAAATTCCAACTGGCCTCCTTTTTCATCTTATTTCTCATTTAAGAGTGGGGGTGGAAAGAAAGGCTGGAAGTTGAAAAACAGTAACATGAGCCATGAAGACACTGTGTGATCCACAATTAGAAAGTGAAATGCTTTACAGATGCTACAAGAAAGAAAGAGAGAGAGAGAGAGGAAAAAAAAGAGAGAGAGAGAGAAAGAGAAAGAAAGAAAGAAAAAGAAAAAGAAAGAAAGAGAGGAAAGAAAGAAAATGAAAGAGAAAAAGAAAAAATGGAGGGAAAGGCAGTCTTGAATCAGGGTACACCTTTCTACCTTCCGTATCAACCAGGTAAAATAAATCAGATGCTAATAAATAATATGTCCACTGGGATCCTTGAGTTTTTCTTCACTTGGCACAAGTGACAGTAGAGTACACATGCCATATGCTTTGTGTTCAGAGGACTTCTGCACTTTTCATCCTAGCTCTGAGCTAATCAAAGTGGATGTTCTTGTCCTGCAGGTTCTTTCTTCACAAATCTGACATCAGACTCAGAATCCCAAGCAGGGTGAAGGGCTGGGGTGTGACTAGTCTCTGTGAAAGGTCTAGGACTTGAACTTGTCACGCTAGTCAGAGCAGAAGCGAGTCTCTTCCTGGGACTGCCCATCTCCACACCAGGTGCCCACTCCCTATTCAGCCTGGCAGTAAACTCCCCCTATAGTTAGTTACCTTGGCCACAAGGCATTTTTTTTTTTTTTTTTAAGATTTATTTATTTATTTGGAGAGAGCAAGAGTGAGAGTGAGGGGCAGGGGAGGGCCGAGGGAGAGGGAGTCATAAGCAGATTGCACACTGAGCCTGGAGCCCAACCTGGGGCTCGATCTCACAACCCTGGGGTCATGACCTGAGCTGAAACCAAGAGTCGGATGCTCAGCTGACTGAGTCACCCAGGCACCACCACTCCCCCCCCACTTTTTTTTCAAGATTTATTTTTAGAAGAGAGCCCATTAGGCATTTTAAAAAAATCTAAGAGAAACCTGGAAGCAGGAGAGGTATTCTTTGTTGATACTCTGAAGAGACTTAGTTAGTATGAGTAAGATTTTTCAATTATTGCTGAACATGGACGGGTATATTTTGTTCATTTTAGATTACAAATGATAATGATGGATATTTATCTCCCTAGAATATTGGCAATTTAAAGTGTCTCAATTAAAAATCTACTTGGCCACCTGTAACAGAAAACCTAGTTTGTAGAAGTTTAAACACATGTGTTTCAATTTCTTACTTAATGAGAAGCCTGAAGTAGGAGTTCGATATGGGTGTTTTGCTGGCTAGAAGTGGTTGTCGGTGTCCTGGAAAATGTCTTGGCCCTTCCCTTACAGTTGCACTGCATCAGATAGCGACCAACATGCCTAAATAGAGAAAGGAAGCAGGGGAACCAGAGCAGGCCAGCTGACATTGACCCTTTGGGTTAGGAAAGCTAACCCTTTCTCAGACCATGCTACGAAGCAGGTTTCTGCTTCTGCCGCTTTGGCCGTTAGCGGGTTGGATGGCCGCCTCCACTTACGCAGGACATGGGAAAGCGAGGAACGATGGTCCTGATTAGTTTAGACCCGTTTTGATCCCCCTGAGACTGGGAACACTGATTGCTTCTCTAAACCAAATCATTGTTCCAGCAACAAGGTAGAAGGCGGAGGATAGCAGTGGGTTTTGAGTAATCACTAGCACTGTGTATCACATATAACCGACAGTTCCAAGTTTGTACAAGCGTGACTGTTACTGTTAACACTGCATATTTAAAATGCGGGATTTTTACACTATTTCCCCTTGCTTCTTTCCGTCATCTTGGTAGCCTTCTAGTTTCCATACAGTTTTCTTTGAAATGGCACTGACACCTGCTTTCTTAAAAGAAGCATTGTTGACCGAGCCCTGGCTGGCCCAGTCGGTGAAGCATGCGACTGTGAGTTCAAACCTCACAGTGGGTGAGGTTTGCAAAAGGAAGGCATTGTTGAGACCGGTCCCAGCTGTTTGCCTCCAGGGTTCTGACATGTGCTTGTCAGAGCTACGTTAGTTCCCTGGTACATATAGCTTCGTGAGCAGCTGGAAGTAATTTTCAGTCTAAACATTTCACATTTCATGGATGGGTGAACTTTACAATCACTTTTGAAGCAACTATTTTTAAAAGCTCGTGCCTCTCTGATTGGACACTTGGCTCATCCCATCCATTTTACTGGTGCTTCAATATCTAAAAACTCCAAAAGTGTCCTTCCCAGAGTTGTGAAAGAGATACAAGAAAGGCACAAAGAAAAAAGATCCTGGGGGCACCTGGGTGGCTCAGTGGGTTAAAGCCTCTGCTTTCAGCTCGGGTCATGATCTCAGGGTCCTGGGATCGAGCCCCGCATAGGGCTCTCTGCTCAGCAGGGAGCCTGCTTCCTCCTCTCTCTCTGTCTGCCTCTCTGCCTACTTGTGATCTCTGTCTGTCAAATACATAAATAAATCTTTAAAAAAAAAAAAAGATCCTGTCTTCTCTTGTCCCTCTTGGTATATTCAGTCTAGTCTCTATGCAACAGCTGACATGATTCTTCAAAACAAAAAGGAGACCATGCCATGCTTCTGTTCTCAGTCCTCTGGTGGCTTCTCGTCACCCCCTTACAATGACTTTCTGAGCGCTAGGAGACCTGGACCCTGTCTGTCTCTCACGTTTTTCTACCTATCTTCACTCTGCTATGGCCACACTGGCCTTCTTTTATACCCCTTCCATCAGCCAACCATGTTTCCATCTCAGGCCTTTGCCCTTGACTTTCTCTGGGCCTGGGATTCTCAGTTCTCACGTCCGTATGTGTCTTGCTCCCACCTTTATTCAGGTCTCTGCTCACATGTCACGTTCTCAGTGAGTTTTTCCTGATCACCCCTGTGGAAAGTATCAGCCCTAACCCACACCATCCTTCTCTGTCCTCTAACTTCCTGTATTTATTTATTTATTTTTACCAGGCCCTTATTTTATTTATTTATTTATTTGACAGACAGAGATCACAAGTAGGCAGAGAAGCAGGCGGAGAGAGAGGAGGAAGCAGGCTCCCTGCTGAGCAGAGAGCCCGATGCGGGGCTCGATCCCAGGACCCTGAGATCATGACCCGAGCCGAAGGCAGAGACTTTAACACACTGAGCTACCCAGACGCCCTTACCAGGCCCTTATTGTAAGCTGACATTGTATCATGTATTTATTAGTTGACTTGTTTATCATGTGTTCCCTCTTGGAATATGAATTCAGCAAGGACAGGAACATGGTTCTGTTCACGTCATCCTTAGTGCTAGAATGGGGTCTCGTATCAGTAGCGACACAAGCAATATTAATACGTATTTGTTGGATGAATGAAAAAGAGCTTCAAAAAATTGGTTCAGGGCGCCTGGCTGGCTCAGTGGATTAAGCTGCTGCCTTCGGCTCAGGTCATGATCTCAGGGTCCTGGGATCGAGTCCCGAATCGGGCTCTCTGCTCAGCAGGGAGCCTGCTTCCCTCTCTTTCTCTCTGCCTGCCTCTCTGTCTACGGTGATCTCTCTCTGTCAAATAAATAAATAAAATCTTTAAAAAAAAAATTGGTTCAGCTATCCTCTATTCAGAAGACTAATCAGAGCTAGTTGGGCAGTTGTTTTTTATCTATTTTTTCCCATGAGTGTGCTGGTACTTTATTTAAGTTACAAGAATAAAACTTAATAAAGATTCTCAATTAAACAGTGTTACATTGACATGTGGTCCTTCCTTAAACTATTTATTTAACAAATATTTATGAAGTGCCTCTGCCTTAAAGAAGTTGCCAATGAGTTTCCATATTTACTGTGTTCTAGCTCTATTTCCCTGTAGAGTTAACTCTACATTAACTATGAGTAAAAGGGACCAGGAGAAAGGTTTCTCAACATTCCTTAAGACTCAGTTTTTGGCCCTGTTTCATGAACATGTTTTATTGGAAACATGAATGAAGCTTATAGGAAACTCTTGGACCAATTTAGTAAATGATAGGGAACCACTTAACTCAGTGATATTATAAAATGAGGACCCTATAATGTCTTGACCAGTCTGTACTAATGAGATATCTCACCAAAGAGAAGAATATTTGGTAAGAAGACATGCTCCAAGAAGGAAACAGAAGTTGATTGGTAACATTCTGGGAAAGATCCAGACTTAAAATCACTCTGACTCAATCATATGCCATCTTTATTACTAAGATGAAAGTTTACACTTAGACATGCTCATCTAGGGGCTCCTGGGTGGCTCAGTGGGTTAAAGCCTCTGCTTTTGGCTTGCGTCGTGGTCCCGGGGTCCTGGGATCAAGCCCTGCATTGGGCTCTGTGCTCAGTGGGGACCCTGCTTCCTCCTGTCTCTCTGCCTGCCTCTCTGCCTACTTGTGATCTCTGTCTGTCCAATAAATAAAATCATTGAAAAAAAAATGCTCATCTAGTAGTATTACTACATTTTTAGTAGCTAATATATTTTCATGACTATGGTCAAATAAAAAACAAATCCAGACTTAGTAGAGGGACACTTCACTGGAAAGGGTCAGTGCCAGGAGGGGAAAGAGCTGACAGCGGTAAGGGACGGGAAGCCCTTGCTGCAACAGCGAGGATGTTTTGCTCGTAAGAACTGCAAGCGCCTCCAGAATCCAGTGGGGAGTTTTCTTTCACGCAGAGGTAAACAGAGAACGAGGTGTGGGGAAGCAGGATTAAAGGGTGGTATGGGGGGTAGTGGAGCAGCAAATGTTCTGCCCTGAGGCCAGCCCATTCTCCGGAGGGGCTGTACACTGATTCGGGCAGAGATGGGCCAAAGTTCAGGGGCCTGGAGCAAGCAGAGAACCAAGTTGTAGTTGGGAAGAGCAGTTTAGCTAATCATTTATGAGGCAAAGGGAATTTTGAGAGTCTGTTTGGCCTTGTAAACAAGGAGCATCCATGAGGCTTATCAAAGTCATATGGGGAAAGGTGGTTCTTTGTAGTAAACCATTTTCCAGAGCACAGAGAGGGAGGTTTCTTAACCTTAATTGTTTTCCAGGATCACAGGTAAAATTCAACATTTATGTAATGCATAAATCACATAATACATAGTTTTTAAATTTTAATTTTTTAAAAGATTTTATTTATTTGACAGAGATCGCAAGTAGGCAGAGAGGCAGACAGAGAGAGAGAGAGAGAGAGAGAGAGAGGGAAGCAGGTTCCACGCTGAGCAGAGAGCCCAATGAAGGACTCGATCCCAGGATCCTGAGATCATGACCCGAGCTAAAGGCAGTGGATTAACGCACTGAGCCATCCAGGCGCCCTAAATTTTAATTTTTATATCTTGTACAAATAAAATATGTTTTATATATATATATATATATATACATATATATATATATATATTTTTATAGTGCACACACACCTAACAGCTAGTGTAGTGTAGTGTCAGCTGCCCCTTTAGTCTTGGGAAGGTGGCAGTCGGCTTTATCTTAGATAACTGTTGGCTCCCAAGAGCGACTGCGGGACCCAGGCCTTACGATTTCTTGGCCAGCATGTGGGTTTTGACTATAAAAGCCTGGAGTCAGGGTTTAAGTCCAGCTTCCACTGCTCCTGTCCTAACATGGCACCCTAGCCACGCGTTTCCTGTAGTGGGGATCTGGCTTCTGAAGTGTCTGAATTTGCAAGCCCTGCTCAAGAGTATGATGGGCCCACCCTTTGAGGAATGCGGACAAACTGGCTCATATTCAAGAAAAAGAACACAAGATGGCAAAAGAAGAGAAACAACACCATATGATGAGTTCAGAGATTTCGTCTAGAGGAGATGGGCTTGTGGGGCTGGGGTGGGAGTTGGGAGAGCCCACCCTAACCGTCTCCAAATCCGAGCAATGCTCCCGTGTGGAAGAATGAGACTTTTCTGGTCCCCAAAGACCAGTATCAGGACAAGTGAAAGGATGCTGCAGGGAAACAGATTTTGTACCAGCATAAGGAAGGCCTTTCTAAGAAAGCTGCCTTGGGAAAGTAGGGTTCCCCCTCTCACTAAATGTTTTGCTGCAAAGCTTTATGATGGAGTTCAGGGGGGGATATAACTATTGAGTGAGTATGTTAGATTAAGTAGTTTGGAAGTTCCCTTCCTATTGTAAGACTCTGATTTTGTGAAATAAAATATAACCACACTATTTTGGCCTCCCTGATTTAGAATGAATGTAAATATCCTGTTAGTGGGGTGGAAGAATTTTTCCTTTTTAATGTTTTATAATGTAATATAACGTAACATAATTTTAAAGCATTTATATTGTTTTCTAAAACATTTTAGAAACATTTTAGGTTTTAACTACATAAAAACAATAAGATAATTTATTGTTGATTATGTATAGCACTATGCTAGAAGTTTTATGGAGTGCTAACAGACTGTAGATGCATCAAAAAGAATAAAATGCCTAGGAATAAATTTAACCAGGGAAGTGAAATACCTGTATACTGAAAACTATAAGAAATTAATAAAAGAAACTGAAAAAGACACAAATAAATGGAAGATATTTCACAATCATAAATTGGAAGAAAAGAATATAGAAGGAAAATATATTCTCCCAGGAGTAGCTTATACGGGAAAATTTGATAAACCCATGAGGCAATAAGCGAACCAGAAATTATGTTTATTTGCATCTTATGTATTTACAAAATAGAGTGACATTAGGAAACAATGTGCTAATTGTCAGGAAAGCTCAGTAAAAGGGGGACCAAGAATACAGTGAATGCATGGTTTATATACAAAATACCAGAACACAAATCAAAGATTACTGATCAAGAATTTTTTTTTTAAAGATTTAATTTATTTATTTGACAGAGAGAGATCACAAGCAGGCAGAGAGGCAGGCAGAGAGAGAGGAGGAAGCAGGCCCCACGCTGAGCAGAGAGCCCGATGCGGGGCTCGATCCCAGGACCCTGAGATCATGACCTGAGCCGAAGGCAGCGGCCTAACCCACTGAGCCACCCAGGCGCCCCTGATCAAGAATTTGAACCCAGACTGGACTAGAAAAAGAAAGCCTATAATCTTTAGACAAACTGAAAAGAATCACCATAGACAACCGTAAGTGAGAGGAAGACCTTGAGTTGCACTTGCACGTTGACGATGAGGAGGACAAACCCGCCCGGAGAGCAGCAGAGGGGGCGTGCGGCGGGCGGGGACCAGTAGGACCAGCAGGTTGTCCAGTTGACCCGGGGAGCGCGGGGGGCGGGGGGGCGCGGCGGAGAAAGCGGTTGTTGGATGGACCCGCCGTGACACTGAAAACCAGGCAGGGATATTTGCACGCAGTGCAGTAAGGAGCAGAAGAATAAAATGATGTGAAAAATTAAAAGAGCGGGGCACCTGGGTGGCTCAGTGGGTTAAGCCGCTGCCTTCGGCTCAGGTCATGATCTCAGGGTCCTGGGATCGAGTCCCGCATCGGGCTCTCTGCTCAGCAGGGAGCCTGCTTCCCTCTCTCTCTCTCTGCCTGCCTCTCCATCTACTTGTGATTTCTCTGTCAAATAAATAAATAAAATCTTTAAAAAAAAAAATTAAAAGAGCATTTTCCTGTTCATTCACTAAACTTGAACGAGCGCTTCCGTTCACACCAGGCAGCCCGAGAGGCGGAGGCCCAGCACCCAGACGATTCCAACTAAATGGGCCAGAACGATAAGGAGACACTGTAGTTCGTCTGAGATGTCATGGACAGAAAGCACAGGCTGCGCGACATGGCTGGGTTTGGTGGGCTCCGTTCCAGGTGGGGGATGGCGTGATGTCACGGGCGACCTTCAGGCCAAGAAATCTGTGACCTGGGTTTTGAACGACGGGCATGTGGGGCTTGGGGGAGCGGCTGGCCTGCAAAGGCATCAGCATGTACAAGGCGGCCTGGGAGTCGGTGAGGGCGTTAGAAAGGTCACGGGAGCTGGAGTGCAGGACTCTGGAGGCTTAGTGAGGGGACAGGCGTGGTCCCAGCACTTACATAGAACCAACAGTAGCAAGTGGGTATTCCCAGTTATTTTTTAGGGTAATTTTTTAAAAGATTTTTTTTAAGGGGTACCTGGGTGGCTCAGTTGGTTAAGCCTCTGCCTTCGACTGGATCGAGCCCCATGTCCGGCTGCTTATTCAGCACGGAGCCTGTTTTCTCTCTCTCTCTCTCTCTCTCTGCCTGCTACTCTGCCAGCTTGTGCTCTCTCTCTCTCTCTGTCAAGTAACTAAATAAAATTAAAAAAAAATTTTATGCTTACTTTTTTTTTTTTTTTTAAGATTTTATTTATTTATTTGACAGAGAACACAAGTAGGCAGAGAGAAAGGAGGAAGCAGGCTCCCCGCCGAGCAGAGAGCCCGATGCGGGGCTCCATCCCAGGACCCTGGGATCATGACCCGAGCCGAAGGCAGAGGCTTTAACCCACTGAGTCACCCAGGCGCCCCACAAAAAAAAAAAATTTTTTTTTTTTTTTTTAAAACCTCTTTTAGGGAGAGTGAGAGTGGAGGCAGGGGATGGTAGGGGGAGAGGGAGAGAGAATCTCAAGCAGGCTCTGCGCTGAGCCCAGCATGGGGCTGGGTCTCATGACCCAGAGCTCAGGATCTGAGCTGAAACCAAGAATCGGACTCTTAACCAACTGAGCCACCCAGGTGCCCCTCTTGAGGGTAATTTTTAAAGGGTAAATGAAGCTGCGGGAATGAATGAAATCGCGGAGGGACTGAGAGAAGGCAAAAAACCTGGAGGGAAAGCCATGGTTTTCTTTTATGCACAGATGATTATCTCCTACATACTGATCATCTGCTCTAAAAGCAAAATTCCAATGGCCTCTGCTAGAGAACACTGGTGGATGTAGTTTAAGCCTTTATATCAAGGTGACAAAATGCTCATTTGCTTGAAAAGAATTTTTCGTGACTCATAGTTGTCTTTGTTTTCATTACTTAGAATTGGTGATATTTCTTTTTTTTTAATTTAAAAATACTTTTTTAACTTAAACCTATTTGTATTAGATACAGGTAGTGAAGATTGTATAATTAGCCAGAAAGAATTGGTGGTATTTCTATTGTTTGTTAAAGATGCTTTGCCAGGATTGGTTAAATAAATTGTGGCATATTCTCACACTAAAATACCACAGTTATTAAAAATGATGCCATGGAAGAATATAGGATGACACGGGGAATAGCTCAGGTTACGTAAGTCAGGGGCGGGCGGAGGGGAGAAAGGGTACTAGAAAACAATATCTATGATCTTATTTTTTATTTTTTAAATTTTTTGTTAAAATTTATTTTTTAAAAAAGATTTATTTCAGAGAGAGAGCGAGCGAGAGAATGAGCGGTGGGAGGGGCAGAGGCAGAAAGAGAGGGAGAGAAGCAGGCTTCCTGCTGAGCAGAGAGCCCAATGTGGGGCTCGATCCCAGGACCTGGAGATCATGACCTGAGCCGAAGGCAGATGCTTAAGCGAATGCACCACCCAGACACCCCTATGATCTTATTTTTTAAAAAAGAAAAACAAACCAAAGAAAAAGATTAGTCATTCCTTTCTTCTGAGATTCATTTTCCTCTCCAGGAAAATTAAAGTATTAGATAGTGGGTTTACTCCCCGGCCATAAATAGTGATAAAAGTGGATAAAATACGTGGAACAACTGTTTTCAGCAGCTAGAATACCTTCAGACACTGTACTTAGGAGAAACCCAAAAGACGAGTCCCCATTCACCCCTGTTCTTTGTCCGAGACCATGTCCTGGACCGCGGCACAGAGCTGGAGCCCGAGCAGAAGGGTTGTCTCACTGAGGGGCGGTTTAGTGAGTCGAGGAGGCTGAGATCAGCACCCAGAGTGGCTGAGGCAGACGTTGTGCAGCAGAAAACTGAAGAAGAGGGAGCTGGACATGGGATGGGGCCCCTGAGGTCCGCAGGAGCATTGTGCTAGGGCTCTGAGCTGGTGCCGGCTGTTCACCCACAGGCGAGACTCCTCAGACTCCACAGCGTCTGGTGGAGAGAGGGGGTAGGGGTGGGGGGGGGTGCTGGCGGTCAGGGTGGAAAAAGAACTGACTGGACAGAGGCAGATGCAGGGTTTGGAGATGCTGAGCTCCAACTAAGCCACAGTGGAGCGACTTCTCCGAAAACCTCGAGGATTCCGTGAATACCCCAGGAATGCCAAGTCCTTGGAAGAAGCATCACACTAGATTCAGGACCAAAAATGCCAAACTAATCCAACCCTAATAACACCTAAAACTTTTCAATTTGACCTGACCAAGAGGAATTGACACTTATTTAACCACTTGCCAGAAAAAATTCAATGACTTTTTGAATCATTGAATTCAATGATTCAGTGATTCAAAAAATCCTTGATGTTGATTCAATGATTCAAAAAACCAGATTCCAAATGAATAAATAAAAGTATTAGACTAATGATATCCAAGACTCTGTTCACCTTAAAAATAAAACTGCCAGCCTGGGTGGCTCAGTCAGTCAAGTGACCATCTCTTGGTTTCCACGCAGGTGGTGATGTCGGGGTCCTGGGATGGAGCGCCCTCCCAGCCCCCTCCTTGGGCTCCCTTCTCAGCGGGAAGTCTGCTTCAGGATCCTTTCTCTCTCTCTGTCCCTCCCCCCACTCACTTTCTCTCTCTCTTTCTCTGAAATAAATAAATCTTAAAAAAAAAAAAATAAAAAAACTGCTATCTATTTTACCAGAAGAAGATGGTTTATTCAGAATATCAGAGAACTGTAATCTAGAGCAAGCAACTGGCAGCAACACCACAGGCAGGGCCGCAGAACAAAGAGGAAAACCCTTTTCTGGAGGAAAGGGGTCGCTGGGTTGACCCTTATAAACAAAAATCCACTGGCGTAAACTGGGAGTTGGGAGTATGGTGGCTTCTCATTGGCTGAGTTGTGAGAGTCTCTCATTGGCTGGGCTGTTGCTGGGGGAGGAGGAAAGCCTGGGGTAGCCAAGCAGTATCCCTGTGAAGACCTTCTCTTTCTGCTGGATTTGCCACTGATGAACGGCAGGGCGTGAGAGCTCCCCCTCCCAGCCTCCTGATTCCATTCTAAATGAGGTTTCCTTTTAGTCATTTTATTTTTTTAATTTTAAGTAGTCTCTACCCACAATGTGGGGCTCAAACAACCCTGAAATCAAGAGTCGTGGGCTCAACTGACTGAACCAGCCGGGTGCCCCACCTTTTATTAGTTTTTACAACTCCTTCTAAACATAAAATTCTGTGACCTAGAAAGAATACGTTGTTTTCCATTTGGCTTCCCATGTGGTCCCTCTTCTTTCTCTCCATTTTACAGACCTGGTAAGTAAATGATAGTTCAGTAGTAAATATTTAATTTACATTGTATTATTTAATCTTCAAAGAATTCTTTTATATTGGGCTGTATGATATGTAAATTACAAATATTTGAGTATGTGTTGTATACTTAAAACTTTGCTAAGTATTAAACATTCTTAAAAATTCCACCCTGAGGGAGTTTATAATTCAGCTTGGAAAGGAATGGAGATTCACATCTAAACCAATGAATAAAATGGTGAGCAATAAAAACGAATCCAAAAGTGTAATTTCATCACTGCACAGAAGCAAGATCAGAGAAGGACCTATGACCTTGGCACATAGACAGATTGACTCCTGAGGTGACTTAATCCGTGGAGAATGAGACAGATTTTCTACAGCTACCACGAAGTCCCCACCAGACCTCCCAGAGCTTTGAGGTTCCGGAGAAGATGGCCATCTCACAGGCGCATTGCCTCCTACCACACAGCTGGAGGAAGCTGGCCGGTTGTGTAGGATTCTCACCTTTATCTCTTCCCATCATTGCTATTCCTGCTCTCAAGCTCTTATCTCCCCAGAGAGGATCCTAACTATCCTCTCTTCCCAGCCTTACCTGCACCTTCTCCCTCCAGATAAAACCGGGTGGTGGATGAATGCTTCCACGTTCCCCCAGTAACAAGTACTGAAGGATGCCATGCAAGGGAATAATAGCCACTAATTTTATGTTCTCATCAGTTAGAGCAGAGAAATACCAGCAAGGTCTGCTCTTTGCAGGTCTGTTCCCTTCTCCCTTCCCCGAGGTTGTTGCAGCAAAGACAGACCCTTAATTACTCCTCGACCAGCTCAGAGGTACAAAGATTAACTACTAATAGCTCATTGGCTTGTCCTGATTCCTAAAGTATTAATATATTGTGGCCAGGTCTTGTTGACTAGTACAAATTATCTCAAGGTTTAAATTATATAAATTACTATAATTATATATATATATTTATTATATATATATATATATACACCTATCTCTTTCTCTCTCTATATATTTTACTATAAACAATATATTTGAAACTAAAATGTAAGAATGACTCTCATTTCTACCAGACAAGATTATAATAGCTGAAACTTAAAATACCCTCTTTATAATTATATGAGTTCTTCATTTATATTTATATCTACATAAATAACATTTATCTATATTATCTATATTTTTAAATGTTTATAACAATAAACAGGCCAGTGTCTTTAGGAAAATAAGCAAAGGACTCAGAGTAAGTAATCCATGTGGTTAATAAGCAAGCATCAAGATGCTTAACTAATGAGTCACTGAAAAAATGCAAATTGAAACCATAAGATGATATTTTCACCTACCAGTTTGGTAAAGATTTAAATATTGAAGAAAGCATAACAAAAGATATTTTCATATACTATTGCTTAAAGTGTAGATTGGTAAAAATTTTGTGGAAGGCAAGATATACTCAATTACAAAAATCTGTATACCGTTTATGGTAGGCAGCCTATTTCTAAGACTTTCTAAGTAAATAATTAGGCAAAGGCATAAAGACAAAACTCCAAGCCCATTCACTGTAATAGTATGTGTAATAGTAAAACATAGTACTAGGTGAGTATTAATTTGGGATGAAGAGGCATATTTTAAAGACACAGACAGTGCCCAGCTCACGCATTAGCTATAAACTGTGACGATATTTCCCATAAAAGCTGGGCTGAGCACTAGATAATTGGGACCAGAAAGGTCAGTGAGAAATGCCTCACCTGCTGTCCCACGGTGAGCTGACTGTGTAATATGCACTTAACGGAAAGGCAACTTGCCAAAAACAGATAGCCCTCTCCCATGTCCTGGGGCCCATTTGTTTTTAAATAAAGAACATATTTGAACTCACTTAGAAATGGCAAATTTAGTACAAAGCTTTCAATTGTTTTTTTGGGGGGAGGGGGAAGAAACCCTAAACTGATTCACAGAACACGGGGACTAGAATTTCAGTTGAAACCAGATGTTCTCGTGATTGTGTTTAATGGCTATCAACAGTCAAACCCCCAAACCCACATCTTCAACGTGGCCCAGCTAATGCGAGTGGCCCACGGACGCCCGAGCAAGGTACCTGGTTCCCCTGAGCGTGAGAAACGGACAGCTATGCCAGCAGCTTCAGTTTGGGGAGAATTTACGGTGTGCTGGGCACCGGGCTTAAGCATTATAACAACCTTATCTCCTTTAGTTCTAAGAAACCTACAGATTAGAGTGCTTTCTCCATTATGTAAATGCGATGGTTGAGACCCTGAGACGTTAAGGACTCGCTTCAGGTCACCCAGCAGGGTTTGGGGCCCCACAGCAGAGTCCACAGCCTGGCTCTTACTTCCCACGTTGTATGGAGTCTCTCCACGTTGTAGAGGGAAGGATGGAGGCGGGTGAAAGCGTAGCAGCAGGGGTCTATTCGATTGGTAAACGCCAATGTGGCTGCTGTGATTCTGTAAATTTGAAAGTATTTTCACACTAATTGATTAAAAGTGTCACCATGTCTCTCCCTTCCTCCCCAGTGATTTTCCATTTCCCTTCTCTAGGACCTTGGGGCCCCACATTTAGCGACAAGAGGGGCCACACCTGGTCTAGCAAGGCCCCTCAGGAGCCCTTCCAGGGCCTTCTTTTCGGGCAGTGTTGGGGATTATTAACTCTCTGCACATCATCCCTGAGGAGAAGCACCTCGCGAGAACAGGGCAGAGGCCCGGCCGCTAGCTCTCTAATTCACAGCTTTCTTTGCTCTATTCCATCTCTAACCACTTTTTTTTTTTTTTTTTTTAAAGATTTGACACAGAGAGAGAGAGCACAAGCAGGGGAAGCAGCGAAGCAGCAGGCAGAGGGAGACGGAGAAGTAGGCTCCCTGCTGAGCAGGGAGCCCGATGCGGGGCTCGATCCCAGGACCCCGGGATCATGACCTGAGCCCAAGGCAGACACTTAACGGACTGAGACACCCAGGTGCCCTCTGACTACTCTTATGCTTAGAGGTTTCCTTCACATTGGTCATAAAGCAGTTCCAAGGTCCCTGGCTGCTGTCACCCAGGGTCAGCTGCCTGAGGCCTGGCCTTTCTGTACCCAGGAAAGAAGAGGTGACATCATTTCCGCCCATCCTGCTCGGCACTGTCAGCTCCGCAGCACAGCCAAACGGGACTGTGGCGTTTGGAATCCGGAGGGAATTTGATCAAATCTAAGACATCATGACTGTGAGGTTCACCGTTCCTTTATGCCTCAGGAAGAAGGAAAGACCTGTGGCGCTCGCAGTGCGGTGCCATTACGGATCACTCGCAACAGCTTTGATCACCTGCCGCTTTGAAATTTCTTTCAGGGGTGCCTGGGTGGCTCAGGTGTTAAGCGTCTGCCTTCGGCTTGGTTCCCAGGGTCCCAGGATCGAGCCCTGCATGGAGCTCCCTGCTCAGCGGGGAGCCTGCTTCTCCTCTCCCATTCTCCCTGCGTGTGTTCCCTCTCTCGCTGTCTCTCTCTCTCTCTATCAAATAAATAAGTAAAATCTTTAAAAAATAAAGATAAAAAAATTTTTAAAAAGAAATTTCTTTCAACTATTCTGCAGGATTTGGCAATTTTTCCTGCCTTCGGTTGCCACGATAGGCAGTCCTTCCGCACATGTCTCTGTAACAAAATGTAACAGAGTCATGTGCTTGAGAGTACATCTCTTCCCTTCCCAGGTTCTGTAAAGGCTGTGCTTGGTTTACTGCTGTGCTAAAAATACGGAAACGTCATTCTTCCTAAGAGCGTGTGTGCGTCTTTAATACCAGATGCACGTTCTGCTGCTGTTTTCATTTTCTGCTGTGCTGTTTCTACTGAATTAATACCTGTGAAAATCCAAATTGGAGGTGCCAGTTACGTTTCCTCCTAATACATGTTAAAGATAGATTTGTAACTATTAAAATGGGAGAAAATGCTGTCTCCGGTCATCTCACTGACCCCCGAAGCAGATCTCTGTGGCGGGCTGGTTGCCAGGAGCTCCTGGCAGCTAGCCATAAGGTGTAAGGTATTGTCATGAAGGGATAGACACAATCGTCAAACTTTGACATACGTCTAGTGGGAATTCTTCCTGGGACTCAGTATACATATATTTATCTGATATCTGTCAACTGGGCTGGGCTGAGGGGGTTGTGTGACATGACACATAATGGCGTAGAACTTGGGGTGGTTGAGACAGGTGTAAAGGAAAATGCAAGTGAGTGTCAGAGGAAGCTTTTCTGTTGCCTGGATGTGATCCAGAAGGTCACTGTCTCAAAAATATATGACAGAGCATGGTCCGGCAGTAAAAGGGTTCGTTCATATAGTAACATGGCGCACAAGGGTAACCGTTACAACTGTGGCTGCTTTGACAGTCACAGTGACATTGTTGCACTAGAGCATAATTGTGTTGTAGTTATTGCTAATTTGTCTGGTAGTGTGTGAGCCCCCCTTCAAGCCTGCCACTGCTATTTTAAAAATGTCTTGCGGACCAGAAAGTTTCAGGATGCCACCACAGTGCTCGAGACCACTGACAATGCACACACCTGCTTAAAATAGAGGGCCTTAAAGGTAATGTTACTAGTGGAAATTTCTGGAAACACGCAGACGAACAAGATACTAATGTGGAAAAACAAATCTGCCTCCGTCATTGATAATCCTAGTTACTAAATCTTCTCTTTGTACATTACAGATGGGGGGTGGGGGGGAGCCCATTTTGCTACTTAAAGGAATTCCTGAATGCCTTTTCAGTCATTTGTGCTAAACTGGCACTCTATTATTTGAGGTCAAGTCTACTTTCTCTGCCCAATTCCGGTTATATATTCCCTACCTTACTTAATTTTTTTATTGAATTAGTTTTGAAGAATTATATTTTTTCTTACTCAGTTATGCACTTAATCTGTTTTCAGGTTTATTGCCAGAAAGATGTTCTTAGTATTCTCTTAGCTTTAAAAATCCTTATACTTATATCATTTTCCCTTTTTATTCCCAGTATTGCCTGTTTATGCTCTCTTTCTTTACCAGTTTGTCAGAATTTTGTCTATTTTTTAAAACGTCTTCTAAAAGAAACAAATTTTGGTTTTGATTCTCTATATTAGCTTTCTTATAATCTATCTTCACACCTTGTCATGCATTGCAGTATTTATATGTGAGAACTCCCCTCTTAACTCAAAACTGTTGCTCTGAATGAATGAAAAGTCCCCTCATCTGGAAAAAAACCTTAAAAAATTTCCTGTGTGGGTGTGTTTCCTTATTTTCTGTCTGCTTCTGTAAACTCATTTAATTTTGTTGTTTGAATTCTCTTCCTTTGGACAACACTTTCCCCAATTACATTATTTTTCAGTTTTATTGCTGTTCAAAGCCTGAAACACAGGGATAAAGTCCAGCTTCAGGACTTTCAAGTGATTAGTTTGGTTTGTTCTGGAAAGCTCAGACTCAAGTTAAGCTCTGAAAGACGATAAGGCTTTGGATATGGGGTACAGAGCAGTGATTTTCTGGGTAGGGCTTTGAAGGGATATGTGTGGACCACAGTGAGATGACTCACCCCAATCAAAAACCTGGAGATGCAAAGTAATATCCCACAGCCAGCCTCATCTAGACCCTGTTCTCTCTGGCTCTCTGCTCTAGTGGCTCAGACCAGTTTTCAACATCTCAAATCAGTGCTGCTCCCTCTTACCTCAGGGCCTTTGAACATGTTCTTCCTTTCCCCAGGATGCTCTTCCCCATCCTTGTCACTTTTCCTACTTTATTTCTATTCTTTTTTCAGGTATCTGTCCTTTCTTCATGAATAGTTTTCTGGTTACCACCAAAGGTCAAGTTCCCCTATTGTAACTTACCATGAATGTCATTTAACATAACTTATGTGATCTCTCTGTCTGGAATGTAAACTTTTTTTGAGGACAAGAACCATGTCCTTTACTTTTTCTTTTTGCCCATCATCTTACAAAGAGGAGGCACTCAGGTAATAATTGTTTAATTCCTCTTATTTGCTAATTAGCTAACATGTAGCTGAACAGTGCAGAGATCTACAAAGACATCTTTATTTTTTTAAAAGACTCTATTTATTTATTTGAGAGAGAGAGAGAGAGCACAAGCAGGGGAAGAGACACAGGGAGAAGCAGACTCCCCGCTGAGCAGGGAATCAGATGCAGGGCTTGATTCTGTGACTCCAGGATCATGACCTGAGCCGAAAACAGATGCTTAAGCCACTGAGCCACCATGGCGCCCCCAAAGTCCATCTTTAAAGACATAATGTCCAGACAAGAGCTACTTGAACCAGAACTGTTTAGAATCCAAGAGGCCCAAGTTACTCCCACTCATTAAAAGAAACAAAGATATGCAAAACAGATGTAGAAAAATTGTGCTATTTTAAATGTTTACATTGAGACAATTAGCACTTTAACACATAATACAATATAATTTGCTCCTCACAAGATAATTATAGGATTTATTACATTACTCTTTCATGTTGCATTCAGGCAGTGTGGATTGGTATTGAGGTTCAAGCATAAAGGCGTATAATAGATGCTTTATTCAGCCCCAGTATCCCTGGCCGTCTGAAGAGCCCCCTTGAGGCCCTTTGTCAAAGTGATGCCTTAGCACATCCCCTCCTGGCTACCCCCACCATTGATAGGACAAGGCCTGAGTGAAGGTATTCATCTATCCAAAGAGAGAGCCACGTAGAAAGAGATTCACTAGCCTTAGAAAAGGAGACATAGGGAGCTAGACCCTGGCAGGTTCTCTCCTGCACAGCGCACACCTTGACCTGGGTCCCCCATCTCACCTGTAGGGCAGGTCAAGGCCTAGAATTGAGTGGAAGCGTCTCGTGATTATAGCTCCATGATGCTCGCACGGCCCTGAGTCTGAGTTCTCCAGAGAGCCTGTGGTTATAACGTGAGTTTTGGTGTCGCCGCACTGTGAATCCGTCATCTTCTATCAACAACCACCTCTCATCTAGTGTTATGGGAACATTGCGGCATAACGTGGTCCCTAAGTCCAGCAACTCTGGGAGAACCTGAATTACCAGATAATTTTTCAGTCTCCAAGATATCTTAAGAGAATTAATGAATATAAAAAATACTTAACACATAATCCAGAAGCATAGGTAGGTAGATTGCCCATCGACCATGATAATTCCTCTGTTACCGTCAATCTCTAAAGACCGTTTACTTCGTTCATCTTTATTCTTTTCCTTGTAGAGGAATAAGGAAAACCGAGACGCACTTACCTCTGCGTTTGGCTAAGAAACGGGGTGACTGGAACAAATGTATTGAAGTCCAGTGTTCACAGGACAAAGGAGAATGCCGAGTCCAGCGAGCTCCACCTCTCCTTCCCCCCCGAGTGCTAAGGGAGGTTCTGTCTTTGCTGGCTTGGTTTCCGGGCCTTGTGAAGTAGAACTGGGACAGTGGTCGGACGTAGACGGACCGGAGAAGAAGAGATGGGCTGGGGTAGTTTCCTGGAAAAAGGGCAAGATTTGTCGGCTGGAGAGGAGGAAGAGGGGGGAGCGGGGGGTGGGGGGCAGGAGGAGAAAGGAAAGTCCAGAACCTCCTTGTGTCCTATGGAAGAGTTTTGTAATGGAGAGCTGAGGGTCAGGAGAGGGAATGTGGCCTGGAGGGGCAGATCTTTTCCGTGGGAGGCCACAGAAAGTGTGGCGGTGAGAGAGGATTTTTAAAAAGAGTGTTTTGTTGGCATTTTTTTTTTAAGATTTATTTATTAGAGAGAGACAGCAGGAGCAGGGTGAGAGAGGATTTTTAAAAAGAGTGTTTTAAGATTTTATTTATTTATTAGAGAGAGACAGCAGGAGTAGTGGCAGAGGGAGAGGGAGAAATAGATTCCCCACTGAGCAGAGAGCCCAATGCGGGGCTTGATCCCAGGACCTGGGATCATGACCTGAGCCGAAGGCAGACGCCAACTGACAGAGCCACCCAGGTGCCCAATGGTGTTTTTTTAAAAATTTTGTTTTGTTTTTTTTCAGAAATACACTTTCATATCCTCAGTGCTTTTTTGAGAGAGATCATAGTAATGATTTCATTTACATCAGTTTGATGCTGACCTATTTCTTTGAGTGTTGGACTGCTCTGAGAACGAGTTTGTTGGGACCCTGGTTCTGAGTTCAAGTTTGATATTAGAACAAGGCAGTTGTCTCACCAGAGTCTCTCTTCTTGCCTCAGGCTTTGGGGCTGCCATCCTGATCTGGTCAGATTATGATCTTCCAGGAAGTTGGTGGCCTGAAGTAGCTTAGTTTGGTAGCCTGGGGTCCCGAAGCAGATCCTGAGGCAAAGATGTGAGTTCAGGTAGACCGTTTGGGGTTGTGCTTCCAGAAGAAGTGAAGCAGGCAAGAGTTAACCAGGACGTGGCTGTGGCCACTGAGGCGGGCGCTGGTATGGGTGACTGGTGTTCGATCCTGTGGGAGCTTCTGAGGAGCTTTATGAAATGTCCCTCAAAATTATCCTCTTAGGGGTTGCCGGAGGGAGGGGTTTAGGGAGAGGGGGGCTGGGTGATGGACATCGGCGAGGGCATGTGCTATGGTGAGTGCTGTGAAGTGTGTAAGACTGATGAATCGCAGACCTGTACCCCTGGGGCAAATGAATACATTATATGTTGATAAGAAATGAAAAAAAAAATTACCCTCTCAGGGAACAAAAAGGGAAAGCATTTATTCATTGGCTCCAGTCTTCCAGTGAGTCAAGGGTGGCCTCAGAGGCTGCCATTATTCTGGGCTTTTGGGCTTATGTTCATATGAGACTTGAGCAGTGTTAAAGGATAAACTGTGGCATATTGAAACTTTCAAGAGTTTACTTGAGCAGGGGTGCGTGGGTGGCTCAGTGGGTGAAGCCTCTGCCTTCGGCTCAGGTCATAATCTCAGGGTCCTGGGATTGAGCCCCACATCGGGCTCTCTTCTCAGTGGGGAGCCTGCTTCACCCCCCCACCACCCCGTCTCTCTACGGAAAGGTATTTATAGAGAAGATGTGGCGGCAAAGCGAGGACATTATTTGTTTGACTACAGCTTAAAGCCTAGGTGGCTGTGGTTGGTTGTCCTTGGGTCTCCATTTCTTAACCTTGAGCATGCATAGGTTTCGATTTTGGTTTGTTTGCTAGACTGCCGTGCATGAGAGTCATTTCAGCCTAATGCTCTCCTGGTTTAATTAACTTAACAGCAGGTTCTCGTGGATGTCCTACCTTGTGAGGTTAGAGCAGCTACAAGGCATAAAGCAGAAAGGTTCCTGGTGTGAAACAGAAACAAGGCGGCCTTGGGCTGTACTTGATCCGAGTGGGCTGCCCAGACAGTGTGGAGTAAAACAGAGCGAGTCAAAGAGTGGAGATTCCTGGGAATGGCAGTGTGTCTGCCTGCGTGGTGGCTGCCGAGGAGAACAGAGGGACAAAGGAGTGCCGAGTGGGACCGTGCAGCCTCGTGGACTTTATTCTGAAAGCCACAGGGAGCCAGTGAGAAGTTAATGCAAGAAGGTGAACCCAATCAGATTTGCCTTTTAGGGGAAAAAGCAACCAGCAGTCACAGGGCAGAAGATGGTTTAATGGGGGGGGGGGGGGGTGTGGCCCAGGAGGGGAAGGGCCGTGAGACCTTTCAGGAGTTAACACCGACAGTCTGGGTGAGAGAATTTGTAGATCTAAAGAAAGCCTGGCAGGTGGGGTTATTGAAGGAGAGATGCAGCGGGGAAACCTGCCCGTGCACGGGTCCAGCGACGGGCTTGTGCCGACTGCGTAGAGCAGAGCCTCCTTGTCTTCGAACCACAGGACGGAAAGATGTGACCCCGAAGTGAGCGCCTCCCTGGTCCTCCACCATGTGGAGAGACTGTATGTGGGCTCCTTTCAAGCACTTCGATTATTGCTGAGAAAGACAATCTTTCAATCCCTAACCATTGATGTACACCATTGTTTTCTTTCCTTTTTTTTTTTTTAAAAAGATTTTATTATTTATTTGACACCGAGAGAGAGGTCATAAGTAGGCAGAGAGGTAGGTGGTGGGGGGTGTTGCAGGGGCAGGGCAGGAAGCAGACTCCCTGCTGAGCAGAGAGCCAGAACCGGGGTTCGATCCTAGGACCCTGAGACCATGACCTGAGCCGAAGGCAGAAGCTTAACCCACTGAGCCACCCAGGCACCGCTGTACACCATTGTTTTTCTCTCAGAGCTTGGAGAACAAGGAGTATGGGGGGTGTGTGTGGGGTGTGTGTGTGTGTGTGTGTGTGTGTGTGTGTGTGAAAGAGAGAGAGAGAAACTGAAAGAGAGGGAGAGACTGAGAGAGAAACTGAGAGAGAGACAGAAAGAGAGAGAATGACTTAATGCTGTGGAGTCCCTGTATCTAGTCTACTCTGAAGTCTGTTTTAAACCTTACTTTCCATGGCTTGATGGTTTGTGTATATGAACATATAATTTCCCCTTTTGGTCTTAAACCACTTGAATTTCTCACAGGAGTCTTAACTAAAATAACATCTTTGTGTCTAAAGCTTTTTTCCTACTTTATTTTTTCAATACATAATCTTTTAAGGGAAAATAATGGGTCCAAAATTATCACCAATTTACACCATCCCCAGAAATGTATAATAATAACTCACCATACTCTTACAGGTGCTGAATACTACAATCTTTAAAACCTCTGTTAGTCTCTTAGCTTAAAAAAAAATCTTGTTTAAAATTACTTATTCTTAATTATTGGTAAGGTTGAAAATATTCCAGTTCTATTTGTTTTATATCTTTTTTAAAAGTTGGTTCCACACCCAGTGTGGAGCCCAGTGCAGGGCCTGACCTCACAACCCTGAGATCACGACCTGAGCTGAGATCAAGAACCAGACACTCAACCGACTATGGCACCCGAGCACCCCTGTTTTAAATCTTTTTTTGGTAAATTATCTAGTTATGTCTTTTATCTATTATCCTTTTTGGGATCTAGTCAATTTTTAAAAGTCATTCTGTATGAATTTTCTCTGACGGAAGACTGTTAATTTGCCTGTCATATTTATTCCAGACATTTCCCCCAGATGAGTTGCTTGCGCTTAACTCCGTTTATTGTGCTCTTGGAGATACAGAAATAATAAAACGTTATGCATTGGAGTTTGTGTTTTCTTTCACAGCTCTTAAATTTAGCAGGAGATAAGCCTGCCCTGCTCTTTTGTCTTAATAAGTTGGCTACAAAAAATATTTTTGAAGAAATGCCTTTTAAAAACAGAAATCTTCATCATTCTTGTGGCAGCCAAGGAGACTCTGCCTGGATCTTGCTTCCAGAAGGAACTCACCTGTCAGTGGTGAGGGGCTCCGTGAGCTCCGTGAGCTGGCTCTCTACCAGCCGTGCCCTCGGGATCTGTCACAGCATTTGAGTGGAGGCCGATCTCCTTCCGGCAGAACCAGCCAGTGGCTGAGCATGGCAGGGCACTAGGCCGGGCCATCGGTGCCCCACGCGGGACTCCTCTGTGAGCATCTGTGCGCTAAGGGAAAGGTGCTCAGAGCTGTCCTGGGGTCTGGAGCTCTTTCCCCCTCTCCCTTCCTTCCCCCTCCCCACAGGCATCAGACTGACGTGGGGGTCTGCGGCTTCCCTGCCTGCCCCTGCTCCCTCTCCCTTTTGCATTTCATAGGCATTACCCGCAACAAGTCTCCGGCAGCTTTTTTTTTTTTTTTTTTAAGATTTTATTTATTTATTTATTTATTTGAGGCAGAGAAAGAGAGCACACGTGAGGAGGAGGGTCAGAGGAAGAGGGAGAAGCCAACTTCCTGTAGAGCAAGGAGTTCCAAGCAGGACTCGATCCCAGGACCCCGAGATCATGACCTGAGCTGAAGGCAGACGCTTACCCCACTGAGTCACCCAGGCGCCCCCAGTCTCTGGCACCTTTATCTTCATTTTGATATCTGCTTCTTGGAGAACACAAATGACAATTATCATTAAATAGTAAAGCAGTTCAGAGACACAACTGAGAAAGAACAAATCAAATTACGTTGTACATTTGAACACATTCACTAGCACGTAAGTAGACGTCAGATGTTCTGTAGCTGGCCGGCTGGAGACATGGGGCAAGGACTTATGTTTGTTCTGTTTCCCACTTATCTACACGTTTGTTCAAAGAATGGACAAATCACGTAGTTTTCTAAAAATGGGATGGAAGTATAATTTTTCCCCATTAAGCAAAAAGAATATTGAGTTTAATTTTACCCAAATTTATCAGAAGGAAATGCTTTGGTAAACCCTAAGGGATTTCTGAACTGTATGAAAAGATTTCTTACCAGGGCGCCTGGGTGGCTCATTGGGTTAAAGCCTCTGCCTTAGGCTCAGGTCATGATCCCAGAGTCCTGGGATCGAGCCCCACATCGGGCTCTCTGCTCTGTGGGGAGTCTGCTTCCTCCTCTCTCTCTGCCTGCCTCTCTGCCTACTTGTGATCTCTGTCAAATAAATAAATAAAATATTTAAAAAAAAAGAAAAGATTTCTTACCACCAAAGGTTTCCAGTAGGCTCACTCTAAGATTTTAAAGTTTTAAAAAAATTCCTGAATGCATTTTCTTTGACATTTTCATTTTTCTAGATGAATTTTTGAGTCCTGTTGGTAACCCTGAAAAGTTCCATGAGGTTTAAAATATGGGAAGTATTTTAACTTATAAATTTGTGATAGACTGATATCCTTACACTATTCATTTTTATTCATTTTTATTTTTTTTAATATACGTGCTTTATTAGTTTCAAATATACAATACAGTGATCCAACAATTCTATACGTTCCCAAGTGCCCACCAAGACAAGTGCACTCCTTAATCCCCATCACCTATTTCATTGTCCCCCCATCCACCTCCCCTCTGGTAACCATCAATTTGATCTCTGTAATGAAGAGTCCTTTTTAGGTTTGTCTCTCTCTTTTTCTCCCCTTTATTCATTTGTTTTGTTTCTTAAATTCCACATACGAATGAAATCATATGGTATTTGTTTTTCTCTGGCTTATTTCACTTGGCATAACACCCTCTAGATTCCTCCATGTTGTAGCAAATGGCAACATTTCATTCTTTTTGATGGCTGTATAATATTCCATTGTAGATACACACCACATCCTCTTTATCCATTCATCTGTTGATAGACACTTGGGCTGCTTCCATAGTTTGGCTATTATAATAATGCTGTGATAAACTTGGGGGTGTGTATATCATTTCAAATTAGTGTTTTTGTATTCTTTGTGTAAATACCTACTAGTGAGATTACTGGATCATAGAATAGCTCTATTTTTAATTTTTAAAAAAATAAAAAAAATTATTTACTTATTTTAGCAGGAGAGGGTCAGAGAGAGATGGAGAGAGAGTCCCAGGCAGACTCTGAGCTGAGCATGGAGCCCATTGCAGGGCTCAATCCCATGACCTCCGAGATCACCACCTGAGCCCAAACCAAGAGTCGGACACTCAACCAACTATGCCACCCAGGGGCCCATTTTTAATTTTTTGAGGAACGTCCATTCTGGTTTCCACAGTGACAGCCGCAGTTTGCATTTCCGCCAGTAGTGCACACCAGTTCCTTTTTCTTCTCATTCTCACCAACACTTGTTCCTTTAGTTTTTTGATTTTAGCCATTCTGACAGGTGTGAGGTGACATCCCATTGTGGTTTTGATTTGCATTTCCCTGAAGATAAGTGATGTTAATCATCTCTTTTGTGTGTGTCTGTCAGCCATCTATCTGTATGGATTCTTTGGAGAAATGTCTATTCATGTCTACTGCCCATTTTTAAATTGGATTATTTGGGAGGGGGTTGGTGTTGAGTTCTATAATTTCTTTATATATTTTGGAGTCTAACAACTCTTTTTTTAAAAGATTTTATTTATTTATTTGAGAGAGATTACAAGTAGGCAGAGAGGCAGGCAGAGAGAGAGGAGGAAGCAGGCTTCCCCACTGAGCAGAGAGCCTGATGCAGGGGCTCGATCCCAGGCCGCTGGGATCATGACCTGAGCCGAAGGCAGAGGCTTAACCCACTGAGCCACCCAGGCACCCCGGAGTCTAACTCTTTATCAGATATGTCACTTGTAAATATCCTCTCCTATTCAGGAGGTTTTCTTTTAGATTTACTGGTTGTTTTCTTTGCAGCACAGAAGCTGTTGATTTTGATGTAGTTCCAATAGTTTATTTTTGCTGTTGTTTCCCTTGTCTCAGGAGACACATCTACCGCATTCATTTTTAAATCTAAAAATATAATGTTTCAGCACTTATGCAAATATAATGTATCTTTTCAACTTGGATTTGCATTAAAAATCATACCATGCAAATTTTAATAAAAATATTCCTATTCCTAGGTATTTCATAGCTTGTGAGAAGGTATGTACCATTTACAAGCAATTATGTGCGCCACTTGTTCTCATGAACGATCCAGGGTTTGAGGACCCCGGGAGACAGAGGGAGGTGTAGAACCATTGTGGCAACACCTCCTTGTCTGATGGAGCCCTGCCTTCTGTTCTGGGCGGCGTGGGCCTGGCTGATCTGTGGGCCCTGGCTCATTTTTGTTCAGCTGATCTTCTTATTGGCATGGCCTTCTACCCACCAAAAGAGCTAAATACTATTTTGCTTTTCAGGCTCCCTTGCAATAAGAACCTGGACATAGATTCAAGCTTGCCATTAAAAGATAAAAAGAAACCTGTGGAATTTCTAGAAAAGATGTGTGTGTGTGTGTGTGTGTGTGTGTGTGTGTGTGTGTGTGATAAAAGAGAGACAAGCCGGAAGAGAGCCCATGCCCTCACTTTCCTCTTGTCCTCGAATGCTGATGTGTGAGAATGCAGTGTTTGGCGCTTTGGCAATCACCTTGCATCCTTGAGGGGAAAGTGAGGATAATCCCACCAAAGCCATCCCAGAGGCACCACATCATCGTGTCACTGCATTAACCAACTCTGGGATTGTCCAGTGGCATAATGGAATGTTATCATTCATGTTTCCTGTCACATGTAACCAAAGCATATTAACCGATACATTTTCTGAATCTGCCTTCCCTTCTTTCGGCGTGGTATCATACTACCCATTTTTAGTTGACAGTCTTTCCACTTAGAATGTCTGGGCAGCCTAGTCACTATCTCCAGATCTCCCCATTTCTAGCTTTTCGCTCTCCCATTCATTCCTCCTTCTATATTTAAACCTGCCTATTGCACTAGGAACCATGATTTCCACTGGTCCCACCTGCCCCTGGGGAGAGACTGTCTTCCATCCTCACTCCGTACGGTACCGGACCACTTGCTAAGAGCTTAAAAACAACACAGATTTTACATGGCTGTTGTGCACCTGTGCTGTTTTGTCTGCTCGTCATTTACTCTCCCGTCTTCTTGGTAGATGTGATTTGATTTCCCACGAGGAGCCACCTCTCCTTTCCTTTCAGTTCATATCGCATGGATAAGGTCGATACCAGCCTTTGTGTCCTGGCTGCTCTTCCATTCTTCTGACCATCATTGGTTGGTTCATGCATGAGCAGGGGACACAGTCTGAGCTGTGAGCTCCAATCCTGGGACTTTCATTTTAGCTAAATGGAAAGAAATCTACACTTTTTGCTGAGATTGCCAGAGTCAGGTTGAAGGGAGCCTGGAGCTTCTGGGGCCTGTAGAAAGTTGGGCTAAGGAGAAGCCAAAGCAGAAAAATACCAAGCAGGAACTGAAGAGAAAAAAAAAAAAAAAAAAAAAAGCCAGGCCTGATGACATTGTTTGAGCCCCTGGAATTTTCTATCAAGTGACCAATGATTTCTTTTATTTTTTTGCTTGGGTCAGTTTGACTTTAGTTCCTTTTTAAAAACATTTTTCTTCAGAATTTTATTTAAATTCTCATTCATTAACATATAGTTTAATACTGGTTTTGGGAGTAGAGATTAGTGATTCATCACTTACCTATAACACCCAGTGCTTGTCACAAGTGCCGCCTTGGTACCCTCCACCCATGTAGCCCATTCCCCCCCCAATTCCTTCCATCAACCTTCAATATGTTTTCTATTGATAAGAGTCATATATTGTGTTTCCCTCTTTCTTCCCGCTTCCCATATGTTCATCTGTTTTGTTGCTTGAATTCCACATATGAATGAAATCATACACTATTTGTCCTTCTCTGACTGACGTATTTCACTTAGCATAATGCTCTCTAGCTCCATCCATGCTGTTGCCGATGGTAGATTTCATTTTTTTGTTAAAGATTTTATTTATTCATTTGTTAGAGATAGAGAGAGAGAGCACAAGTAGGGGGAATGGCAGGCAGAAGGAGAGGCAGGCTCTCTGCTGAGCAAGGAACCCAACATGGAACTTGATCCCAGGACTCTGGGATCATGACCTCAGCCAAAGGCAGATACTTAACTGACGGTGCCCAGGTGGCCCAAGAGTGCATCATTTTTGATGGCTGAGTAGTATTCCATTGTGCGTGTGTGTATGTGTGTATGTGTATGTGTGTATACATATACAGACCCCCCACATCTTCTTTATCCATTCATCAGTTGATGGACATTTGGGCTCTTTCCATAGTTTGGGTATTGTTGATAATGTTGCTATAAATATCAGTGGGAATGTACCGCTTGGAATCTATATTTTGTATCTTTTCGGTAAATACCTAGTAGTGCAATTGCTGGGTCATTGGGTAGCTCTATTTTTAACTTTTTGAGAAAACTTCATACTGTTTTCCACAGTGGCCACACCAGTTTGCAGTCCCACCAACAGCATAAGGGGCTTCCCTTTTCTCTGCATCCTTGCCAACATCTGTTATTTCCATGTTGTAAATTTTAGCCATTCTGACAGGGGTGAGGTGGTATCTTATCCTGGTTTTGATTTGTAGTTCCATGATAATGAGTGAAGTTGAGCATCTTTTCATGTTGTGTCTGTTGGCCATCTGGATGTCTTCTTTGGAAAAATGTCTATTCATGTCTTAACTGGATTGTTTGTTTTTTCGGTGTTGAGTTTGATAAGTTCTCTGTAGATTTTGGATGAGTTTGCTTCTCGTCACTTGGACTTGCAGCCATGAAAGTCCTGATCACCAGACCCCCTGCAAATTCAAGGTCCAGGCCTCAATGAGTTTTGGGTACTGAAAGCTTATTACACCGACCTCCTAATCATAGGTCTTTGGCTCTATCTGTGTCCCCACCTCAGGGCCTCTCAGTTATTTCTCTCAGTGCCTCATGTATATATGCTCTGGACAAGGTCAACAACATTCTTCAGCTCCAGTCTCTAGATGATGTCTTCTGCTCATAAGTCACTGCTGTCTGAGCTGCCAGGGCCCTGCACAAAGACTGACCACTCTATTGTATCATCTCAGTTTAGACACCATTACAAATGCAAAGGAGCTGCCAAGGATGAAAATGCATTCAGTGTATAACAGCGCTGAAAACTCTCAGAGCCACAAGAAGAAAAAGTTCATGATTTATTCCCAAAGAGTGCATTACACAGAAATTCAATTTTAAACAATAAGAATGTTAAAATACTGACTTCCTATACGGAAAGCCAGAATTCGGAATCAGTGAGGAACCCCATGGTAGTTGTGTGGTTAGCATTTCTAAGTACTCATGGAAACTTGCTAAGATGAACATATGTTCAAGCATATTTTTTTAAAAAGCTACAAAATACCAAAAGGAAAATTCCGTTATGCCTTAAAAGCCAAGACTATCAAGTATGTGTTAAGAACTCCTATGTGGGGCTGGATTGCTATCCACAGTTTTAGTAAATAATCCAAGGAAGATTCTGAGTTTATTGTTAGGTTAATGGTTTTTACTGAGCACAACTATCTACATCAAAGTCAGATCGACCTGTCATTGCTTCATTTAGGAAATATAAACCTTCCGGAAATCTGTCAGTATAAAAGGGGTAACTCCAAAGCCAATTCTTTCTGTTCTTCAAAGAAGGAATTAATGATTGTCTTTAATTTGTCAGAAGAAATCACTGTAATGGTAAAAATGATCCTACGGCACTTCCAGATTGTTCATGAGGGTCTAACAAAGTTAAAGCATTTGATTTTGTGCAAGATGGTGCTCTGTGCAACTGTAGTCTAAGTAAATCTGAGTTCCCATCTCAGTTCAAAAATGAGGTTGGCCACCCCACTCAAGCATCTTCCACCAAAATGACTCTCTAGGGAGTATGGGGGCAACCTCTTTATTGTCCTGACCTGTTTCAATTGGACTTTAAAATTGTAGCTTAAAATAGCAAGGAATAAAAAGATGATGAGGTAGAGGATGGGGGACTTGCAATTTTTTTTTTTTTAATTATGTTATGCTAGTCACCATACAGTACGTTGTTAGTTTTTGATGTAGGTTACCATGATTCATTGTTTACGTATAACACCCAGTGCTCCCTGCAATCCGTGCCCTCCTTAATACCCATCACCAGGCTCACCCATCCCCCCACCCCCATCCCCTCTAAACCCCTCAGTTTGTTTCCCGGAGTCCACAGTCTCTCAAGGTTCATCTCACCCTCTGATTTCCCCCACTTCAGTTTTCCCTTCCTTCTCCTAATGTCCTCCATGCTATTCCTTATGTTCCACGTATTAGTGAAACCATATGATAATTGTCCTTCTCTGCTTTTCACTTAGCCTAATCCCCTCCAGTTCCATCCCTGTTGATGCAAATGGTGGATATTTATCCTTTCTGATGGCTGAGTAATATTCCATTGGATATATGGACCACATCTTTATCCATTTGTCTGTTGAAGGGCATCTCAGCTCCTTCCACAGTTTGGTTATTGTGGGCATTGCTGCTATCAACATTGGGGTGCATGTGCCCCTTCTTTTCACTACATCTGTATCTTTGGGGTGAATACCCAGTAGTGCAATTGCTCTATTTTTAACTTTTTGAGGAAACTTCATACTGTTTTCTAGAGTGTCTGTACCAGAAGGTTCCCTTTTCACTGCATCCTTGCCAACATGTCGTTTCCTGAGTTGTTAATTTTAGCCATTCTGACAGGTGTGAGGTGGCATCTCACTGAGGTTTTGATTTGTATTTCCCTGATGCCTAGTGATGTTGAGCATCTTTTTGTGTGTCTGTTGGCCATTTGTATGTCTTTGGAGAAATGTCTGTTCGTGTCTTCTGCTCGTTTTTTGACCTGATTATTTGTTTTTTGGGTTTGAGTTTGATAAGTTCTTTATAGATCTCAAATACCAGCCCTTTATCTGTGATGTCATTTGGAAATATTTTATTTGCAGTTTTGAAAGACATTATCATCCAACAGCAGTATGTAAGCTTCAATCAAACAAACAGTAAAACAAATTTATGACGCTTATGAAATGGTTGGAAATTTTAAAAACTACTGAATATTTGATGATATTAAAAAATTACTGTTGATTTTTAAGTTATGATAATGATATTGTGATTATGTTTAGAAAGAGTCATTACCTTTTAAGGAGCCATACTGAAATGGCCGTGGATGGAGTGATGGGATGTTTGGGGTTGCTGCAGAATAAGAGGGGACGTAGTGGATGGGGGTATGGAAGAAATGAAAGTATCCATGAGTTGACAATTGTTGAAACCAGGTGATGGATAAAGGGGAGTTCATTTTGCTATTCCTTCTATTTTAGTATTTGTTTAAAATTCGTTTATAACAAAAATTTAAAAAATATAAAAGTTTCTGTCCTTTGGCATCATTTAGGATGTTTCACCTTGGGATTCTTTTTCAAGGAGTTGATACACTGACAGCCTCTGTTTAACAGCTTGTTCCCCATTCTTGCTGGTAGTTGTCCTCAGGGCCTCCCTTCCTGTCATTCTTTTCCTGTTCCCTTTATTATCTCATTTGCTCCATGGCTTTCATTATCAACCACATGCTGACAAATCTCAAGTGTGAATCTCCTCCTACCTATCCAACTCTAGCTACACATTTCCTGACTTGGATGTCCCAAGGGTACCTCCAATGAGATTGAGCTCATTGTCTCCATTCCCAAAACCCACCTCTTTTTCTGAATTGCTCTCTTAGTGACCACAGAGAATTGGGCACATTTCTCTATTTGGCTCGTGTCTATTATTCTAGTTTCAGCAATTAGGAATTGACTGTGTCTTATCTTATAGTCATTCATTTCATGAATGAACTGAATGTTTATTGAGTGCCTGTCATTGGGCATTCTATTATCTTAGAATTATATGTCTCATTGCCTAGTATAGTGCTGGGCATAGAATTAACTGTCAAAGATCTCTTGTTGACTAATTCTTCTTTTTTAATTAATGAAATGTTTCAAGCATGCAAAAAAAAAAGATTAAAGAATAAATAATGATCTGTGTACCTCGCTCAAGAAGTAAAATTTTGGAGATAAAATTCAAGGCTCTGAATATTCTCCATGACCCCATCTCTCTCCCTTCCTTTCCTTCCCCGAAGGCAATCATTACCCTCAATTTGATAGTTACCATTTCTTTCATTTTTTTTTTTTTGTTTGTTTTGTTTTTCAGAGAGGGGAGGGGAAGGGCAGAGGAAGAGGGAGAGAGAGAATCTTAAGCAGGTTCCACACCCAGCACAGAGTCTGACTCAGGACTCAATCTCCCGACTCTGAGATCATGACCTGAGCCAAAATCAAGAGTCAGATGTTTAGCCGACCGAGTCACCCAGGTGCCCCTGATATTTATCATTCTAATGAATATATTTATTATTATTATTATTTAAAGATTATTTATTTATTTATTTGACAGAGAGAGAGAGAGAGAGAGAGATATCACAAGTAGGCAGAGAGGCAGGCAGAGAGAGGGGGAAGCAGGCTCCCCGCTGAGAAGAGATCCTGATTCGGGGCTCGATCCCAGGACCCTGGGATCATGACCTGAGCTGAAGGCAGAGGCTTAACCCACTAACCCACCCAGGTCCCCCAATGAATACATTTATATTTCTACAACTATAGAGTATTCTTTTGAATATTTCAAACTTCAATGAAATGTATCATACTGTTGTATTTTTTTAAATTAATATATAATGTATTATTTGTTTCAGGGGTGCAGATCTGTGATTCATCAGTCTTACACAATTCACAGCCTTCACCATAGCACAGACCCTCCTCAATGTCTATCATCCAGCCACCACCCCACCCCACACCTTCCTCCCCTCCAGTAGCCCTCAGTTTGTTTCCTGAGATGGTATACCTTTACGACTTTCTTGGCATAAGGTATGTTTTGAGGATTTATCTGTGTTGAAGCATGAGAATAGTTCCTACACTATCACTGTTGTGCAGTATTCAATTGTTGTTTATCCATTCTCTTGTTGGTGAACATTTAGATTATATTCACTTTTTTCACTATTATAAACAGGCTGCCGTGCTCATTTCTCCTGTTCACGTGTGGAAGTGGAATGGCTGGTGATGTTACTAGATGTCACCAAATTATAAATGTTTCCCGTCCCAGGTGCAGATGGGACAATTCTCATTGCTTTACATTCTTACCAGCATGCGCATTGTCCGACTTCATTTCTTTCTTTATATTTGAGGATAGCTGACACACAATGTTACCTTATTTTCAGGTATACAACTTAGTGATTTGACAATTTATACATTATGTTAAATTCACCCACCACAAGTGAACCTCTGTCTCAATACATCCCTATTACAGTATCATTGACTGTATTCCCTGTACGATGCCTTTTATACCCGTGACTTATTCATTCCTTTGCTGGAAGCTGGGGTCTCCCTCTCCCCTTTGCCCATTTTGCCCATCTCTTCATTAACCCCCATCACCTCTGACAACCACAAGTTTGTTTTCTGTACATATAGGTCTGATTCTGCTTTTTGTTTCTTTATTCATTTTTATATGAGAGTAATTATATGGTATTTGTCTTTTTCATTCTGACTTACTTCACTTAGCATTATACCCTCTCGGGTATAAAGTTGTCTCAAAGGGTATGATCTCATCCTTTTTTATAGTGCATAATATTCTAGTATGTGTGTGTGTGTGTGTGTGTGTGTGTGAGCGCTTGCGCATACCACGTTTTCCTTATCCATTTGTCTACTCTTGGAAGCGTTTTAAATTATTTTGTTTTAAATTATTTTGTTCATCTGATGACTGACTCATTGTGATTTCTCTGTTGACTACTGAGATCAAGCATCTTTTTAATTTATTTATTGGTCATACAACATTTTCTGTTTTGTGAAATAGAACATTTTCTGTTTATACATTTTTTGTTGTTGTAAAATATACACAATAAAATGTTACCATTTAAACCATTTTAAAGTACTATTTAGTAGTATTAAGCACATTCACACTGTTGTACAACCTATATATTTTATTAATTTTCTATTTTAGTGTGCTGAAAACTGTCACCCACTTTTAGAATTTTATTTTATATTGCAATCCAGTATGTTCAAATGTATATACACATATAGATATACAACAAAAGTTTCCCAAAGTATTATTTATCTTTAATATGTAGTATGTTCTCTATTCTAATCTATTTTATATTATTAAATACTAGTCTACAACCCACAAAATGGATTTCAGGACTCACTAATGGGTCTAATACACACTATTTTATTAGATTATTTTTATGTTTTTTATTTTGTTTTGGATACTGAATCTTTTTTAGTTATATACTTTGCAAATACCTGTTCTACTACAGCTTGTCTTTTAATATTATTCATATTTCAATGTACTAAAATTTTCTTTTTTGATGTAGTTAAATATTTTTAAATTTTTCCTTTATGTTTTGGACTTTTTGTGTCTTATTTTAGAAATCTTTCTTTTTCAGGGCACCTGAGTGGCTCAGTCAGTTTAGCATCTGCCTTCGGCTCAGGTCATGATCCCTGGGTCCTGAGATCCAGCCCCACATCGGGCTCTCTGCTCAACAGGGAGCCTGCTTCCTCCTCTCTCTCTCTGCCTGCCTCTCTGCCTGCTTGTGATATTATCTATTATGGGTGATAAGTTTGTATTTTTCCTTTTGGTTCTCTTTAAAAATGTTGAATAGAAGCAGTGATAGCTACTTCCTGGCGTTGTTTTTGGCTTCAAAGAAGACGCTTCTAATCTTTTTACCATTAATTAAACAGGTTTGCTTTAAATTTTTTGGTAAATACCAAATATCACGTTAAGGAGGTTTTCTTCTATTTTTTTTTTTTATTATTAGTAAATCATGTATTACTTTTTTCAGGGGTGCAGGTCTGTGGGTCTGCGTCTACTTTTCCATTTTTAGCTTTAGGTGTTGTTTTGTAATCATCACTGGGCGCTGAGTTTACCAAATGCTTTTTCTCTGACTATTGAGTACCTATCGATCATGTGCTTTTCCTTTGATTATTTGACCATTGTGTATTATAGTCTGAGGAATCATTAGAACAAATATGATTTATTTGTGTTTTTCTTCATGTTTTCTAATTTCCTTTTCCTTACAGTCTTCAACAATGAGACCTCAATTCTATTCAACCACACAAAGTTATCAAATTAAAAAGAACCTCTTGGCCACAACTGTAGTGAATGCTTCTGGCTGTAACTGAGTGCAGATTGGTTAAGTGGTAGAATTCACATTGTGAATTCACATTCTACCACAGGAAATTCTGTAAGTGGTTTCCTAGAAGCAGATATGATGGTGGGGGTAGAGGGAGTGAGAGCACAGCCCACTGCTTGCCCACTGCTTGTCCTCTCACTCCCTCTTCCCCCCACACCTATGCAGGGGATGCGAACTCTCTGGAAAGAGGCCTGGTAACCGCAGTTTAGCATGGAAGAGAGCATGATGTTGGCACAGTGGGACCTGAAGAGGAAGCATGGCACTTGCCACATTGGAGGTTCATAGGAAGAGAGTGGAAACTGGGGCAGGATATTTTCTCTCTGAGCTTCAGCAGAGCATTAGCAAAGCTACAGGGCTGGTGGAACATTGTAGAAGCTCCACAGATTTAGCAGGGACCCAGCAAAACCGTGAGAGAGAAAGCAGCATGTCATGTGTCTTGATTTACTCCTAACACTCTTAAACACTTCCCAGAGTCACTTAGGGTTTGGAGTGGAAGTAGGGGATCAAAGATTTTGTGTGTCAAGAAGAGCTATTGTGGACTTTCACCAAGTCTCCTAAAGACTTGCCAGTGAAGGTCCCCTGGCTGGCCCAGTGAATAGAGCATGTGACTCTTGATCTCAGGGTTGTGAGTTCCAGCCCCATATGGGACATAGTATTTACTCAAGAAATAGATAAATTAAAACAAAAAAAAAGACTTGCCAGGAGCTCTTTGGTGATTAGATATTTACTAGCGTATTTTTCGCCATGCGCTGCGTACTCCAATTACACAGCAGAGAAATAGTAAATGGAAAACATGCAAGAATATTTTTAGATTCTTTAGCTTTGTTCTTGATTTTCTTGTTAATGATGCATCCAAACACCACAGTTCCAGACGCCAAATCTTAATTCTTCACTGTTTCTGCAAAAGTTGAGGGTACTTTCCTATGGGTTCTATCATCGCTAGTTGAAAACTATGTGTTTTTATATGGGATGGGAGAACCCAACTGTATCTTTCTGTCTCTCAATGTCATTAACTCATTTTTAAGTATTCAATGAAACCGCAGATAGACTTGGCCAACCACTTTTTCCCCCGAGTTTTTGAAAGCATGCACATCTTAAGAAGTGTACTGCATGTGTTCTCTATTCATCTACCACCAAATGTTCCAAAACTTGCCTTGCAGGAGTTAGATGTTGTCCACAGAGCTCATTGAACCATTTTTGAAACTGCTCGTCTACAAAAACAGGAAGTCACAACATAATAAATGTCAAGTGAATTTGCACTTGAGAAGATTTGGATTAGGTTTAAAACTTTGAATTTATGAATTTGACCTAATTCTAAATAGGGCATTGATGAGTCTCCTAGTATCTAATTATTTTTTTTCTTCTGTGTGTGTGTGTGTGGGTGTGTGTGTGTTTATACAGTGCCTACTTGGTATGCATTTTAAAGTGAAGTGATGAGAAGAAGAAATTTCTATGTTTTGATGACACTGGATTTGGGGAGGGAAGAAAAACAACCCTGAGGCTATAGACTTGGAAATTCAGAATGCATATTTGATCCTCTCTGAGCAATGTGACTCTGGTCCTGTTTTTTGTCACTTGTTGAAGTTGCTGAAAGGGAGACATTTACACTTTGTGATTCATTTTATTTTATTTTTTTGTGATTCATTTTAAAAATACAATTCAGGGGGACGCCTGGGTGGCTCAGTTGGTTAAGCAGCTGCCTTCGGCTCAGGTCATGATCCCAGCGGCCTGGGATCGAGTCCCACATCGGGCTCCTTGCTTGGTGGGAAGCCTGCTTCCTCCTCTGCCTCTGCCTGCCACTCTGCCTGTGCTCACTCTCACTCCTCTCTCTCTGACGAATAAATAAATAAAATCTTAAAAAAAAAAAAATACAATTCAGGTGTGCCTGGGTGGCTCAGTTGGTTAAGTGACTGCTTTCAGCTCAGGTCATGATCCCAGAGTCCTGGGCTGGAGTCCTGCATAGGGCTCCCAGCTCCACGGGGAGTCTGCTGCTCCCTCTAACCTTCTCCCCTCTCATGCTCTCTCTCACTGTTTCTCTCTCAAATAAATAAATAAAATCTTAAAAAAAGATACAGTTCATAGAGTATTTAATATATTGTTGAAAAGAGTGCTTTGCCAAAGATAATCAACAAGTGTCTATGGTATATGTTATATAGACTGATCCTATCTTTTTTGGCAGGGGAATGGGCTGGGGATCAGGAGGGGAGACTAGGAGATGTTCCAGGACCCAAACACATAACAAAAAACTGACACCACTGCTATGCTGTGTATTTCTTTAGTAGATGATGAAACTGTGCAAGATGATTTAGAGAAAGTAGTTTTGGTGTATGAAGGCATTAACTTCTTAAGTTTCCCAATCATTAGAAGAGATCATTTTAGTTCAATCAAGTTTAACTGAGGGTGTATGAATGATTTGACCAGTTTTGGGAGACAAAGAGAGCTTGGGACACAAAGATGTATTTGAAATGAGCTCTGCCCTTAGGGAGTTTATAGTAGACTGGCAGACAAACAAATACTCAAAATTTAAAGCATCATGTCCCATAGTAAGAGCCTGTACAAGGTACAGGTAGCATACAAAGGAGGGCAGGATTAATTGTGTCTGGGCTGGTGAGGAAAAGTACAGCACCTGGCACCATGCCTGGCCCATAGTAGGGGCTCAATAAATGTTAGTTCCCCTCTCCTCTTCCTTTAGATCTAATGTGTTGACCTTTGCATGCAAAGATTATGATGCCACTGACCAAATATCATGGGGATATGGATTTAGATATTTTTCCTTGTAGAGTGATGATTGAGTATCAATTCCTCTGCATGAAACTATTTTTGATTCTTCTGGGGACGAGTGACCAGTTCTACAAAATTGCTTACCTATACAGTGGCAAGCTAGGAACAAAGAACAGACCCACGTAGCAATACTCAGCTATGAACTTGGCCCTGATGTTAGTTTACCAGCCACATTGGCCATTTCATTTCAGCAGCATGGAAGCCTACCAAACTTCTAAAAGCAGTACTTATAACTTTTCCTAGGCACCCCAAGAGCATAGGTGGGTAAAAACGTACTCTAAGGGCTTCGGAGTTTGAAGGTTTGGTAGACGTTGTAGAGGGGGATAGTATGGAGTAATCCACTGCAAACACACAACGTTTGAAGTCTCGGCAACAGACCAAACTATAATATAGCTGTTTGTTTATATAGTTGTGAAAATGCTGCTTCAGGTTACTTACCAAGTTCAAAGGTTTAAGTCCCTCAATCACCAAGTGAAATTGATGCCCCAGAAAGAAAAGCTGTGTTTATCCTGGGAATGCCTGAGCCCTTGGTACACCATTTGGAAAACCTGGGTCTCAAAGAAAGCAATAATATGTATGCATCTTAAAGCACAGACTGTGTGGCCAGTTAATGAACTGAAAGCATGGTTCATTGCTACACTTCTCATTTCTGACTTGTCCCATCTTTTAAATCGTTCAGGTTGCTCACCCACAGACGAGACATGGAATCGGCACTCACTTCAACAGCGCGAGCATTAGGGTCTCATACAAACTGCAGTGGAGAGGGAGCTCTCATGGCTTCCCTTAAGATCATCCCAGTCCTTGTCACGTTTTCTTTATGAGATGCCATACCAATTGTTCTCTTTCTCATCTATTTTTTCCACTTCTCAATGCAGTTTTATATACATTTTTTCATGTCATTCTGTAAGTTATTGACGACAGATCCACACATCCTTGGCCTTATTTGACTTGTGATAATTAAAACCTAGCTAGGTTCATTGATTTCCTCAAAGTTGCATCCATTCAAAAGTATTTACTTTGCATCGACCATGTGCCACACACTATACTCTGAGCTAGAGACAAAGGTGATTAAAACAACAGTCTAAAGGAGGAGTCAGGAAAGTAAACAGGTAATTAAAAGATCAAGGGATAAGTACAATAATAGAGGTTAAGTAGAGGGCACCAAAGTTTATGAAACTGTAGGGAACCTCTTCATGGGATAAGTGATATCTAAACGGAGATCTGAGGGACAGGTGGAATCAGCGAGATGAAAACGACACTGGGGTGGATGAAATTATAGGCAGGAAACATGAAATGCAAAGGCTCAGAGTGAGAAGAAATACGAGGCATCAGAAAGCTGCTGTTAGCAGTATATAAAGTGTGACAGAGGCCAGACTGCCATGTTTAGTCCCGCAGGTTGTGCACTGCACTACCCGAGCAGTCACCATTCACATAGACTACGATGTGAATGGCACCTTTCCAAGTTGAGCAAGGTGGCTTTCCCGTGAGAATGATGGGTGGGGAGAAAGGAGGTCTTGGAAAACCAAGCATGCTACCAAGTCTGTCAATAGCCTGAAGACAATGGAACGCCATTGAAGGGCAGTGACTTGATCAGGCTTGCGTTTTAGACAGACCTTGTTGCCACTGGGGTGGAGAATGGATCCAGGGAAACCAGCTAGGAGGCCGTTCCAATAAACCAGGTTAAACACTGAGAATGGTCTGATGTGAGGTCCTGGAAATTGAGATCAGAAAAAGCCACAGATTTAAGAGAGATGATGAAAACAGAATCGATCAGACTTGGATAAGTCTGTTTTTGTTCTTAGACCAAACCAGGTCCATGGTGATGTCATTTACTGATACGGGGAATCCAGCAGGAGGACTGAGTTTAGGGAAAGATTATTACTGGACATACTGAGTGGGAGGTGATTCTGAAGCATCTGAAAGGGAAGTAGGCAGTTGGGTGGGTCTCGAGATCAGGAGAAAAATGGTTGGCCTGAGACCCAGAAGTGCACTTTGGGCCTAAACCGGAATGTTACCAGGTTGTACTAGTGTGGAGTTGCTCCGGGTGGTGTGTGTTCCGGGGGGTGGGCTCAGGGGAGTTGGAGAGGGCTAGAGGAAGTAATACAGAGGCGATGAGAAAAAAAAGAGAGACATCTCTCTCTCTCTCTCTCTCTCTCTCTCTCTCTCTCTCTTTTTTTTTTTTTAGACAAGTTTGGCTGTGAAGGAGAGGACAGAGGGGCCAGTTAGCCAATTTTGTGAATTTGCACGATCATTCTTCTGGAGGAAGGTTGAGAATGGTGCCTCCCATTCGGGTGTCGCACTGACTTTGAAAGACCGCAGTTGCTCGGTCAATACCCCCAGCTGCGGGTTTTCCTCCCTTAATGGAGCCTGAGGTTCCCACTGCCTCCACCTCTTCGGCTTTTCTAAGCAGCTTCTCTTCCCTTCTTCATTTGTCATCCCTTCAGCTTCCTACATGAATCCTACCTTCCCACCCTCTATGGTGTTTGATTTGCTTTTCTTTCTTTCTTTCTTTCTTTTTTTATTTTTAGACCTTATTTACTTAATTGACAGACAGATCACAAGCAGGCAGAGAGGCAGGCAGAGAGAGTGGGAAGCAGGCTCCCTGCTGAGCAGAGAGCCCCGTGCGATGCGGGTCATGATCCCAGGACCCTGGCTGGGATCATGACCCGAGCCGAAGGCAGTCGATTAACTCACTGAGCCACCCAGGCGCCCCTTGATTTGTTTTCCTAAGAAAGCGGTCTTGAAAAGTTGAAAGCAAATGGGATAGAACTTTAAAAACTGCTGTCAACATTGGAACTTTTAACCCAGAGCAAATTCAATGTTCACTTCAGCAATCCCTTACAGGAAAAATTTAAATACTTTATTGTCAAATTGTTGTAATAACTTAGCTCTTTCTATTTGTTCTACTTCTGGACTTCTTCTTCTTCTTTTCTTCTTCTTCTTTTTTTTTTTTTTTTGCATTGTTGAATTTTACACTTTGGGTAGGAAAGTGGAATCACTATGTTCCCAGCTAATACTCCCTCCACTTGCATGCTTTTAAAATCAGATAGTTTGCCATTATTTATTAAATTTATACTTGGTAGCTACACTATAGGGGACACCAGAGAAGGATAAGGCATGCCCTAGTACGCACTGGAAGTTTCTAATATGAAGGAAACAACACATATGCAAAACAAAATATATGCAAAAGAAAATACATGCAAAAGAAAATATAATAAGTTATAGAAGACTGATCCTTCTAAGACAATACACTGCCGGACTTCTGCCCACAGTTCACGGTCACACTGCTTCCAAGAACAAAGGGGTAGAACAGAGGAAGAGCGGTGGGCAGCAAAGTTTATTGGGCAAAAGTACAGAACTCCCAAAGAGGGAGGGAACCTGGCAGGGTTGCTAAGTATACGGGTTTTTATGGTCTTTTTGTCGAGCTATTTTAATCTGATTAACCCTATGCAACTGTCACCCAGTCAGGTTTTGTCCACGCGTCCATTTAACCATCAGGCAGCTGTTCATGTGGGAAAGGGTGGAGGGCTCCTTCCAGGCCCATGTTTCCTAGCCTGGGGGAACGAGAGGGCAGTAGCCGCCACGGCCCTAAGGCATGCGGGCCAGCTGCAGGCCACCAGATGAAGCTTTGTTTGACGATCCCACTGACTGTTGAGTTGTCCTTCCTAGGTCTGGGTTAGGATGCCAAGGCCATTCCTTTTCTTCCTGTCACATATAAGTAGTAAGTCCTCCCAGTAGGAAGACTTAAAGCTGGGGCAATGAGTAAAATCTAGATTAACAGGATGGGGTCTCTTTCCTTTTAAGGGTAGTTTTTCTCTTAGGACAGGGAGTGGGGGGCGTGTGGGGAAGTAGGGGGTGGGGGAGCCCTTGTCCCTGCCCACCATTCTTATGATTATCCTTCATTAAATTAAATACAATAGATGGATGACAGCAAATAAAAGGATGAAATACTTAATGCTACTGATCATATATATATATATGATATATATCACGTTTTATATATATATATATATTACAGTCAAGGACAGCGAGGACCAAGAGTCAAAGAAGGCATTTTCTGTTTTAAAGTACATAAATTTGTCACTAAATTCTGCCCCTGAAACTAATAATACATTACATTTTAACTAAATTGAATTTAAATAAAACATTAAAAAAAATAAAGCATATACCTTTAAACAAATCAACACCAAAAAACCCTTTATATTATTTTTTAAAATACCTAACATATTTCTTCATTTCTAGGGTGGCATCCCTTCATATTTTAACACAACAGATATAATAGCTAACATTCATTTTTGTACCAGGTATGCCTATAAAGTGCTTTAAATATGTCAACATATTGAATATGGATCATTTAGTGGGGTGGGAATATTTCATCTTCTCCCTACTAGGTTCTGTTAAACAACTGGTACAAACTGAAATTCTGTGGCTCTTTAGGGTCTAGGAAGTATAGTATGTGTGGAGATAAGGAGTACTCATATATATTTAAAAAATAGAAAAGTTACATTGGTGAAATGTTGTTACCTCCTTAGCCTAGCTCGCCAGGCCCTTGGGTCTGCTTTGTGAGGATCACTTGCTAGCCCCAAGACACTCATGGATCTCCTGCGCCTTACACATTCAAAGGCCACACTAGTTTCAGAACAGAAGAGTCACCATGTTGAGACGGCGAGGTAACCTCATCCGAAATTTTGCCTCATTCAGCAATCCTTTACATACCTCTGCCCGGGGTCCTCAGCTGGGCCAGGGATGGGGTGCTGATTTATTTACAAACAGGGTATGAACTATGTAAACCACCTGCGTAAAGTCAAAACACATGATTATATTGGGTGGGGTTTCTCAGCAACTGGCCTCTGAGAGGGAGATTTGCATGCTGAGACTTATTGGGCCATGCTTTTGGGAACACCTAAAATGCCTTTGTATCTTGTACTCATTGGGTATGTATAACTTCCAAGGAGGGGTTATGACCTTGGTTGAGGTGGTTATTTTGGGTTGAGGGCAATTCCTGGGGGAAGACTCAGCTTTAAGCTTTCAGCCGGCAGCACTCCAAGCAGTTGGGGGGGATAAGGGCTTTGGTCCCGAAGGTGGGAACCAGATGGACACCACAGCACCATACGTTTACATGTCAATGTACACACACACGTATGCATGTAAGCAGGTACATTCACATATGTACCCACACATGAATATATAGACATACACATACATTTCGTGTGTATTTGTACTTAGGAAAATTTAAAAAGCATGAATCAAGCACATAAAACCACAGTGAAATGTGTTATTAGTAAATTGGGCAGATTTATTGAAATCATAGGCTATTATCACAACAGTACAGTGGTTCTCAGGATTGCTCCTGGATGTCTTTAATATAGTGATCCAGCTCTCGGCAGACTAGATCATGGCAGAGAGCAGGAGAGTTTACGTCTCATAAAGACTACGAAGGTGAACTGTTGGCTCAGTCATAGAAAAGAGAAGAGCTTTTGGTGCACTTTGGAATAGATAAAATAGCATTTGCCCTATCAGCAGATGTGTACCAGGTACCCCGGATTGCGCTGATTTGCTCTAGTAAAGACAGACGCATAGAACTGTGGTTGCAACTGGCTTTACCATCTGATTCAGTTTATACCGATTCATAATAATTCTCTCAGATTGATTCATCTGCCTCTGCGTAGGCCGAACAGGTGAGCTGAATGGGGGAAACAAAACCATCGTGACTGCTGCCTCACCCCCATCTTTTATGCTGTTACTAATTTTTACATCTTTCCAGGGATTTGGTATCGCTTTTGGTTTTCTATCCTTAGGGGGACTTAGCCTCCCTTTCGATCAAGGGGTCTGTGCCCTGGCTGACGTATGAAAACTGGCTGAGAAGGAGGACTTTTCATTTTGATGGCTCAAGTCCGGTTTTGGGTAGCAGGGCTAGTTTGCTTCTTACAGAGATCAAGGAGTATTTCAGAAGTCTGCCGGGGCATTACCGAATAGCCCCGTAGGTAAGAGTTTTCAGTCATATGTTTCCCCTGCTGCCCACTGCAGCAAATGTGTCACTCTGTTCCTGGCAATTAGACATCGTCACTTGGCCATTCCATTCCAGGATCCCACTGTCACGGAAATCAGGGAGCAATTTCATGAAAGCATCTGCCACCATCACATCCAGCTACCACAGAGCTTTTCTGCTACTCCCCTTACTAAAGTGTTTTTCAGGGCCTTAGAGTAAAGATAGTCACCTGGGCCTCCAGAGGTTTATAGTTCAGGCCTGGGTGTACACATTGTACATAAAATCACTCCAACTTTGCCATCTCCATGAGCCTTTGGATTTCTTCCTCTACATGATTTGGGCATCTTAATATCATTGAATATAGACTACCAATGGGTCTGAGTTTTGGCTAGCCAATTAAACAAACCATTAGAGTCACTTTCAATGTATGAACGAACACATTAAATCCAGGCTTTACAGTAAAGGCACCCATATCAACAAATTTAGCCCAATCCTTTGCTCTTTTTTGGAAACTTGACCAAAAACTGTTCAGTCTTTCACAAAATCATGTCACCTCTGACAAGACCAATGTCGATATTTGAGTTGCTAATACAACACACTTACAGTGGTCTGTCCTTATAGTTCTCTCATTCACAATGGTTCTACATACATGTGTAAGCATCTTACTATTTATTTTGTCTTCTAATACAAAGTTAATGACGAATCATTTTCCTTTTATTTTACCTTTATTATATCATTAAGAGATTATATTGATTTCTTGGGAAATTTGCATAGGTAGTTAATTATCTATGAATTTCATTTCAGGACAGTAAGGGGAGTATTACAAACTAGTTACAAAAAGGAGTTGATGGGTCTGATACAGTTGGGAACAGCTCCCTCCTCCTCCTTTTAAATTGGGCTTAAAGAAATTGGGGCGCCTGGGTGGCTCAGTGGGTTAAGCCTCTGCCTTCGGCTTGGGTCATGATCTCAGGGTCCTGGCCCCACATCAGGATCTCTGCTCAGCAGGGAATCTGCTCCCCCTGCCCCCCGCCAGCCTCTCTGCCTGCTTGTGATCTCTGCCAAATAAATAAAATAAAATAAAATAAAATAAAATAAAATAAAATAAGAAATTACACATAGGCACAGCCATGTTGAACCGAAGTGGGTAGTGAGTGCATTTGTAGATTCAATTACTTGTTATCATTCTTCTGCAAGGTAGCTATGCTTCAGTGGAGAATTCTGTGTCCTATTCCGTTTACTTACAGAGCCACGCAGGGTGATATTAGTACAAATACCAAGGACAGTGGTGAAGAGCTGCCTCCATATGCAACAGATGCGATCTATTTTGCGTTTGAAGGAGGACTTGAGGAGAAAAACGTTCTGTGAGCATTACTAAAGGCAGAGGAGTGGAAGCCAGGGGCCTGCTTCCTTAGCTCCCTTGTCTGTGTGATCCGAGTCACACAACGCCACGGTCAGGTAATAAAGATGGGGATGCTGAGCAGATGCTACCACTCCCTTCTCCCTTTCCCGCTCTTGATCTTTGGAGAGGCTCTGGAAGTAGGGATGGAGAGTCCACATTTGGTCTGTGAGTCAACGGAAGGTAGGTATTTGGTCTTAATCCAGAACCGCAGCTGCGTTTGCTGCTCAAGGCAGGTTTGCTTTGTGGCATGCCAGGGGCACAGGGGGCTGCCCGGGAGCGGTCCCCCAACCTGCTTCCCTACTTAACTCTTCCTCCTCCGGAACCTCAGCTCTTGGCACTTTCACAGGGAAGCTGCCCTCACCCACCAGTCGGGGTCTGGTTCCTTTGGCACGGATTTCCTTTGGAAGCATCCCCCGCGCCCCTACCCCTTACCCGTGGTGATTACATTCAGGAGTTGTAACCTTTTACTTCCTGCAGGGCACCCACTAAGACTAGGTACCTTCCCTGTTCGTGCTCCCTGCCTTTCCTACCGTGCCAGCTGGTGTGTGGTACAAAGCAGGCACGCAGTACATAGTGGTTGAATGAATAAATGTTTGCTCCAAATTCCAGAAGTGTCGACACTTACTACGGCTGATGCACATTCCACTGTCTCTGTAGCCCATGGGGCTCGAGAGCCAAGTGTTCTCTTTGCTGAAGAGCGCGCTAACTGGATTTCGTAGAAATGAGTCAGGACGGAGACAACACTCAAAAGCCCCATTAATTCAAGACTTCTAATTTAGGACTTCTTTTCTTCTCCAGTCACTCTGTCCCCTCCCCCACCCCCCATCTCCCCAGCTCAAAACCCAGCGTTTGAACTTAGCGATGGAGTCGCGTGCGCGTCCCGCTGGAAGGTAGGGGGAGGGCGGGGTGGGAAGGCTGGAGCCCCGTCCGCCACCTCCCAAGGGCTGGACGAACGCTCGTCAAGAGGGACAGTGGGTCCAGGGCCTCCCGCCTTAAACAAAGAAAGCCCCAGAACTACACCCCCGACCTAGGTGGGATAGTCCGTTGGAGCGCCGGGCAGTCGGGGTGGAGGAGGGTGACTGACCCAAGGTCTCGGGTGAGAGGTCAGGTCAGAGCGGTGGCCTGTGAGCGGCGACTCCCCGGGGCTTGTGTCTGCAAGGGCTCGCTCGTCAGGCTGCGCCCGCGTGTGTCCGCGTGTGTCCGATGGGGCTGGGAGGGGGGCGGGGGGCGCGCTCAGCCCCGGGGCCGGGGTGGGGCGGCCCTCGGCGCCGGCGCCTTCGCCCTTGCGGCCGCGGGGCCGGGGCGCCGGGGCGCCGCGTGCAGGCGCCGAAAGCAGGCGGCGGTGTGGCCCCGCGGCGCGGCGCGGCGGGCGCGCTCGGGGGGCGGCGGGCTGCGAGGCCCGGCTGCGGGCGGCAGGAGGCAGCGTCGGCCCGGGCGGCGCGGCGGCGAGCGAGCCCGCGCGCGGTGATGTCAGTGGCGGCCCGGCTGGCAGCGGCCGGCACTTCCTGTATGCGGGCGGGCGGGCGCGGCGGCCAGCCCCGGCGGCCCGCGGCAGCCTCTCGGCGGGAGGAGGCGGCGGCGGGGGAGGAGCAGGGGGAGGGCTGTCAAATTCGGGAGCCGGATCTGGTCCCCGTGCCCCGGCCGTCCCCTCCGCTCCGCCGGCCGCCGGCGTGACATCCGCGGGCCGGGGACCTGCGCGCGCGCCCGGGGCGGAAGAATGGCAGTGCTCAAACTCGCCGACCAGGTAGGGGGCGGCGGCGCCGGCGGGCGGGACGCGCGGGCGCGGGGCGGCGCGGAGCCCCGGCGGGGGGATGGGGGGGCGCGGCGCGGAGCTGTTTACTCGGGCGGAGCGCGGGGTGCGAGCGGCCGCCTGGGCTCCAGGGCCGGCGGCTGCGGCTCTCCTCCCCGCGCCGTCCCCGCCCTGGGCCGTCGGAACTGCGCGCTCCGCTCGGTGCTCCGCGGCGCGCCCGAGGGCAGGGGCAGGGGCAGGGGCGGGCGGGCGCCGGGCGCGGCGGGGCGGGGGGTGCCGCGGTGCGGGGCTGCGCGGGGCTGCGCGGCCGAGCGCGGGGTGCGTCGTCCGCGGGCCCGGGCTGCGCCGGGGGAGGGGAGGCTCGAGGTGCGCCTCCGGCCCCTGCGGCGCTGCGCAGCGCGGGCTACGCCGAGCGAGGCCGGCCGCGGGGAGGCCCGTCCGCGCCGCCGGAAGGAGGGCGCGGGACGGAGGGAGAAGGGCTCGCCGCCCGGGACCCTTCCCCGAGCCGAGCGGAGACCGGGCCCGACCGCGGCTCCGGTGGGGTCGAGCCGGCTTCATCCGTTTGACGTGACAGCGGGACTTCCTCTTTAGCAGCCGAGGCTGCGTGTGCGCGGGGCGCGGCAGGGACCCTCGGAGAAGGCGCTTGTGGTTGTGGCCGGCGTCTCCCGGGAGAAGGAGAAGGCGAAGTCCGGGCTCGGCTCCCCGCGGCGGACCACCCTCCGTGTCCGTGGGGGTCGCGCGGTTGCTCTCCCGGCGCCGACGCCGCGCAGGGCCGCTTCGGAGTCCCGGTGCGGGGAAGCGCGGTGATCTGCGGACTCGCGGGCAGCCCGGCCGCGGCTCTGGGGATGCAAACACCCACCTCCGCAGACTTCGCCGCTCTTAGGACGTCGACCCTCCCAGGCGCCCAACCAAGTTGCGCGGCCAAACTCTGCAGCTCCCTTCCCGAAAAAAAGGGAACGGCTTGCTTCTTCTCCTCCTGCCATTTATTCAGGGGGCAGCGAAGTGAACCCTGTTCGGGGGTCCTGGTAGGTGCAGACGCAAGTCTGGACGTTGACACCCCATCAAACGTGCCATTCCTTGGGATGAAGCATCGCCTCCCACTCGAATGCTTGTCATTTGCTGCCTTGCCGCTACCAGGTAGAATCCACCAGAACATTCTGCACTTTAGATGCAGTCAGTCACCAGAATGATTTGCTCTTTTATCCATTAGATTCAAAATTTTGCTTTGTTTTCCCCTACGCATTTACAGGCTTTTTTTTTTTTTTTTTTTTTTTTTGAGGAGAGATCACTGAATTAGCATTCATCTTCTCCTTAAATTTAGCTGGAAGAACAGCTGGTACTTAGGGGGACTCGACTTGTTCCCACTGGTTCCAGAGCATTTAAAAGTGTTTGTGAGTTGATATTAGGTTCCTCTCCACCTTTTTTGGTCACATGCTTTGACAACTGTTAGACATTTGCTTTTTAAAACATCTTCCAGTTTTACTCGGCCTGCTCATGCCATCCTAGCTACTCCAAGTTACTATACTTGTCTCTTAATTCCTGAAACTTCAAAGTACAAGACGGGAATCTAAGAGGCATTATTGTTGTAATCACACACACAGCAGAATTTCACATGGAATTTTAGTGTGGGGAGAGGTGCTGAAGACAATCTTAGCTCAAGTCCTTTATTTATTTATTTTATTTTTAAAAAAGATTTTATCTATTCACTGTGACAGAGAGAGACACAGTGAGAGACGGAGCAGGCTTCTCACCAAGCAGGGAGCCTGATGCGGGGCTCCATCCCAGGACCCTGGGATCATGGCAGATGCTTAACCACTGAACCACCCTGGCGCCCCCCAAGTCCTTTCTTTTTTTAAATGGAAAACCTGAGATCTGAAGACGTGAAGCAGGTGTTCCTCAGGGACCACAGCTGCTGGCCTGTGTTGCTGAAACTAGCTTCTGTCCTGTCCCCTGCCTTCCAGGCTTCTGGGCTTTTGCTAGAGGATGTAAGACACCTCTGGCTTCTCCTTGGATGTGTTGAAAGGGTTACAAGAAGGCATCTTCACCTAAATCAAGATGAGCACTAGGGAAACGTGTATTTCTTGGTCTTAGAAAGAAAGGACGTTATTCTTGGGGACTTAGGAGAGTAGGACTTTCAAAGATGAAATGTTTCTGACCAACCTCTCCTCCCTTCCCCAAAGGAACTAGTATCGCTATGGAGAAACGAGCCCTATAGGCTGCATTTGGGTCCATCTCCAACTGCATAAAAGGGATCTAAGGAGTTCTAAGGTTCAGGAGCATCTAAGAATTGCCATCCTGTCTTGGGACAAGGCCACACGGAGCCTGGGTGAGGAGGTGGGCTGGGCTGGGTGGAGCTGTGAGCAACGGAGGTTTCTATGTGGCTTTGGGTCCAGGAAATGTGTGGTCTTTCTTGCCTTATATAGTCTTACCTTTCAGTTTGAAACTGAATTCTTAGATGCTGCTTCATAACCTCACCGGAGGCTTAAAAACCCTTTGCTTGAGTTCCGGCTGCAAGAGTTTTGCTCCATCATTGTGGGGAGGGGGCTGCCTGGTGGGAGTCACTGCTTCTTCCGCAGAGTTTGTAGAGGAGTGCGGGACTTGCTGGTCAGCTGCTGGCGAAACAGCCCCTTCTCCGTCCCTCCGTCATTGCTGAAGGTCCTATCTGTGAGCTGGTTCTCGATTTTTCCACCATGGCTCTTGGATTTGTAGCTTGATACCCCAATTTCCCCGACCCATTCTTACTGTTGATAAGCTGAATCACAAGCTGTCTTGGTTTGTTTTTAAACATGCCTAAAGGAAAGAATGCAAGAGGATGACATTTCCTGTCCTGCTGAAGCTGGGGGCAGGAGCTCGCTGGGTTGATGGCGGTCACTTCGTGAAGAGTCAGTCCCGCTCTGGCATCTCGGCCGGTAGTGCACGAGGAGGGACCGTGTTTTCTGAAACTCTGTTTTGGGATAGTTTAAAAAAGGGAGAGGCAAGTGTGGTTTTTAGTTTTATTTATTTATTTTTTTTACTATGAGAGGGAACTGGGAGCTGTTGCTACAAACAAACTTAGCATTTAGCACTTCTGCATTTGTAACTGTGTCTCTTCTGTTTTCCTCTTCCCACAGCACACATCATTTTTCTTGTAGTATTATGGGGACCAGTCATCCTGGTTTGCTAGAACTGAGGGGTTTCCCAAGATGTGGTACTTTCGGTGCTAAAGCTGGGAAAATTCTAGGCCAACCACGATGAGCTGGTCACCTTGCGCAGCATAGAACGTACTCACTCGCGTAATTAATATAATAATGTGATTATTTCATCCTAGATGGACCTTAGGAGGTTTCTTAAATCTTTGATAAAGTGAGGTGATTTTTACATTTGGGAGAGAAAGTTCTGTTTCATACAGATGTAATGCATTTTAGCTCAAGATGGCCATGAAACTCTTTGCAATTTGATTTGCGATTCAACTTCTGGGGGCTGCTTTTGATGTCTGGTTAAGGCGTTCCAGTGATTTTAAGTGTCTGGGCCTGTCTTCGGCCACCCCCCCTCACCCCCCAAAACAGGTTTTCAGAGTTCTGAAGCCAGAATGGTAAGTTCTCTTGGATCTTTGAAATGTTCACTGTTCTCACCTGAATTTGCTGTTGACAGCAGAATGTCACCTCCATCTCAGGGGCTGCCTGTAGACAAACTGTTCCAGCAGGTGGCCCTTCTTTGAGCTTCCTGCCTGGAGGCCTTCTGGCTAGGTGTCCCCTTGCCAAGCCCTAGCTCACACTCGAGTCACCCATCTCCTTGCCAAAGGCAGTGAGTGGCTGGCAGCTGTGGCAGTGGCAAGAAGCAGAAATCCTGTAACTCTGAAAACAGGATTTCTAGCTCATAGTGTGGGGCCTCGGGACGTGTTGTGTACCTCATAGGGCCGCCCTCATTCTACCGTTGCTCACAAGGGCACTGGGTTTACAGCAAACACGCTGCTGCGGTCCTGCCTTCAGCAAAGAAGAAGGGGAAAGAAAGGCTTTATTTTTTGGACCCTTCTTTAGTTGTTTTGGGATCCAGTCACATGACTGGGGAGTGTACTTGAGGGCTGGTGTTTCCTGGCAGAGACCTAATAATGCCTTACATTTATTGGGATCTTGTATGTCAGGCCCTTGCTGTGAATCATCTCTCTTCACCCTCACAGCCTCACTAGGAAGTTGGAGGCCGTGTGATTCCTATTTTATAGATGAGAAAACGAGAATAGAGAGGCCAACTGACTTGTTGAATGTCCTACACCCACTAAGGAGCACCCTGTCCTACCCTGGCAGTCTGATTGCCCAGGTGGGGCTCTAACCACAAGGCCCTACTCTCAGTGGTTGAAAGGTCAGTGTGGTGGTAGGACCCGTGGATGCCTGTTCTTCTTTCCCGAAAGCCATCGGGCGAGCTTTACCCTGCAGTCCTGCTTGCTCTCGGGGCCAGACCCGGGGTCAGGCGCTGCTCTCTGTGCTCTGTGGGCCTGGCGCATCCGGTTCCTCTCTCCAGCCCCCTGCCGTGCTGGAAGACCTGTTGATGGGTGGCCCCGGGGATTTTTTTCTGGGTCATTAGTAAATACACTATGATCGCTATAGAAAAGTCAGAATGCTGGATACACAAAAAGAAAGTTAAAACCGTCTGTAGTCTCTGTTCAGAACTATTCCTAACGTCTTGATACAGAAGGAAACTTCTAGTACCCAGGTAGAGTCTTTAAACCTTCCACAAAATGCTATCAGTATCTTTTCCTTGACCACAAAGCTAACAACTATGCTGTCTGGACCAGTGATTTTTCCAAATAAACCAAATTTTTGCATCTCTTAAATAAATGACTGGCTGCTCTGGTATAAACCCAGCAGAACATGCTTTTTTTTTTTTTTTTTAAGATTTCAACTTTTACTTCCTCTTTTTCTCTAAATAGAGAGTAAATATAAACTCCAAAAAGCACAGTTGTTTGTGCCAGAAACAGGACTGAATCATTCTTTAAAAAGATTTCTGTTTCAACAACATAACCGTGAGTTTCCTGTAGGCCAAAATATAACATGAAATAATTTAAAAAATAAGGAAGAGCTGGAGAAAGCTAATCCTGTGGTTTTGAAACTTGGTAAGCTATGGCTCTCCTTTATTATTATTATTATTATTATTGTTTGTTTTTGTTTTGTTTTTTAAAGTAAGCTCTTTGAACTCACCACCCTGAGATCAAGTCACATGTTCTACCCACTTGGCCAGCCAGGTGCCCCTTATGGCACTCCTTTTTGTTTTCCTCAAAGAAGATTCCATGTTGAAGGTCAAGGTATAAGAGATTGGTGACAGTAGTGATCCCTGAGCCCCTTTCAAAGATTATTTGGCATCAGGGAGGGCCCATGGTGTGAGGGGCGCTGGGTGTTACATTATTGAACACTACACCTGAAACTGATGATGTACTATATGTTGGCTAATTGAATTTAAGTAAAAAAAAAAGACACAAAGATTATTTGGGTTTAGTATTATTTAAAAGCCCCTTTGTATGAGAAAACTACTGGTTCCTAACTCAGTGTTTCTTTCCTGACCCATCGTGTTCTCCAAAAACAAAGATTTATAAGTGTTTGTAGATGGGTAGGAGTGACATAGGATTTGGATGGCCGTATCATTTTTATTCATTCTGGGACAGCTTTGAGATGAGGCGGGTTCTACTGAATATTAAGCTGGGGAAACAGCTTACACTACAGACACTGTGTGCTCACCCCAGGCTTGACAGTAAGCGGACGAGTGACCAGTAGACTAGTCTCTCTCTTTGGAGTGAGATGTACGCTGGCGCAGGTGCTACAAAGCTTGCTTTCTCACCTTGTGCGAGGCCAGAGTCGGCCACCAGCTTCCGTCTCATCCATCAGTTCAGACCCGTTGGGTGAGGGGCTGTGGGACACTCTGGCTCTGGGAGCTGAGGATGGGGACACGGATGATGAGTGACCGGTGTTCGCCAGGGTATGAGGTAAGGGAGGGGTGGCCTCTGTTGTGTGTTAGCAACCCTTGGCAGATCCCATTAGGCCCTGCCGGCCTCATGTCCTTCTTTGTAGAAGGAAGAGGTTGGACCGGATGCCTTTCAGGTGCCTGGGCCCCTCCCGCTCCCTCCGTGACTCAGTCCCTCTGCTGACGGTTTGTACTGGAATCTTCACAGACACGGCCGTGGAGGTTGTATTTGCTGATGAGCTCCAGTTTTATTTTCTAGGTAACAAAGTCAAACAGTTAAATTCGGATTCCAGAAGAACGTTGTAACCAGCATCAATGATTTAGGAACTGATTTCCGCCCTGTGGCCTCTACTCCCCCTCCATTGGGTAGATCACGTGAGGTTATATATTCTGTAAAGCATCCGTTTGATTGATTCTTTCTTTAGCAGCCTTTTAGCAACACCGTATTTGCCTTCTGCTTGACTTCAGAGGCTGAGAGAACAGGTATTGTCTCTCATCCGTGTTCAAGCCTGTAAAAAAGTCGGTAGTCCAAGAGGTTGGAATTAATGATCATGACTCTAGGTTTTCATTATGAGGTTCATACTTTTAAAGGATCTTTTTATTTGTCTCCCCTTTTGAAACTGAAAATTTATTTACCACTCTGTTCGTTGGACGAAGCAAATAGGAAGTACATAGTCTGTCTTTGGGCTTTTTCAGACTTTGCTAAGGCAATCGTGCTTGCTTGTATTTCTCCGTCTTCTGTGTCTCTAATGCCCTCACCCCCACCCTGTGAGTCCTGAGCATCCCAGTGGAAATTTCTAAGGTATCTTTAGTACCAGGAGACCATTTTGCCCCAGGGGAGCCTCCAGAGCTCTTGGTAAAACTAGAGGGATTTGTAGAAACATCTGAGGCCTAGACATGCAAAATTTCCCCACAGTTCCAATCTGTCTCAAAGGTTTTAGTGTTAAAAAAAAAAAAAAGGTTTCAGTGATAAATTGCTTTTGTTTGTTTTCAGAATAATACTAGATGGCAACCATAGACAGGGTTTCTACTCATGGTTCTTTTTCTGATAGTTGTATGGCTCTGGGCAAGTCCTGGCCTTCGTTTCTGTGTCAAATGGGACTGGATGGGTGGAGATTCCTCTACATTCTTTCAAGTTCTAACCGTCTAACAGAATACTACAGGTACCTCGTCTGAACTCATGGAATCTGGTTTTTGAAAAGTATCTGCCTTCCGTGAACTTCTGTTCTCTCCCTCCCCCCTTACCCCCAACCCAGGGGGATTGGCTGCAGCTGGAGTTGACCAGGTCTGAGACCCACACCCCACGCCCTGCCTAAAGGTCAGGGGTCCTTTCCCCAAGACTGTCATCCGGCATCTGCAGCAGCTGGTTTCCAGGGAGGGACACAGCCCTGGGACAGCTCTCAGTGCAGCCCTGTGAGAATTCCCTGGGGCTTCGTGCAGAGCGAGGGGAGCAGGCCTCGCAGACCCTGTGTTTGTCTGCTGTGAGCTGTGCAGAGCTGGTGCCTACTTCAGCATTGCTCCGAGATGCTGCATTAGCCAAAGTCCTGGGGTCTCCCCTAATCCCATTTTACTGAACTCCCTAATAACATCTGGGTCTAACAAGTCCATTTTCCCAGAGATTGGGTGCAATGACACAGGGACCACAGACTTTCTCGAGGAGGGAATTCCCACTCGCAGCGAACAGTCTCTGTACGTGTGGACACACTCAGCCTGCAGAAGCTTGTTTTGCTGTGTAAGACTGGCAAGATGAGGGAAAGACAGGAAGGAGAAGTTCAGGTAAGCAGGGACAAACCAGCCAGCCCACTGTCGATAAACTATGGCCTCCAGAAGCCAGGGGTGCCTCGACCCCAGGGCTGAGCAGGATGGCTTGTTGAGTTTGGGAAAGAAAAGATCAGAATTCGTAGTTCTTTTAGAACCCTTTAAAATATTCCTTTTTTTGTATTTTGAATATATGTTGTACCCGGTACTATAAAAATACTCTTCGTTCTACTTCCACTTTTGACCACCTGGCCGAACCGGCTCGCGGACGGCTGGTGTGGCGGCCGACCTGCTCACCCGGCCCTGACGCTCTGCTCCCAGCCTGGCGGCCGGAGCCCCGGACTCTGATGCCCACATCGCGTCGTCTGTCCCCCGCCCAGCCCCTCCCAGCCCTTCCCAGCCCACACAGAGGAAAAGCCGATGTCGTAGAGTGGCCCCCCAGGCCCCTCCACTCGCCTGCCCGCCCCATCTCCTCCTGCCTCTCCCCTCCCTGACCCCCGTCCGCATCGGCCTCCTCCCCGATCACTGAGCGGCCAGGCGCCCTCCCGCCTGTGGGCCCTTGAAGTTCCTGCTGCCTGTGAAGCTCTTCCCCACGCCGCACGCCCAGCCGCACCCCTTCAGATCTTTACTCTCACGGAGTCCTTGCCTGACCTCGCTCTGTCAGCGGCCGACGCCACATTTCCTGTCCCCTTCCTTTATTTCCTCTCCGTAGGACATGTCCCTCCTACCATATATTTTATCTTTTTGTAAAAATAAAAACTTACGTGTAGAAGAGATACGAATAACAGGGCAAGAGTTTTTTGTTGTTTTGTTAGCTTGGTTCATTCGCTGCTAAAACTTCAGCACTTAGAAACGATATAAGGCACATAGTAAATGCCCAATAAATTGAATGATATTAATCGAACGATATAAACATATATGTGTGTGTATGTATATGTCTACATGTTCAAAGGTTTTTGCTCATTAGGTGCTCAAACAAAAAGAAACTTACAAATACTTCCGTAAACAGAGCTCCTATCTGTACACTGGGATGTTGGATTTCCATGAAATTTGGAGTAATCGTTCTGCCTCATCAAAAGATAAAAGATCACACATTGTCTTCTTTTCTGGTTATATTTCTTCTCTTGTTAAATTGAACTTTTGGTGGTAGGGATGGGTTGGCACCATAGTTGGTTCCCAGTAGGTTCCATTTCTTTATAGGGGAGAAGTCAGAGTGACACTAGGGAAGAGGAGATGTGGACCCCAGATTTTACAGGGAGGGACGCACAGACACATGGCAAAGTGGGTCGTCTTTTATGTATTCAGGCAATCAAAGTCTGTTTCGTAAACTTCATTTCCAAGGCAGTGAGTCTGGGGGAGTTTTCTGCTCCCCCTCTTTGCACAAAGGATAAGAACAGGTGCAGGAAAATGGTTAGAAACCAGAGAGAGAACTGGGGAGGAGGAGTTAGGACAATAATCATGCCTGATGTTATTTATCCCGACAACATCTCTACAAAGGAGGGACCGTCACCGTTGCCCTTAAGAGATGAGGTAAACGAGAGCTGAGAGATTAAGTAGTCTCTTGGGGGTCACAGGACTCTGGGGTTCACATCCGCACAAGCTTGTCTCCAAGGTGCACATTCTTAGCTGCTGTGCTTCTGGCCTCTGGAGACGGGCGCAGTGCCACAAGAGGCTCTTTTCCTCGTGGAGCTCACAGTGTTGGCAGAGATAGTGTTGCAGGCCTCGTGCACGGAGGGCTGTCGTCAGATGGTCACCGAAGGCATGTGGCATGTGAAGCAGCTACCGAGCCAGGTGGAGGGCAGGTTTAGAGGACATTCTGAGGGCACTCGTGAGGGACGACGGAAGTCCCTCACGAAGTCCCCAGACGGGCGCAGTTGCTAAGAAAGGCGTTAGGGAGCTGGAGGGAGTCGCGTGATCCTTGAGGAAGGGAGTGGTTTAGACCCAGACCAGGGAGGCAGCCCAGGTGGGGGGTGTGCTGTGTGCCAGGCAGGTAATCTGAAGCCTGAATTTTCTGAAGCAGAGGGTCCCGACTAGGAAAACAGAAAAGGAAAGGAAAGAAATTCTCGACATGCATACTTGGCAGGAAGGGTGTTTGGGTTTTTTCTTAAGTTTTTCTCTTTCTTTCTTTTTAAAAAAGGTTTTATTTATTTATTTACTTGTTAGAGAAAAGAGAGAAAGTGAGCACAGGAAGGGGGAGCCGCAAGCAGAGAGAGAAGCAGGCTCCCCACTGAGCAAGGCCCCATATGGGACTCCATCCTAGGGATGGATCATGACCTAAGCCAAAGGCAGATGCTTAACCGAATGAGCCACCCAGGCATCCCTCGAGTTTTTTGGGTAGGTACTACATGTCCTCTCCTGGAGACATAAATTGTGTCAGGACAAAACTCATTGTTTCCATGTGTTGTATAGGCATGATTTAAAAAAAAAATGAATGTATATCCCATCTTGTTCTAAGAAGGTATTGAAGCACAAGGTGTGGTGCTACTTTACGGGTACTTCTGTCTCTACGATACCCCCTACTTGAATATTGTACACATCTTGTTATGGCCACGTTTTGTGGATAAACATGTATCCTGGAGTACTGAACTTCATTGAAAGAGGCTGGATTGGATGGACGGTCTTCATGGTTCAGGACACGGACGGATTACTGTAGTAGGTCTGGAGAAGGCCTGCTTTCAACCTTATAAATTTTTATTAAAAATTATTTTAAAAAATCCAGACTACGGAGAGTATACAAGAAAAATGATTTCATTTCTTTAAAAAAATCAATTACAAATTGCACTACTAGGTATTTATCCAAGGTGCACATTCTTAGCTGTGCACCTTGGATAACATTGTGGTGTTGTTGTTTTTTAAAGATTTTATTTATTTATTTGACAGATAGGGATCACAAGTAGAGAGGCAGGCAGAGAGAGAGAGGAAGCAGGCTCCCTGCTGAGCAGAGAGCCCAAAAGTGGGGCTCGATCCCAAGACCCTGGGATCATGACCTTAGCTGAAGGCAGAGGTTTAACCCACTGAGCCACCCAGGCACCCCAAACATTGTGATTTGAAGGGGCACCTGCAACCCAAGGTTTATAACAGCAACATCCACAATACCCCAAATATGGAAGGAGCCCAGGTGTCCATTTACAGATGAATGGATTAAGAAGATGTGTGTGTGTGTGTGTGTGTGTGTGTGTGTGTATTACTTAGTCATCAAAAAGAATAAAATCTTGCCAATTACAACCACATAGATGGAAGTAGAAGGTATTATGCTAAGTGAAATAAGTCGGAGAAAGACAAATATCAGATGATTTCACTCATATGTGGAATTTAAGAAACAAAACAGATGAACATAGGGGAAGGGAAGAAAAACTAAAATAAGGCCAAAATTCGAGGTAGGCACACCATAAGAGATACTGAACCCTGGGAACAAACTGAGGGTTGCTGGAGGGGAGGTGGGTGAGGGGGCGGGGTGACTGGGTGATGGGCGTTAAGAAGGCCGCTTGATGTAATGAGTCCTGGGTGTCCTATACAACTGATGAATCACTAAATTCTGCCGCGGAACCTAATTAAAAAAGTCAATTGCAAGATAAAAAAGGGAGGAGGAGAGGAAATATATAGATGAGTGAGAATTAAGACATGTAAACTAATTGCAGCGAATAGATTTGGATTTTGATTCAGACAAACACACTTCTGTGAGACAATAAGGGAAATTTGAATACTGCCTGTTTATTTGATGCTTTAAAGTATGAATATGGTATTGTGGTTTTGTTTAAAAAGAAAGCCTTTATCTTACAAAACAAGAAAACAAAACCACAAAACCTTAGCATGTGCCCAGGGCTCCTAAATATTTTAGTGACTCACTCTTTGGAAGCCTTTTTTTTTCCCCCCTTTCAATTTACTTCTTCCTGCTCTTTGTGCCCCTTCTAAGCTGTCTACTGTCCCCCTGGTAGAATGTCTTCAGGAGAGTTGTTGGAATCCTTTTTGATTGTCAGAAAAGCACACAGTCCTGCTAGTTTTGTTGCCTATAGAAAGAGGCACCTAACTTGGAATTGGCTAGGAAGGTTGCCCATCTACTGACTTACTCAAAGTGGGTATTTGAGCATCTGCCTTGAAACCCACAACTTGGATGCCTTTAGGAAGACCCAGATTTGGCAGTTCTGTACAGTTATTTCAGTGTAAGGTATTTCCAGGGAATTTAGATATTAGAGTTGCCCAAATTCACTTTGTTATGTTACTTTTTCTTTTTTAAAATTCCAGTTAGTTAACATACAGTGTCATATTAGTTTCAGGAGTACAATATGGTGGTTTCACAGTTCCATGTATTACCGGGTGCTTATCACGATGTTACATTGCTTTTTTTTTTTTTTTTAAGATTTTATTTATTTATTTGACAGATTATAAGTAGGCAGAGAGGCAGACAGAGAGATAGAGAGAGAGGGAAGCAGGCTTCCTGGTGAGCAGAGAGCCTGATGTGGAGCTTGATCCCAGGACTCTGGGATCATGACCCCAGCTGAAGGCAGCCACTTAACAGACTGAGCCACCCAGGCACCCCAGTGTTACATTACTTTTAAACTGTGTTTCCATTTAATCTACGTAGTTTTATTTATTTATATATATTTTTAAGATTTAGTTTATTTATTTTAGAGAAAGAAAAAGTGTGTGTGTGTGCCAATGGGGAAGGGGCTAGGAAGAGGGAGAAGGAGAGAAGCAGACTCCCCACTGAACTCCGAGCCCCACATGGGGCTTGATCCCATGACCCTGAGATTATGACCTGAGCTCACATCACAAATCCGAGGCGTAGCCGACTGAGCAGCCCAGGCCCCCCTCCACTGGGAAGCGTTGAAAGACAGCTCACGGTTACAAGGTGTCAGTTTTAATAACCCTTGTTGCCACACCTCTTTTCTTACCTGAACAGGAAGTAGGTGTTGGTTGTTGCCCTCAAAGCTGAGATATCTTTATTTCTACAAGTGTGAGAATCCTTCCATACCCTCCCCCCACCCTTATTTTTAAAAAACTTATTTACTTATTTTAGAGAGCGTGAGAGCGTGAGAGAGGGCGAGCACAAACAGGAGGGGCAGAGGGGGAAGGAGAGAGAATCCCACGGGGGCTCTGCCTTGAGCTCGGAGCCCTCCATGGGGCTCCATCTCACCAGCCAGTCTCCATCACTTAACCTGCTTAGCCAGAAGGTGCCCCCTTCTGTCTCTGTCTGAATGGAGCCCAGCTCTACGAATAGATTGTAGGCTTGAGAAGTGCCAGTTGCAACTTGAGTAAGTGATACTGTCGTGTGTAGTTCAGAAGCCTGCTGACTAGGGTTTTGGCTGCTTTGGAGCCTCAGTATAATTAAGTCTTGGGGCCCGTGAGGTGAGCGGCACATTTAGTTGCGAATGCTGCTTTTCTTAGCAGCCACGAATAAACAATCGCGTTTTGAGGAGCTCTGCTCTTTAGCAAAGAATCTTGTGTCAAGGTCCCGGGGTGCTCTGTGACTGTATATACAATGTTTTAAAATGTCGTGACATCTCTCTGAACAGTTTCCAAAAGTATTACATGGGAGTGGCATAGTTAAGAGAATACGGAAGTCGGTGCCTGGAGATGGAGACTGTAGGCACATCTCTGCTCCTGACTACGGGTCTCAGACACAACTGTGACAAAACGTTCCTTGCTTAAAAATGGTTATAATAATACTTGCTTCATGGGGAAGTCATGACAATCAAGTGGGACAAGTCTTTGTACCGCAAGTGGCCTACGGGCACTCAGTAAATAGTCCTTGAATTTCTAGTTGGTTCTTCATTTGTCAAAGTAAAGACTAGTTCTCTAGGGTCAGTTTCAGTTCTATGAGAATATGGTTTTAATTATTTTTTGTTTTCAATTTATGACCATTTATCTGGTCTTTTTAAAAAAAATTTCTAACTTAAACAGCATTGGTAGAAAATGTTTCTGTGTGTTTTACTTTTGTGTGAAGTCTCCATACTTAGATTTGAATTGTAGCATTTTGGTTCCTACAACTTTAGGAAGTGCATTTTTCTTTGATTTTGGTTTTAATTAATGTATTGACTGAGTTTATTTGACTGAAGAATTTTATGTTTGGATAGATCTAGAGGAATAAATGTGTGTTGAAAAAACTGAGGAGTTTGCAGTCATTCTTGATTTAAGTTGTCAAAAAGAACTGAAAATTACTTTTAAGAATGCCACTTCCTCTTCACAGAAGTATAAAACCATGTCTTTTTGAGGAAGCGTGTAAGAGCAAAATAGTTGATAGGGCAATCTTCTTCAAAAATCGTCATGAGAGAATTTCTGAGAAACATTCAAGTTTCAAGTCTTGAACAAACACATAACAGGATAGAAAGCCATATATTTCTGTGAAAAAGATGTGATTAAAAAAGTCAGAGGATTCTTTGTAAAAAGTCACTTTAATTTGGAGTCTTTTTTTCTCTTTTAAAACTACAGAATGCAATAAAAAGGAGGCAATTTTATTTTGAGTCATCTCTACACCCAATGTGGGACTTGTACTCACAGCCCCAGGATCAAGAGTCTTATGCTGCACCGACTGAGCCGGCCTGGCCCCCCGTGTATGTTTTAATTCTAAGATGTATTTCATTTTGAGGTGTATCTGGTTAAGGTGTAGGGCAAAATAATAAGGGTCAGAGGAAAATGAAAATGAGAGTAATACCAAAAAAAAAAAAAAAAAGAGTAGATTAAAGAAAGAAAAATAGGAGAGAAATACATATTTTTTTTAAAAAAGGAAGGGGTGGGGCGCCTGGGTGGCTCAATGGGTTAAAGCCTCTGCCTTCGGCTCAGGTCGTGATCCCTGGGTCCTGGGATCGAGCCCCACATCAGGCTCTCTGCTCAGCAGGGAGTCTGCTTCCCTTCCTCTCTCTCTGCCTCCCTCTTTGCCTACTTGTGATCTCTGTCTGTCAAATACATAAATAAAATCTTAAAAAAAAAAAAAAAAAGAGGGGGGGTTGCCTGGGTGGTACAGTTGGTTAAATGTCAGACTCTTGGTTTCAGATCAGGGTGTGGTCTCAAGAGGTGAGATCCAGCCCCGAGTCAGGCTCTGTGCTCAGCGTGGAGTCTCTTGGACTTTCTCTCTCTCTCCTTCTGCTCCCTCCCCACACTGTGTGCACACTCTCTCCTCTCTCTCTCTCTGTCTCGAATAAATAAATGTTAAAAAACAAAACAGGGAAGGAACTGAGAATGGAGAGAGACTGACCATGTTACTTCCCAAGGTGAATGTCAGAGCCATTCTTGAACTTTAACCTAAATTGGTCATTACCTGCCATACTCTGCTCTTAAACATGATTTTTAACACTGAGCACTGCTCTTCAAGCCCACGGACACTCACTTCTTGGAGTTCTAAGATTGGAATAACCAAAGAGGAGGTTGTTGGTTACACTATGAAAGAAACGACCCGAGCTATGTACCTAGAGGCTGGGAAGAATCAGGCTGATGGTGATTCGGTGCGGGGGGTGGGGGGGGAGTCCTTGCTGCTAGTCTGGAGCTATCAGATTCCAAGGAGTGACCGGTGGATAACAAGTCATTTTGCACGTGGGGAGGCAGGTTTGGCCACTCCGGGGCCTCGTAACTAGGGTCCTGCGACAGCTCTGGTTTTCAGCGTCCACCGCCTGTCCTTGCGAGTGAACTCAAGAAGGACATTTCCTTATCACTGCCTTATGGCTTTAGTGTGCTTTTCCAGAGATCCATTCTTACCTCCCTTTCTGCCAGAACTGGCTGTGAGACCTGGCGGCCCTGACATCTCTGTGGGCCTCAGTTTCCTCTAAGGAATAAGGATGTTGGTTGGACGAGCCAGTGGCTGCTCTAGTCTTCGAGGGCTCTAACCCGAAGCTGGCGGGTGATGGTCGGGCCACATGCTGAATTTAGCTCTAGGCCTGTTCAGATTTGGCCTGTCAGCTAAGGATAGTTTCTACATTTTTTTTTTTTTAAAGATTTTATTCATTTGACAGAGAGAGAGATCACAAGTAGGCAGAGACAGATCACAAGTAGGCAGAGAGAGAGAAAGAGAGAGAGAGAGGAGGAAGCAGGCTCCCTGCTGAGCAGAGAGCCGATCTGAGCTGAAGGCAGAGGCTTTAACCCACTGAGCCACCCAGGCGCCCCTAGTTTCTACATTTTTAAATGGTTGACCAAGATCAAAAGAAACATATTTTGAGACACATGAAAATTACATGAAATTCAAATTTCAGTGTCCGTAAATCAAATCTAAATCAAATCTCATTCGTGTACCTATTTTCTATGGCCGCTCTGGGGACCTCTGTGAGTGGAGTTAGGTGGTTGCCACAGAGCCCTCGTGGCCAGCAAAACCGAAAACATTTACTGTCAAGCTCTTTGCAGAAGAAATGCGCCAGCCCCCACTCAAATCCAAGCTCGGGGACCACACTGCTTAAAAATTGAGTGTTGTCTTTGTATTACTTATGCTGTACTTTGATCTAGATTTAATTAGATTAATATGGTAATTCTCGCTTCTATTATTTTCTCCAGGAGAAAGTAGAAGCTTAGTTAGCCTTCTTGGTATGTTTTTAATTAAAAAAGAAAAATCCCCCTTTAAAACAATAGTTTGTTTGTATTCAGACTTCTTTTTTTCCCTCCCTTTAGGAATCACTGTAGAGAAGGAAGCCATATGTTTGTATTTTAAATCGTTTGCCTTTTAAACTGGATTTTTAAACTCCAGATGTGGACTCAGAAACAGTTAAAATGTACTTTTGATGTTCTGCAAGAGCCACGTTGGGGGAGGAGAGCTTTACCTCTTATATTTGAGAGTGAAACAGAAATCTTAGTATTTTCTCTTTCCCATTGTGTGCTAAAAATGCTATCTTTAGTTTCTTTGAGTAGACCGTCTAGACTAATCTGGGGATAGAAATGGCTTTAATTTTACAGAATGCCAATCAGAGCAATTAAATGAATATACTTTGAAGATACACTCAATTATTACAAATGGATACTATAAAATTAAAAGATAAATATCAATATGACCTACTTATTTGATATTTCTCACTAATCTAGAAAGTTCTCTCTGAAGCTAAGTCTGGTAACTGTGTGAGTTATGGGTTTGGTGAGTGAGTGTGTATATGCGCGTGTATTTCCAGTGTTCCTGTCTGCCTTTCACTCTTGAACTTCTGAAGTCATCTGAGTTATTCTAAAACTCCTCCTAGGCCTGGAGTTTCTTTTGATCTTGGAAGAAGATGGGCACCTTGAACTGGTTAGTGAGGGGCAGCAGGGAGGTCAGTCAACACATGTGGTCTTTCATCTAAAGTTAGCTTTATTTTTCTCTTTTGATTTCCTAGAGAGAAAGTTAAGACTGAAGACACTTGTTGATAAAGATTCGTGAAGAAATTCACGTAGTGTATCACTGTAGAAAACATTGACAGTGATTCAGTACCTAAGCCCTCTGAAGACCTCCAGTATTTTCTGAACAGCATCATAAATTATCTGGAGGTTAACACAATGATAAAATTCCCATTTTTTTGGAGGGGAAAACTGAGGCCAGTGGTTGTTACTTGGCTTCTGAGTCTTAGTGCTGGTAGAGGTCTTGTTTTTCCAGCTCAGTCTGAGGTGCATTTCATTTGCCTATCCGGTTCTTAAACAGTACTTGTAAAATCATATGTCATTTCTACAGTTATATTTAGGATATAGCCTGAAATACTGTATAAACACCCTGTGATAGAATTCGAAGGCTGCTGCCCGGGTAATTATTATGTGGGTCTAGTATCATATCATTTGCATTATCTAGATTAGAATGTATCACCCACTTCAAAGTTGGGCTAGAAGAGGGAGCCCATTGTGTGCAGGGCCAAGAGAGTATTGCCTCATGGTTCCCCTTTGAGTGAAGAACTTTTCGATAATGCAGAAGGCTTCTTGTTTGAAAACACCTGCAACTGGCAACTGTGTTGAAACACTAAGCCTTTCCCACACCCTCACCCCCAAATACCTTTACAATGTGCTCTGTTTTCTTTTTCAGAATTTCATGAGCAGTAGCGGAATTGCCATCTGAGGGGAATGTTTGTCACAGACCTAACTGCCTAATCTTTAGATGGGTCGAAATGCAGATCAATGTAACGAACACTTTCATTTTCCTTCTTACATGGAAGGGGGGTGAGTTTCTCTGTGGAGCCTCTCACTTCTGGTTTTAATCTGTTTTTAGCTCCTTGATTAATGTGTGGCTTGGAGCCACTTGTTGGAGCTAAGTCATTTATTTGCTGTTCACTTCTGGGGGGAAATGTGAGCACCCCTTCTTTTTAGGATGCAAGGTCGTGCTTCCCCTGAGTTTAGGTTGAATGAGTTTAGGTTGTTGAATGAATGAATGAGTGAGTGAGTGACCCAGTGCCATTTTCTGCTGCTGTGTCTCTTCATTCTCAGGTCCTACTGCTCACCTTCTTTCCTCATCCTGCAGTCTTCAGCGCGAAGGCAGGGCGGATAGGACATGATAAAGTTTTGTTTTACATAAATAGCCTGAATGAAAGGATTCGTGGTAGAAAATATTGCCAAGTGTTTTTGTTTTGGTTTTGGTGGATTTTTTTCATATTAAATATGTATAATCAAGGGGAGTCTGGGTGGCTCAGTGGGTTAAAGCCGCTGCCTTCGGCTCAGGTCATGATCTCAGGGTCCTGGGATCGAGCCCCGCATCGGGCTCTCTGCTCAGCGGGGAGCCCGCTTCCTCTTCTCTCTCTGCCTGCCTCTCTGCCTGCTTATGATCTTTCTTTATAAATAAATAAGATCTTTAAAAAATAATATGTACAATCAAGAACTGTGTGACTGACAACTCAGTGTGTCGTGAGTCACCCAGGTGCCCCAAAGTAAGACATTCTTATTTGAGGGGTGTTTCTTGATCTCTTGATGAGGCTTGCTTTCTTGGGTTAAATTCGCTTATGTATTTATAGAAAGCCTAACTTCTTGCCGGAATGATGAGTAAAGGAAGTTAATTGAAGCAGGGGAAGTGTGAATTCAAGGAGGTTCTCTTGACTCAAGTATTTTGGATATTCTCTTTGCTGCCAAGACATTTTACAACGTAGGGGCAGTCCTCTTGGTCAGAAACAGAAGGGGCGAGAAGTATATCTGCCTTTGAGGGAAGCTCATGAAGAGGAAAGTATGAACAAAGAGCCCCGTGACTCCGCAACCACAGGCACGTGTGCCTCTGGAAGCTGAGGGTCTGGAACGCGATACCCCCAGAACAACCCGTGCCTGCAGACCCCTCACAAAATCTTCACGGACTCCGGGGTCCCAAGGCTGCCTTTGTGCAGCCGTCTCTCCAAGAGACGCAGCTCTGGGAGAGCTGATGTCATCGCAGCTGGTGGCCTGCATTCCCGTGCCCTCGGAATCCCGTCAGTTGGCCAAGTATGGGTCACTGGGTCACCTCAAGTGTGAATGACAGACACATTAGTCAAGTCTCAGGCTGTACAGATTGCCTTCGAAAGCGTGTGCTTGCCATTTTGGAAAAACTAGGCTAATATGTGTTAAAACTTTAGCTTTTAGAAGTAAGGTAGAGAGATAGGTAATAGGTCTTTATATGTATTTTTTCCTAAAATGTTGTAAATCAGTCAACCATTAATTACCCAATTCATTAACATTTCTTTCATGATCTCTGGATCATGAGAGGACAATTAGTATGGACAATTCTAGTATGTAGATAACTTGACGAAAAGTTGGTTTTGTGTGCATGAACGTTTGGGTGGCTTACTTCTCTGACATTTGAGGCTCTATTTGATGTTTGTGGAGACTTCCTCTCAGGCATGTTGACTCTGGTTTCTCTGTCCTCCTTATATTCCACTCTGTGTAACTGATTGAATAATAGTAGGATGGTAATAATGGTGTTCCTCACTATACTGTAAAACTTAATTAGAATTTGATGTATTCAAAAGCTAATTTCTTATATTTAAAACCCCAGATCCTAGTTTATAACTGATTTTTGGTAAACCAGTTGCTTGAGGAAGTACATCTGACAACTATTTTCGTTTGTTTGTTAATTCCTTTTTTTTTTTTTAAGACTTTATTTATTTATTAGAGAGAGAGAGAGAGAGAGAGAGGGAGAGAGAGAATTAGCACGGTGAGAGGGAGAAGCAGACTCCCTCCTGAGCAGGGACCCTGATGAGGGACTCGATCCCAGGATCCTGAGATCATGATCTGAGCCGAAGGCAGACCAGACGCTTAACCGACTGAACCACCCAGGTGCCCCTGTTTGTTAATTCCTCAATTAGCTAACAAGTCCCCTGATTTTGTAAATTGAAAATTGATATTATCTCTGGGTATTTACTTTACAAAAAACGAGTTGAAAGGTCTAGATATAAAATTCAAACGGAGGTATGTTTGCATGTGAATGTTGAATGGGTATTTCTGGATTTCTGTGCAGTGTTTCACCAGCATTAAAAACGGTTCTTCAAAGGGAATGCTGGGATCTGATGACTAGTGTTGCTGGTTCCTCTCTCGCTCAGCTCTAGACCAAACAGAAACACGCATCCTCTGCCAAGTATTCTGTGACGTCACAAGGCAGGCCCTACAGCACCGTGGCTTTTGCTTACACTTTTCCTTTTCTAGCTGCAGGAGATTTAACCTCTTTCTTGACCATTCTACCCCTCCTGCCTCATTTTTTTTTTTTTTTTTCAGTTGGAGGATATCTATTCTCTTATATGGGACGTCTAGTAGTATAAAATCCTTTAAAAAATAGATTTTAATTTTTAGAGCAGTTTTACGTTCACAGCAAAATTGAGCAGAAGGTACAGAAGGTACTCCCTGTCTCCCCCCAGTTGACCACCCCCGCACTGTCCTTGTCCCAAACCAGACGGGTGCATTTGTTGCATCCACGCACCTGCAAAGACACCTCCTGACCATGCGAAGTCCATAGTATACATTAGGGTATACATTAGGGTTCCCTCTTGGTGTGGTACATGGTGTGGGTTTTGACAAATATTTAATGACACATCTTCACCGTTACAGTATCATACAGAGTAGTTTCACTGCCCTAAAAATCTTCTGTGCCCCCGGACGCCTGGCAACCACTGACCTTCCGCTTATCTCCATAGTTTTGCCTTTACCAGAATGTCGTGTAGTTGGGTGGATTCTTTATAAAAGGGATATAATAGGATAAGAAATTTTGGGAACTTTAAGGAGTTGTAGAGAGTTTCTATTATGTGGCCTTTTCGTGCTTATCAAAGTTAGATATTTTCTAGTAGTTTGAATATTTTCCAACTTCTTCAGCTTCGCCAGCAAAAGAGAGCTTTGCATTGTTTAAAATCAAGTTAAATATTTCTGGGAGAAGTAAAGAGAAGAATTAAAAAAAAAAAATCAAAGTGGAAGAAGTAGAAAGAAATTCTTTCTGTCCTTAGGAATTCCTTAAAGATTTAAGATGACTTTGGTTGCCATTTTGATAGCATTTAGGGAGATCTTGGGTTAAATAAAAAGATTGCTTTCAAATTGAGAGAACTGGTATTAAGTAGTAGGCTCACTTTTATTGCAAGGTGGAGTTGGAATCTATGGAGGCAAAAGATGTTTGGAAGGATAATGTGCTTTAATAGCATCGTTGGAGAACTCTCGCAGAGCCGCTAATAGAGACCAGCTGCAGCTGTCCAATGGAAGTGTGCTCTTCTTTGTGCAGAATCGGTCAGCTGACCGTTTTACATTATAAACGAAGGTGGTAGCGCTCTCAGACTCCCCCAGAGTTAGGCGTGTCACGTGGGAGATGGAAGGTTGAATGACTTGCACTGTCACTCAGTGATAAAGCTGGCCAAGGATTCCCAGAGGGGACTGCGCTGAAATCCCTTCTTCATATCAGCATTTGATACTGTATCACTTTATTGATTGCGTTAAGCTCTGCACGGTTTCTGTCTCAGCCATAAATGGGGTTTTCTGTTTTCTTTCCTCTTCGTTTTACTGTGATCTGTGTAACCAGGGTTTATTTTGCAGGAACTTGTGATGCGGACATGCCAGAGACTAAGAGACAAGCCCAGTCTTCGGAGCTGTGACACTAGGCTGTTAAGAGCGTAAGACACTCTTGGCTGTGGAAACAAAGTCATAGAGCCACAGAAGGATGTAGGTTCTTGAGAAAGTAAAAATCTACTTAGCGTGTTTATGGGAGAAGAGCGAGAGTCATTACCCCATTAGAGCCAAGCATTAAAGCTCCAACGTCCAGTTAGAATATTTCCCAGAGTTTGGCAAGTCGCTTGAACCCATGGCTTCCCAAACTTTGAACCTGTTTTCTCCGGTTGCTCCGTCTCAGCAGCCTGCTGTGTATGGATCGTAGCAGGAAGGGGAACAGGTGGCAGCTCCGGGCCCCAGGTAGCATTTTAAGGCATTCAACCTGCTTCACTGAGTAACAGCCCCATTCCTGTAGCAGGAGGGTTTGTGGAACTTGGTGGACGTTTTGCAATGTGACCCATCACGGCCACAGGCTTTATGTAACTCAAACTCTCTAACTTTTCATCACTTCCTGCGGAATGTGCCGTAGGGATCGAGGGCTTTGACTAGAGACTAGTGGGTGATACACTCACCCAGCAGGGGAAGGTCCTGGGTGGGCTTTGAGAAGCACGTTGCTGTAGGGCCACGAAACCACTTCTTTCTTAGGAAAAAGGCCCTGCTTAGGAGCAGAAAAGAGATGTCTATCATTGAGTGTTGCTAGTCTTTAGATCTTAAAATATAACAACTTAAAATTGTGTAAGGAATCATTTCTAGGATTTTGTGTCAACACACACGGGGAGTTTTTGACTACATGTTGCCTTAATTTCTTGTTTGGTCGTGTGGTGGTGGGTGCTAAGGTTTTAAAGGAACTAATGGGTAAGTTTACAAAGAGCAAATGTCCCATATCATTTTATATTATTGTTATTACGTTATTATTATTTTTTTCCTTTTGAGAATTGGGAAAAGAACACCATTGCTTGATTTTCATGGGGAGGCCACTTGGACCTGGTCATAGAATGTGGATGTGTTAAGGGATGATAGTTGGAAACCTCTAGACCAAATTGCAGGGGAAAGTCAGAGAAATCCTGACCATCCGCCAGAGGCCCAGGGCCCTTGTTCATTCTCATGTGGTTCTTTGATGTTGCTTGAAAATGCATTTCATGAAAGTAAGTTCCATCTCTCAATGTCGCAAAGCACAGATGTCTGTCCATGTTTGGAGGTACTTGGGAGTTGATCTTATCCCAAATGAACATGTCACACATGTGTTCATATGAGGATACTTTATTTTCTCCAGAAAAATGTAGATATTTCAATACTTTATACGAAAACATCTTAGTTGTAGTTTGCCTGAACCCTTCAATCCATCAAGGGAACAATGTCCTGGACCTCTTCTGGAGATGACTGTCTGACTGTCTATTCATTTTCTTCCTCCTGGCGAAATGTGAGTTACCTCGCTTCATTACAGCTAGAAAACCATTGTCAGCCCTTGTGTAAGGCACCAGCCCCTCGGTAATTCACATCAAATTTCTTTTGAGGCTTGTACTTTCCAAAACCAGCAAAAGGATGAAAAGCATGTCTTTTGCTGAATCTAGCAGCAGATGTGTTTGTAAAGTGAGGAAATGGTGTTGCTAACTCACTAACTGTATTTTGAGGGATAATATGATGGGGATATAATTTGACTGGTATTTCCCCTATTAAAGAAATGCAGGCAAACTTTTTTCCTTGGGATCTAACATGTATATATTACTCTAAAAGCCTCCTGGGAATTTGAACTGCTACTTGCTTGCCTGTAACTTTCCCTCATTTTCTTCCCAGCAGTGGAAAGGAAGTTTAAATCCTGTTTAAATCCACAGTAAACTTTCTACAGCATGAGACTTGGTGGTTGGTGCTAATTCCAAATTCGTGCTCTGCCTAAAAATCATGCAAAATGCTTCCAATCAAATGTGGAACCTGTATGGTTGACCATGTTTTGGGGGCACTGTTTTACCTGGAGGCGTTAGAGAAAGACCAGAGAGGCTTGCCGAGGGGCAGTTGCCAGGGGTGTGTATAGACCGTGAACACTGAACTGCGCTGTGTGTATTAACAGGCCGGTGGGAGGTAGGTGGCTGCGTGTGTCTTAGAGGTTGAGGATGAGTCCGGCATGTGGAGAGAGGTAGTTTACTGTCTGTCTGCCTGTCTGTCATCTATTTCTGTCATATGTGGCTATTGGATGGAGGTAGCTCCCTCAGTTCAGAGATTCCAGGTGGGGCTGTTGGGGTCCTTTGGATGGGACATGATGAACCCCAGGTGTGTATGGCAGACCCAGGGGCCTCCCCGAGAAGTTGAGGGGCACGATGTTGGGAATTTTAGCAGGTTGGCAGGAGAGGAGTTGAGCCCAGCTTTTTACCTTCCTTTTACATTTGGGAGGGGGGAGGGTTGGAGTGGAAAGAGCAGGAATGAAGGTGGTCGTTGAACGGTGGAAGTGGGTGAGTCTTCCAAGGAGAGGAGAAGCCCGATGGATGATCAGGGAGAGGAGCCCCTGCCTTTCTAGGCAGAGAACACACTATGGGCCTCTGCTTTTAGGAATTAAAAATATAGCAGCTTCCAGATTATTGTTTGGCAAGTGAACCTGGGGTGTTCTATATCCATTTAGAAACTTCTATAATTCTCTTAGAAGAGTCCCTTGTAGTTTTTTTTAAAAAAGATTTTATGTATTTGTTAGAGATAGCATGAGAGCACGAGCAGGGGGAGTGGCAGGCGGAGGGAGGGGGGAAGCAGGCTCCCCACCGAGCAGAGAGCCCAAGGTGGGGCTTGATCCCAGGACCCTGGGATCATGACTGGAGCCAAAGGCAGATGCTTAAGGGACTGAGCCACCCAGGTGCCCCCTTGTAGATTTTTTTTTTTTAAAGATTAAAAAAAATCACAGGAGACATCACAGGAATACTTCTGTAGACGAGTGTTTTTGGGTAAGCTTCTAGGCTTCACTTGAATTACCCCTCACCCTCAAGATAGAGTCATTTTTCCTGCCAGCACATGGAGACTGGTAACCTCAGAACTTGATTGTCCTTCTCTGATATGGCCCAGGTGACATAAAATTGTACCGGTTAAATTTCCTTAGAGTGAGGCCTGAAAATTTAAAAAGCCCATTATGATGAATTCCCCTAGGAACAAACAAATGGCATACAATATTTTTCTACCAATCAATGATTGTATTGAGTCCTATAAAATTTCATGTCATTCTCTGGGCAGAGTCCCTAGATGCAATCTTTCAATACCTGTTTTATTGAAATTTCAGAATTAGTCTCCATGTTTCCATATAAAGCAATTCAAGTAAAAAATTAATAGTGAAACAGTTCCTAACATGATGTGCCTTTTTAATGATAATACATATTTAATGCTTCCCTGCAAAAGAATTGTGTTCTGGGACACCTGAGTGGCTCAGTGGGTTAAAGCCTCTGCCTTCGGCTCAGGTCATGATCCCAGGGTCCTGGGATCGAGCCCCGCTTTGGGCTCTCTGCTCCAAGCCTGCTTCCTCCTGTTTCTCTGCCTGCCTCTCTGCCTACTTGTGATCTCTGTCTGTCCAATAAATAAATAAAAAATAAAAAAAAAAGAATTGTGTTCTTAATAGAAGCTCAACTATTGAAAGTGCAAGAAATTAAGTACTTGGATGACAATACTTATCAAGAAAATCTATATTTTAATTTATGACGATTTCTCAAAAAAGTTTAAAGTAGCAGTGAAGTTATCGGGATCCTTGTTACCAAAGTGGGGATTTAAAAAAAAATTACATTTTCCCTCTACAACTGTGTTTACCACAATAAAGGAACAATAAGGTGTGTGTGTGGCGGGGGAGAAGGTAAAGCTTGGGACTGTACCAGGCCTATGTAGGTCAGGGCAGTGTCTGATAAGGGAGGAGCTCTGACTGCGGTATGGGGAGGGTTCCAGTACTGCACTCTTTCACAGAGTAGCTCAGGGATATCAGTATTGTATCACTTACCCCTGGCGCCACATGTGGCAGGTCTTACTGGAGGAAGCACATGGTTATGGACCGTCTTTCCCACTCTGCCTCATCTCTCTAGGGACACCCCACCGTCTCCCCAGTTCACTGAAAGGAGGGGATATTCTTCCCGGAAGTAATTCTGTGCGCCTGGAGAGACAATGTTGTGAACAGAACCAGGGTTTAAGAATTAATATGAAGAAAAAAACCCAAAGGAAAAAAAAAAAAAGAATTAATACAAAGAAGATTCTAGTAGTCAAAGACTTTTTCTTTTTTTTTTTTTTTTTTAAAGATTTTTTATTTATTTGACAGAGAGAGATAACGAGTAGGCGGAGAGGCAGGCCGAGAGAGAGAGGAGGAAGCAGGTTCCCCACTGAGCAGAGAGCCCGATGCGGGGCTCGATCCCAGGACCCTGAGATCACGACCTGAGCCTAAGGCAGAGGCTTAACCCACTGAGCCACTTAGGTGCCTGACTTTTTCAATAAAGAAAACCAAAATCTTAGCCAGAGAGGTTTAGGAAGCTAGTAGCAAGATGGAAGAACGGGAAGAAGAGAGACTAAGAGACTAAGAGAGACTAAGCCTGTTGGGCTCGGACTGGGAACGTGCGCTGCTGACTGTGACTGAGCCGGGGACTTAGCGGTACGGCGCGTAGCTGTGTGTATCAAGTGACAGGGATACTCCTTGGCAGCCCTTCCTGTTCCAGCAACCAAGCCAGTGGAAGAACATTCCTACCCACGAAATGTCCTGGGCGCAGCCGGTCAAGACCACGAGCGCGGCCTTGCGGGGGCTCCCGCACCCGCCCTCCATCTCCGCATACTCCGCCCCCACAGACCTTCAGCTGCGGAGTCAGCTCCACATCCCTCCAGTTCGCGCTTGAGTTTGTGGTTCAGGCGCAGGTAACTGAAAACAGATGTGCTGACGGAGAGCTGCTCGCGTTCACGTGGAGCCCTTGGTGATGGGGGCTGGGGAGCAAAAATGGGCCTTTTGCAGACCTTTGTGCTTTTGCGGTGCGCAGTTTCCCCCGCTCCGCGGTCCCGGCCCACGGTCCAGCCAGACGCTTTCCTTTTTGTGTCTTGGAGGGGCTGCGGCCGAGCTGGAGGGGAGCCTCGGCCCGTTTCCCTTCGTGCTAACCTTTCTCCCTGGCCGGTTTCCTGTCTGCAGATTGCACGCGGCCCCCTGGGACCCCGGGTGATTTTCCAACCTAGAAATCGCCTCTTATTCTTCCGTATAACACTCATTAGGCTGTTCAGCCGCCCTAGGGACCGAGTGAACTGGCAGACCTGTCACATGCTCGGGCTGAAAGAGAGGCAGGGGCGGGACAGCAGGAGAAACAAGGTGGTTTCAAGACAGAAGTACTGCATAAACCCTAAGTCCCAGGGAGGACCGGATTCTGCGGGCCGATTGCTGACCTGATGGCCACAAACCTTCTGTAGCATCTGCTGCTCCAGGGGAGCCGGGGAGGTGCTAGGGAAGCGGGAGTGGGGGGGTTGGGGGAGGGGGAGACGCTGCCCGGCTTCGGGTCGGCTGTGGCGGGGGGGGGGGGGGGGCACGTGGGAGCGGAGGAGCCACAGCGCAGGGCGGAGGTGTGGACGTGTGCGGCCAGCCCGCCACTCTCACGGCGGTGGGGGGTGCGGGGGTGCGGGTAGGGGGCGCAGAGCTCCCAGGGAAGGATGTTTCCAGAAGGGCAGCTTGGTGGAGGACCCGCGGTTTGAGCTGGTGTTTTTAAACGCCTCATGGTAGGGACTCCTGGGTGGGCGTTGGCTGGTTGTTGGTTGCGCTTAGGTCACGATCCTGGAGTCCTGGGATCGAGTCCCGCAGCGGGTTCCGGCTCAGCGGGGAGCCCGCTTCTCCCTCTAACTCCCGTCTCACGCGCTCTCTCTCTCTCTCTCTCAAACAAACAAACAAACAAACAAATAAATAAAATCTTAAAAAAAAAAAAAAGCCTCTTGGCAGGAGATTGACGCACCGGGGGAAGGATGGAGGGGGCGTTGGGGCAGAGGTCAGCCAAGCCAGAGGGAACGAGGAATCTCTGCGCGGGGTTCCCGGGAGCCACGGGACTGGGAGCCACGGGACTGGCCCGGAGGGTTTGCCCGGGAGCCGCGGGCCGTGGGTTGGAGGGGATGGGCCGGGGCAGCGTGTGCGGCCGCTCGACGACCGCTAGTGGGTTTGGATTCCGTGCAGAGCCGTGGAAGACTTGATCCGGGGCGGCGGGAGGCATGCGGAGTTGTGTTTTAGGACTCATAATCTAACCGTGATGTAAATAAGCAATGCCTTATTTACTGCCTGGACTGTGCAGTACTGCTGCTCGGCCACCTTCCAGTTAAAAATGCATTTTGGTGGTGCACCGGTAGGCCCCCTGGCACTGTATTAGGAAGTGACCCTCACGGCCTTGTTAGGTAGGAGAGGGAAAAGCTTTATCACCTTTTCTTAAATCCGCAGGAGCCATATTTTATCAGTCTCTGAAATGTGGGCTGAGTGATGGATGTGCAGTCGTCTCTTAACTACAGCTCTGTAAGCTCAGCCCTGCAATCACGTGGTTATGAAATATTACCCAGCCTGAAACATAAGAAAAAACCCTCTTCATCTGACCTGCTCACAACACACCATATGAGAACCTAACGTTTGAAAGGACGTGGAAAACCGGAGAACCAATGACTGCACGAAATGCAAATGAGAATTCCGTGTGTAGAGATTCTTTTCTCAGTGTTTCTGATTTTTTTTCTCTCTTGAATTTGCTCCCGACCACGCCACCTGTTTCTGTTCCAGATGTTTCCAAGGCCAAAGGTCTCCCTCAGAGATGTGAGGTGCTTGCTTCCTGCTGACCCACATGTCATCCTTGAGGGAACGGAAAAGGATGAAGGGGAAGGGAAGATGGGCCAAGGTGCTGTTTGGTCTTTCTGGTTCATCAAAGCTAGGGCTACAGAATGGTGCCTTGATTGGAAATGTTGGTCCAGAAGCATCTGGTCTCTTGACAGTGGTACCTGGAAGTTGGAAGTGGGGGGGGGGGGAGGGGAGGGGTTTAATGCATTGGTATTAGTCTGGCCCCAGCTTAGCAGGAGAAATGTTCATTGCCCACAGTAATGCTTCGAATAGTTGGTCTTCCCTTACCTGCGTTTCCGTTGCCAGGTCGGCATAAAGCTGGTCCAAAAGAAGCCTGAAGTTTGATTTTGATCGGTTACCACTGGGTGCTGGTCAAACCAGTATTTCATTCATTGCAGAAGCCACGTCCTCCTCAAACTGTGGACCTGGGGTTATCAGTCCTAGTGAGAGCAGAAGTGGAAAGGAGTGGAACCAGTACATTTTCCTTACTGTCTCGTAGACAGAGAAGTAGCCATTCAGTTGTCTCTGACCTGGGCCCTCTTATTCCTTGGGACATATTTGGACTTCCCCTTTGATTCACCCATCTCATTTCCCATTCATGAAAAGAGAAAGTCCTCTGTTTTCCTTGTCATTTCAATCCCATTGTCCACGGATATGTAGTAGCTATTGCATGAGGGCTTATGGACTCTTTTTCTTCTTTTTTAAAAGATTTTATTTATTTATTTATTTGACAGAGAGAAAGTGAGAGCACAAGCAGGGGGAGCAGCAGCAGAGGGAGAGGGAGAAGCAGGCTACCCACTGAGCCACCCAGGTGCCCCGAGACTCTTTATTCTTAAGTGATGTGACAAGTCACTGAATTAAAGACTGTGTAATGTTCCCTTTGTTATTAGGAGGACCCTCCCCTCCATTGCTTGCTATGATTGCCCACTCCCAGTCCCCTCTCTCAGGTGCTCACCTGCATCTTTCTGCCCCCACCCCCTGCAATGGCTCTGGAGACATTCTAAGCAGATGTTCTCAAAGTGTGGTCCCCACATCAGCAGAATTCACACCCGGGAAAACTGTTCGAAATGGAAATGTCAGGGCCCCAGCTGGGATCTGTGGCACTGGAAGATGTGGGCCCGGCCTCCTGTGTGTTTTAACAAGCCTAGTAGGTGATTCCGGTGCCTGCTAAATTCTAGGTGTTTGAGTTTAGGAAATACTTACCAACAACCGATGGCTTATGGAGAGCTTTGATCTTTCCCTTTGCAAGTGATGAAAATAAGTTTTGTGTCTACCTGGGTATACATCCAAGTTGTAGAATAAAAACAGAATCTGATGCATTTCATCTTCATTTCTATTCATTGTTGACAATTTCGGTATTAGAATGGGGAAGCTTAGCGCTTTGCAATTTAACAGCTTGTTAAACACCACTTAACCCCTTAGCACTAGCCAATTGCTTTTCCTCCAAGCATGTTTCCATCCCCACCCTCCCCACCAATACCCTCCTGATTTGTGCAGTCACTCACTATTAGGCTAATTTGATGCTCTGGGAGACAGTGTTAAGATGACTCTCTGATTAGGTGGGAATTGATTAAGCGGAAGCTGCCTTATTCTGTTGCTAGATCAGTGGGAGCAAAGAAAACGCCTCATTCCAAGCCTTCTTGCATTTACCGTTGCCTCAGTTAGGTTGCTTTTCTGTGATTCATGGCTCCTGAGCATGGGTGACTCCTGAATTCCTCTTCTCATCCTAGAGTCTTTCTGGCCACATGTGAATAATATATGCCCAGAATCCCTAACAGTGGTGGTTTCTTTTTGTTGTCCCGAATGCTGGTGACAGGTAAATAGCAAGATGGATAGAAATCACACTTGTTGAAACTCCCTGGGCCTTCTCCCATACTCACCCACCTCCCACCTTTTTTTTTTTTTTGACCAGGTCCTGAGTGTTAGCTGGATGGTCAAGCCCTGTCCTCTGGGCTGCAAGGCCCGAGTCTGAAACCTTGGGTTAAGTTACTTGACTTCTCTAGGCCTCACTAGCTTCTTTTGAATGAAAAGATAATAGACATCACTTACACACAATATTAAAAAACAAAACAAAAGACTCCAATATATCTCCAATAAAAGAAGAACATGAAAATAATTTATAGCTTGTATTTCAATATGTGCACAGTTTCGTTAGAAGGCACAGTGAAATAATCGGATAAATTAGGTTTAAGAAATATTGAACTGGGTATTATCACTAATTATATATATATATATATATATATATATATATAAAGCCTTAGAAATAAGGGCTAATAAGCCTTTTTAGGTATATCACTAAGAATAAGACAACTATAAATGTAGACTAGTACAGGTGAGCTGTGGAGGTGACTCATTAATCATGAGTGACCGTCCTGAAACTCTCATGATTTTTGGAGATGGTAGAAAAATTCTTGGTAATGTTCTGAATAGAATAAAGCCCAGCCTTCTCTTGATTTGTAGGATAATCACATTCCTAGCAAACTTAGTGTATTTAAAACTGGACAGCATAGTTTTATGAAACACAGAGTTAAGATCTAGACTCAGACGATTATATAAACTTTGTTCTGAGAGTTGCGGGGGACCTAGGACAACCTTCAATAGGGACCTTCTGGAGTATTGTAGGAGTCTAGCATTCCTGCTCCCCGCTCCCCAAATACCAGCAGAGCCCTGCAATCATTGTAACAACCTTACCCTGTTCCAGAGCCTGGAGGGACAGTGCCACTCCACCGAGAGTCACAGCCACAGCAGTAGAAAAACCTAAACTCTCGCCAGGGCACAGGAGCCCTGAGACCTCCAGCAGGTTGCCCCTAAGACATTGTATTCTGTATGTCTTTCCCTAATATGAATCAATTACCAGATTTTGAATACTTCAAATAAATGGCATGTATGTTAAAAACAAAACAAAAACAAAAACAAAACTGGACAACAAAATTATGGGTGTAAGGTTTTTTCTTTTCCTAAACCAGAATTGGCTTCTGTTCTTAGTCACATTATAGAAACCTGGGAGTACTTGAAACTGTAAAAGAGTTCCGTCGCACCTTCGGTTCTCAGGAAGCAGGTATCGATGTGGAATTTGGGTTGCAAGATGCTCATGGGGGAGCAAAATCTAGGAAGGGAAGGAAGCAGGACCGGGTGGACAAAGAGGTTGCAAAGGCCCCAGCCAGCCCGGTGAGAAGCCTCGTAGTGACCGTTTGCCGTCCTGGTGTCCTGCTTTGTGCCAGAATTCCCGCCTTGGGCACCAAATGGGGTGGTCACTCGCAGAGAACAGGACAGGGTGGCCTGGGGGGGCTACCCTTTGCAGCTGAGGCGGACCCTGAGGGAGCGGGGGGCTCAGGGACAGTGGGCTGTGTGCACTCCCCGCGCCCCCGGCAAGTCCTTGCACAAACAGCGGTGCGGGCGGCTCAGGTCTGGGCTGCCCCAGGGTTTGTGTGAATCCTCACGGGGGCCTCCCGGTAACCCTCGGAGAGAGGCACGGCGATCATTCCCATTTCAGAGATGAGGAAACGGAGGCTTAGAGAATTCGCACTCAATTCCCTGGTTTAAGTACCTAACTGGTGCCTCCAGCCAGCTTCCGTCAGGGATGTCCACGTGGGCGTGACAGTTCCCTCCCTCCCGATCATGGGGTTGGCGTGACTCGCAGTTCCCGGAGCTGGAGTGGGACCCTGGAGCCGCTGAAGCCTGTCTCCTTCTGGTTTCTCTCGTGGTTGCTTGAGTAGCTTTCAGGTCGGGATTAGCACAGTGAGGTGGAAATAGCCGAGTCCTTTCACATTCCCAGCTTTTATCACTGGATCAGCTTAAGGAATTCATTTAAAAAATCCGTGACATGCCCTATTGCAGCTTGTTTTGTGATAAGATTTTCCTTCCAGGTTGCTTCTTGCTTCTGGCGTTGACAAGGACATTTGATTGAGGGGCTCTTGGGAAGAGGGCCCTGAGCCTTCCAGAGAGAACTTCTCCGGCTCCAGCCAACTGGAGGGTGCAGGGCTTGGGGGGAAGCCCTGGCTGGCGGCTGCTTGGGGAGCCTGAGGTGTGCTAGTGACGCCTGTGCCTGCCAGGCACACTGGCCTGCTTCCTCGCCTCTCTCTCTCTCTCTCTCTCTCTCTCTCTCTCTCTCTCTCGCCTGGGGCTGCAGCCTAGGCGCTCAGTGGCTGATGAAAAGGCTTTCAAATCATTTGCAGGTCTCCCGGGGAGAACTACTGTCTTTAATCAAAGGCAAGGCTATGTCTGCTGCTCTGTGTTGGAATAATTTTGGCTTTTTAACAAAGCAGATGGGAATGACTACCAGGTATGAGGTTGGCCGTAGGCAAGTCCAGCGGCCGGTAAAGCCTTATTAACTCCGGCAGAGGAAATAAACACTCCAGGAACATAGTTCTTAGTAGGATTGCTTCATGCTTTTGAGGCTAGAATTCTTTTAAAATAATTTAATTTTTAAAAATTACAGAAGATTCACTCCCTGTAACAATGAAGCCTCCCAGCCCCTCCGTGTCCCCACACCCGCGGGACTTCCGTGTTAGCGCTCGTGTGGCTTTCCTTCCTCACCGTGTGCCCTGCTGACTCCAACGTGGGCAGATACATGCACCCGCATGGGTTTTTTTCCCTTCCTTTTCAATAAAAATATGATTCTAAATATTTCATGAGTTTCTTTATCCACCACACAGCGTATTAGGGACACTCCCTCCCGCAGGTCAGTGCCCAGCTTTATGGAATGCCGGAGTGTGGGTGTGATTCCTTCAGCCGCTTTCCCTGTGGACGGGCCTTCAGCTTGCTCCCCGTTTTCATTGTTTAAAAAGAATGCGGCAAAGAGCATCATTAGTTTTTTTTTTTTTTAAAGATTTTACTTATTTATTTGAGAGAGAGATGAGAGAGAGAGAGAGAGCAGGAGAAGAGGGAGGGTCAGAAGGAAAAGCAGACTCCCCACCAGGCAGGGAGCCTGATGCGGGACTCGATCCAGGGACGCTAGGATATGACCTGAGCTGAAGGCAGTCGCTTACCCAACTGAGCCACCCAGGCGCCCCAGCACATCATTAGTTTTAATCATGCTTCTGCGGGGACCCTGAACCTGGGAACAGGGAGGTGAACAAGACAGAGAGGCTCCCTGCTTTCTAGAAGTTTACCGTCGTCGGAGGGGAGCTGTGTGTCAACAGATAAAACAATATACAAGGTTGGAAACAGCTGTCGCAGGTGAGGCATCCCGGAAAAACAAAGACGCTGTGTTGGAGGAAGGTCTTCTTTCCCGAGGACAGCGGAGACCTCGGGATGGGACACCCTCGGACACCTGCCAAGGACAGCAGGGCTGGTGACGGAGGTTACTTTCTGTCCTCGGGTCACTCATCAATGCAGGCTGCCGCCCAGCCTTCTGCAGAAGTGCCAGGGGTTGCACCCGCCCCCCGTGTCCCCGAGGCCCCTTCCCCCGTACCTTCCGCGGCTTCGGTGGCTGTTAGGTTTTCCAGATTCTGCCAGTCCTGTGTGTGAAAAACGGACCTGTCCCTTGGAGCTAGTGACTTTAGCTTTCTCTGTGTTCATTGACCTTTTCACGTCTCTCTCTTCCTTCACCTGCTTATTCATTGGCTCACTTGTGGCTTATTCAGTGACTTTGCCATGAAAAGAACTCAGGTTTTCTAGCATCTTCTGACCAGTGTGTAGGTGCCCTTTGTCTGTCACATCTTCCCGCGTCGTCACTTGTTTCCGTTTCATCTTACTGCTTCTGAGACTTCTCTCCCGCAGCCTGAGCGAGACCCAGTCCTCATTAACTAATCCTCGGGGTTAAGGACCCAAGGCCTTTGGCCTATGGGCTTTGCAGAGGCCTAAAAACATGTCTGAAAATCAGGGAAAAAAACAGCTTTTATTGGCTTCTTGAATATTAAAAGAAAACTGTAAAATCAAAGGAAACATATATTTAATCAATATTAATATATTTTATATTATTATTACATAATTATATAATTTATAGATAATATTTATTAATATATAATTTAGATATATTTATTAATAATATAATTTATATAATTGTTATAATTAAATACTATTATTAAATATATATTAAATATATATTTAATCAAACAGAAAACATAACTTTATGTTAACTAGTCATTTACAATTCAACTCAAAGTATAGTTATTTATAACTCAAATAAAAGTAATGTTGGGGCACCTGATGGGTGGCTCAGTCGGTTGGGTGTCTTCGAGCTCTTGATTTCAGCTAAGGTCGTGATCTCAGGATCGTGAGACCGAGCCCCACATTGGGCTCTGTGCTCGGCCGGGAGTCTGCTTGAGAGTCTCTTTCCCTCTCCCTTTGCCCCCTCCCCCTGAAATAAATAAATAAATCTTTAAATAAAAGTAATATATATTTAGTGGGGGTGGGGTGGGTATATTTTTACATTTTTGATATGGTTTGGGCAGGACTTCTAAATGAAAAAATGGTCTGTGGCCTCAGAGATTTGAAGCCACCCTCAAATCTCCCAGAATTCCACCACATCCCAGAATGCTTAGAAAGAAAACATTCCCTCTTCTACTTGTCTCTCAGGTTCCTTGAGTTCTCCTTTTCTGTGTTCTTTCTTGACCTTCTCTGCTTTATTGCCTCCTGGTCACTTAAGAGTTCTGCATTCCGGCTTCTCCCAACATGCCACTGGATTGATCTAGCTCATTCTCTGTGGCTCCATGATCGGGCTCTCAAATTTCCTGGGATGATTGACCTCACTGATTACTTCCTTCTGGAAGCTCTTTGACTTCCTTGATTTTGCCCATTTTCTCTTAGTTTTCATTCTCCCTTTCCGACCCTTTTTCCTCAGTCCCCCACCTCCCAAATCCTTGGTTCCTCACAAATCCTTCCCCGTCTCTTCTTCCTTAGCTAATTTCAGGATTTTTTTGTCTTCAAATACCCTATTGGCTGTATACTGCCTCCAATCCTTTGTAGAGGAAAAAAATATATAAATTTTCAAAAGAATCTTCACACCCCTCTCACCACCACAAACTAAACAAAACATACCTTAAAAGGTTGCCTTAATGCTAGGGAGTGTTTTAAAACTGTGATTTGCAACCCATTACTGGATTACGAGTGTAATGGGCTATGGTTGCATTTTTAAAAAACAAAAGAGAACAGACAATAGAGTTGTATATCATGTGTAGTAAGATACTGTTTTGTGAAACTTCTGTTAAAAATGTGTACTTGTGTGGCCTGGTCATTGGGCAGTTGGAATTATGAGGCATTTCAAGATGGCGACAGCAGAGCCGTGAACCGTGAGTGGGGCCATCCTGAACCAGCTTCCGTGGAGCAGCTGCTCCTGCTGTCTGTGTTCAGGCCCCCTCCTCTGGTCTGCTCCCCTACAGCTTGCAGCTTTCTTTGTTCCGGTCTACCTGGGCCCAGTTTCTGCTGTGTCGGTGCCCAGTGGGTCATGTCTGGCTCCAGTACCTCAGACTTCTCACCTCTGGTTGTCCCTCCCCCCGGACCGGTTAGCAAGTCTGGGGAGGACCCCTCCCAGGAGCCTTGGGGAATGGCTTGGATATTTCCAACCCAGATGTCTCTCCTCAGCCTTAGTCTATGTATTTCTTCTTAGAAATGATACCTGGACGTCACCCTTCCATCCCCCGGCAAACCTGCTCTTACTCCTGGATTCATGGCTTTGGGTAGAGCCACTACTGTTTACTCAGTTGGCCAAGCTGAAAACCGTGGGGCTTATTCTTTATTCTTTGTTTCTTCCTTGTTCCCACCTCCTCACACCCCATCAGCTGCCAAGTCTCGTCGACTTGGCCTCCCACATAACTGCTTTGAGTCTGTTTTCTCTTTTCCAAGTCTGGCAGAGAGTCTGACTCCTGGGCAGGGCTTACCAGGCCCTTCACCCTGGTCCTCCCCTGCCTGCCATCCTCAGCCCCTCCCTCCCCACCCACCCCTGCTCCAGCCACAAATCCATTCCTCTGAGGTCTCTGGCTTCTCGGTCGTGAGTGGTGTGCCCCGCCTTCCTTCCCTGGGACGTTTGGAAACACGCAGGGTGTTGAGTTAGTCATCAGAACAACCGGGGGTTGTCACCAGCGGTTAGGGGGTGAGGTCGGAGATGGCAAGTAGCCTGCCAGGCATGGGACAGCCTCTGAGGTGGGGACCTGGCCTGCCCAGAGCTTGCAGGTAGCCACCACGCTGAGACACAGAATGGTGCCATGTCCTGCCTTGGTCCTTTGTCCGGCCTTTCCCTTGGCCCGAGATGCTCCTCCTCGCCCTCGGCCTGGGAACTCCTGCCTGTTCTTTGAGTCCTGGTTTCATGATGTCACCCACTCCCTGAAGCCGCCTGTGCCCCTTTGACAGCGACATCAATCCGTTTGCACACCTCGTTCCAGGGTGCTTGGGCCTCCAGTGCAGCACTCTTTGGAGGGTGTCTTTTGCTTTGTGCTCCCGGCGCCTCGCCCAGGGCCGGCAGGGGAGGCGGGCAGAGCGGCGGCGGAGAAGGAAACCTCTGCTTCGCAGGTGTGCGGTTCTTGGGTTGGGCTTTACTTATTACACGTGAATTTTGTCTTCTTCCTCCACCGCCTCTTTTTTTCTTTTTTCTTTTCCCCTTTCTCAGTTGCAGCCTTTCTCACTCCGGCACGCGCTCGCTCGCTACTACGGGCTGGCTCTCTTCCACGCTCGCAGTCATCCCTGGTTCCTCGAGGCATCTGAGAGCTGAAATAGATCTTGGCCATCCTGGCTCCCGAGGTGTGATCGCAGTAGTTACAGCTCCTGTTTCCAAGGCGACAACAGCCTTCTGGTGAGGAGCCGGGTGCTTTTCTGAGGGGATCTCCATTAGGAGAGTGGAGTGTTAGGGATTGTATCTCCATATTCAAACTTTCCCCGCTTTATTGCTTATCAAAGGCCAGTTTTCATGAGACGAGGGCAGGGATAAAATATTACTGGGCTCTGGCGATTTGGGGACTTTTGATTGACGCACGCTACACACGTAGGAGAGAGCACAGATAATAAGCATGTATCTTTGTGAACACAGTCTTGTAAATAGTACGAGGCCAGCACCCCAACATTTAATGTTTTTTTTTTTTTTGTGGAAATCTTGAATATTTTTTCCTAATGTGCATTTTGTATTTCTTATTTTTTTGTTTATTTTTAAACAAATTTTATTTGAGAGAGAGTGTGAGAGAGAGAGAGATCATGAGCAGGGGGGAAGGGTAGAGGGAGAAACAGGCTTCCTGCTGAGCAGACAGCCCGATGCGGGGCTCGACCCCAGGCCCCTGGGATCATGACCTGAGCCAAAGGCAGATGCCCAACTGACTGAGCCACCCAGGTGCCCTGCATTTTTGTATTTTAACTAAGAATCACATTTCTTTCCCAAACCGATCTTAGTCTAAGATCTGTCATACAGACGTTTCCTCTCATGCACTCTCCCCACACTTTTTTTAGGGAGGGGGCGGGGCACAGAGAAAGAGAGAGAGAGAATCTTTTTTTTTTTTTTTTTTTTTAAAGATTTTATTTATTTATTTGACAGAGAGATTACAAGTAGGCAGAGAGAGAGAGAGGAGGAAGCAGGCTCCCCGCTGAGCAGAGAGCCCGATGCGGGACTCGATCCCAGGACCCTGAGATCATGACCTGAGCCGAAGGCAGCGGCTTAACCCACTGAGCCACCCAGGCGCCTGAGAGAGAGAATCTTAAGCAGTCTCCACACCTAGCACGGAGCCCAATGTGGGGCTCGATCTCACAACCCTGAGATCGTGACCTGAGCTGAAAGTAAGGGTTGGATGCTTAACCAACTGAGCCACCCAGGCGCCCCAAGACAAATTTTCATGGCGTGTATGCTACAGCCTGGCGTAGAAGGGCTTCATAGGTGGTCCCCAGAGCCTCTGGCTTATTGTCTATAACTACCGTCTGGAGAACCGTGTTATTTCAGGGAATAAATGCCTTGACCACACGGTAATGCACATAGAAAAGTGTTTGAGAGACATAGATAGCCTCCTCCAGCCAGTCAGTTGTCTCTTTGGTGAGCCTTGGGTTTTTCCTGCCTCTGCACCCACGCAGTGGCAATGTCGTCTCCTTGGCCAGCTATTTGGGCATTTCAGACACAGAGGCCACTTTGCTCTTTGGCCATGGAGAAGGTAATTCCCCTGGGCCATGGAGAAGGGGGCAGTTGGCAGCCCTGTGCCCCTCTTTTCCTGTCATAATCTGCTGGGTTCCTCAGCCTTACCACAACCTGAGAGGGCTGACACCCACCTGGAGGTCCTCTACTATTTTGGCTTTGAGGATTTAAGGGGCTCCCTTAATGCTAGGATTCTGTGGAACGTCAACTCTAGTTCTGCCTTCGTGTTCCATGTCAGAAAACTGAACTTTGGTGTTTGTTCCCAGGTTATAATTCCTATCTTGTGCCTAATTCTGTTGACTCTTCTCAGTTCCTCCCTTGGTGACTTTCCCCAGCTCCTCTGGAATGACTTCCTCCCTCAGAATCCCAGTGCTGGGAGCAAGGTTTCCACTCCCTGCAGACTTCCCTATACTCCTGGAGTTTTGTTGTAGATATCCCTACTCTGCTCCTAGAATAGCTGCTCACTTCGGTCACCACCAGTTGTCTGGGTCTGTGATTTCCAGATACCCTGCCTAATGGAACAATCACCTGTTAGCCCCTGGAGATGCCCCACTGAAATAGCGTGAGTTCACTTAGTGCCCCCCTATTTGGAACTTGGCTGTCTGGCCCGTTATCTGTCCAGAACTAGGTAGAGAATCAGGAAGCAGTCTGAAAAACAGAGCTTGTAATCAGCCAATCTTAGATGTTACAAGGTCTAAGGCTTATATTCTTTACTCCAGGGAGAAGGCCTTAGGCCCCCACCTAGATCTTTGTACTCCTACTTTGGACAGACTGCTGTAAGTTGTGATTCTCTGGCTTTTAAGTGCACAATAAATTAGAAACAGTCAGTTATAGGCTATTTATAACAGGGAGGAATGATGACCCAGCAGAAAGAGAAGGGTGGGAAAATTGGTAAAAGCATGAAAGAGCTGAAAAATTACATAAAATATTTTAGGGTGATTTAGTATTTTAAAGCGAACTAAGAGCATCTTTGAAATATAGGATATATAGGGGTGCCTGGGTGGCTCAGTCAGTTAAGCGTCTGCCTTCAGCTATGGTCATGATCTTAGGGTCCTGGGATCGAGTCCTGCTTCTCCCTCTGCCTGCTGCTCCCCCTGCTTGTGTTCTCTCTCTCTGTCAAATAAGTAAATAGATAAAATCTTAAATAAATAAAAAAAAAAAGGGATATATAGAGTGTGGTACCCTTTGCTATTGGCAAAATATGCTGGTATAATCCTTATAATCTCAAGAAGCTAAGAAAGGGTGCTACTATATGCTTTAAGAAAATTTCCACCTGAAATGGCTAGATAAGAAGCATTCCCACATTTATAAGGGCTAAATATCTAGTCTTTCAGCCATCTAATATTTAGTGAGCACCTATTATGTGTCAGTCATTGTTCTAGGTGCTGAAGCTACATCACAAAGCAAAATACAAAATTCCTGCCCTCTTGGAAATTCATCTAGAAGACTAGGCTATCCAGAGCAAGTAATTCTCCATGACCTGAGAGATCAATCCTTTTTTTCTTTATTATTTTTAATACTTACATAGGGAGGGTATTTTCTTTTTTAATGTTGTGAATAGATTCAATGAAAGAGGTTATCTCTAATACTTTCAAAATTGCCTCTGTGGATGTCCTGTACCACGCTGAAAGTCTCTTGAACTTGACTTACCCAGTTATTTCATTTTTTATCACAGTAGGAGGCAGGATGTGTGGCTTGTGTTTTTGCAGGCGGGGAAAGGGTAGAATGGAGAGGGGTAAAGACTTGCCCGAGGCTGGGGGATAGGGTTGGGGACGCTCTTCCATTCCCAGAGTGGAGAATTTACCACTCCCAAGTTCCAGTCTCTGGGTGGGGACCATCCTTCAGTTTGTATAAAGAAAAAGGGAAGAAAAAGTCCACATTTTAAGTATGAAAGATGAAGAACAAAACAGAGTGATTTATTTGTGTAATCAGTCCTGAAGGCATTCCTCACCCATGGCTTCTGGGTCAGATAGCAGACTCAAGACTTGCTTGTCTATTAGTGGCCTAACCAGCTCTCTTCAGGATGTAATTTCAACTGTAATTTTCTTTGCTTCCCCCTCCCCTTGGCATGCTTACAGAAAGCTCTTAGCCATTCTTTGAGGCTTTCTAAATTGTCAAAATTGAAACAGTGCCTGTGGCTTTTATTTTGGTCCCTAATCAGAAAGGACTGAAAACTGGGTGGTGTTTGGTGGAGTGCTCCTCAGATGGTCACCTCCGGTTGGTCCCCTGAAGGACCAAGTTCATCCTGGCCAGGCAGCCGCCGCCCCTCACATGGGTCCCACTCTTCTGCGCAGCGACTTTGCTGTCAGCGCACAAAGCATTTGACTTATTTGTTACTGAAGGTGATTTCCGTACAGGGATGTTATGTTTCCATATGCTTTGCATTCGAGGCTGATTTTTAATGACCTCAAACCAAATCTGCTTTAAATGTTAGCCCTTGGAAGATGTGATAAAATACATTTTCTCCCGGAGTTCAATCTTGAAGACAGAGATGGCTGGGGCAGAACGTTTAGGTTATGCTGTTAATAAAGCCAAAGGGTGGAAATGTTATCAAGACCTTTTCTTTGTCACCTCTTTTCAAGATCGTGGAATTATGGGCTCCGTCAAGTGTTAAAGGAAAGTGGCACCCATTGGTCTGCGGCATCCTCACGGCAGCGTTGAATATGCTCATACCCGGTCTCAATTAGGGCACTTTTTCCGCACGTGAGGAATGTACATGCAGGAGTTAAATCGCGAAACAAAACACTCAGTCAGTTTTCATTAGACAAAGCAGAGGCAGCAAAGAAGAGAGGGAGCCAGGGAGAGACCCCAGACTTTTATCTTAAAAAAGCTTTACTTAAGGACGTGCATTAGTGTTTCTGTGACTAATGTAAGGAGAGAGTACCGGCGTGTGGAACGGGTTAATGGTGTGTTTACTCTTATTTGGGGTTTTGGCTAGAGCGAGGCTCAGGCTGACATGGGCCAGAGCTGCTCGATGAGGACTCTGCTCTGTGGGAGGCTCACTGGGTCTTCTCAATGTTTTTGGCTCCTGACTCTTTCACCATTTTTGTCATCCGGCCAAACATCATTTTCCTTCTGTAAGTGGTAATGACTATTAAAAAAGTGAGGTTTCATGTCTTCTAAAGCAGATGTCCCTGCTAAAAAGACTTTCTTTTTTAGCAGGGACACCTGGGTGGCTCCTTTGGTTAAGCCTCTGAGTTTGGCTCAGGTCATGATCCCACGGTCCTGGGATCCAGCCCTGGGTGGCACACGGCACTCAGCAGGGAGTGTGCTTCCCCCTCTCCTCCTGTCCCTACCCCCACTTGTGCTGTCTCTGTCTTTCTCTCAAACAAATAAATAAAATATAAATAAATAAATAAATGAGTATATATTCTTTTTTAAAGAGCAGTTGTAGGTTCACAGCAAAAATTGAGAGAGAGGTAGAGATTTTCCATGCGATCCCTGTCCCTGCATGGGCACAGCCTCCCCTGTTATCAGCATCCCCAATGTCCCCGGTATAGTCCTACGTTTGTTACCATTGATGAATCCGCCCTGATACATTATTATTATTTTTTTGAAGTTTTATTTATTTAATCTCTCTACCTAACATGGGATTTGAACTCCTGACCCTGAGATCAGGAGTTGCATGCTCTCCTGACTGAGCCAGCCAAGTGTCCCCCCATTGGTACATTATAATGTAGTTTTTTTTTTTTAATTTTTAAATTTTTTATAAACATGTATTTTTATCCCCAGGGGTACAGGTCTGTGAATCACCACTCACCAAAGCACATACCCTCCCCAATGTCCATAACCCCACTCCCCTTCTCCCAACCCCCCTCCCCCCAGCAACCCTCAGTTTGTTTTGTGAGATTAAGAGTCACTTATGGTTTGTCTCCCTCCCAATCCCATCTTGTTTCATTGATTCCTCTCCTACCCACTTAAGCCCCCATGTTGCATCACCACTTCATCATATCAGGGAGATCATATGATAGTTGTCTTTCTCTGCTTGACTTATTTCGCTAAGCATGATACGCTCTAGTTCCATCCATGTTGTCGCAAATGGCAAGATTTCATTTCTTTTGATGGCTGCATAATGTAGTTTTTATAAAAAAGAATCTGTGAACTCTGACCTGGCGACTTAATCCTAAATACTTTGTCCAATTACCTGTAGTTATGGATTTTGGTTTCCTGAGCTATAAAGATGTGATTTTTCTCTTCACCCTCAGGGTCTGTGAAAGGTTAAGACAAGGTTCCCATTTTATAGATGATGTGAACTTTTCCACTGCCCAGATACGTCCTGCCTTTTGACGGAGGCACAGGGAGGGCAAGGTGAGATCTTTGCTGGATGAGACGGATGCTCGGCCTGCAGACAAGACTTGATTCTGTGAGATCCCTAGCTGAAGGGTAGGAAAGGCACTTCTTATTTTGGGTTACTTATTGTACCTCTTGACTTGGGGGATTGTGAAAAATTGATACTGATAACACAAGAAGATTGGTTTTAACATCAAACACTGACAATGGATGCAAAAAACACGGTGGCAAATTTCCTTCAAGAAATCCAGGGCGCTTTCTGTTTAAGGAAGAGATATCAAAAGATAGTTGTTGGAGTGCTTCAAGACATGTACTAGTTAGGATTCTGGTCGGGTCAAAACAACAACACAGAAGTTTATTTTATTCTCATCTATACCCGTCTGAGCAGAAGCAGACCAAGACTGAGAAGATGGCTCCGTGATGCTGGGGATAAAGTTTCGTTCTCCCTTTTTACTACGCCGTCGCTACCACACATCTTCCATCTTCCAGTTAAGATGGTTGCTCCACTTTCTGTCACTGTGGCAAAAGGGAGTTAGTAGAAAGGGGAAGGCAGCTTCCTTTCCTTTTGAAAGCATGACCTAGAAGTTGCAAATGTCATGTGGCTCATATCCATTGCCCAGAATCAGTCACATGACAACTTACCCACAGGGGAAGCTGGGAAGTGTAGTCTTTAGGTAGGCAGCCATGTGCCCAGCCAAGCCTTCTATTTCCATCGAGGGAATGGGCATTGGGGAGTAAACTGGGAGCCTCTGCCACACAAGAATAGTAGCAGGAGTATTTCCTCACTGTTGCTCTATCACTATGGCTTCTGGGAAAATTCAGACTTGACACTAGTAAAGAGGCATAGTTGTAATTCACAAGCAGCACGAGAGCATATCATGCAGTGGATATGTGTTACCTTGTGTGTTGCTCAGATGCCGTGTAAGGGAAGTTCATTTTAAATGTATTGTCATTTTCAGATAAAAGTGATTGTACACTCTTCTAGATATTCTTTTGTGGGAAGAAGGGGCCCATTTTGGTAAGTTGGAATGTTCATGTAGGATCTCTATAAGCCCAAGTCCATATGTGTGGAAAGTTGAAAAGGCTTCAGAAATGGCAGCCTCCAGGGAGTAGGTCAAAATATGTCATTCTGGATGGGAATTTGACCCTCGAGTTGTCAGTGCTTGGTAATTAGGGTTGACTTTATGATGTTGATTCTAGGAATGGAGCCAAATGTTACAAACTCATTTAGAACTACTCCCACCCCCTGTGAGTAACTGTATTAATAAGTAATTTTAGGGTCTGTGTTCTAAAATAATTTTATTAAAATAGAGCAGTGTCTCTTGTGTCTCTCCAAGGAGATAGTGCCAGAAAGCTCTGCCATTTATTCTTTCTGACTACTTCCCGTCTGGATTTTGTTTACTGCTCTTTTCCCAGAGCACTCCATCAGAGGGAACTACTGTATGGCCAGGAAGCTTTGTTTGTATCAAAGTATGTGATTATCTTGTACTGGTTGGTAGGAAGTGAGCTGCCACTGATACTCAGATTCTTGTTATAAAGCCTAGAGCCCACCAAACATTTTGGTTGAGGCATCTAATTGTAGTGTGCTTGCATTTTGCCCTAAGTTTTTCTCTTATTCCATCAAACATGGCAAAAGCAATTCTGACCTTTGAGCCTTTTCAGATCCTCTTTTCCTCAAATGGTGCACTAGACCTGCAGGCGCTCTCTTCTGGCCTCTCTGAGGAGTCAGGAGTTCCTGTCTCTCATTCAGTATGAGGCAGTATTTTTGTTCGTTTAGTGGTATCTCCAGTATTGTTCTGGTTCTTTGTTTGGCAGTGAAAAGTCTTGGAATCCCTAGGGTGCCTTGTTGTCACTCACCCTGAAACTTTCTTCAGGAAACTCAACAGTACTGATGGCTATGAAGGAAGAGACAGGTGTTGCCTGTCATCAAAGCTTTACCTTTGGCATGGAGACTTAGAGTGAAAGTTTTTAGAAAAGATTGTCTTTGGTTGTTGCTGTTGTTGTTTTTATCAAGAAATCCGTGTTTGGATTTCCCTTTAAAAAATTGTTTGGTTCAAGTCTTTGCTTCCAGAAAAGGTGTCATGACCATTTTTGAGATGAGGCCACTGAGATGAGCATTTTTGCTCAAGGTCAAATAAGGCAGGATAGGACAGCCTCTTCTCTTTATTGTACCACATTATTCGTAATGAATTATAGCAAGTGACCCTCTGTTTATAGATGAGCAAAGGGTAGTTACAAATCCCAGGAGATACTTCAAGATCGTAGATAAATTAAGAACCCAGAGAAGCCAGGCTTCACCTATGGTGAGTCTTTCCTCATGACATTGAGGAGTCTCAGAGCACCAAGGTCAAATCCTAGCACAAAGGGGCTTGCCGCATATGCTTGTAACCTGTTGAATTAATAACTATGAATTGGAGGATAGTTTAGCAAAGAAAAAGGAAAAGATTTGAAAGTGGAATTTTCTCAGGGAGCCTAAGGAGGATTGGATTAGCTTAGATGGAGAAGGTGAAGAGAGATTATTTATAGGAGTTTAGAAATTTATGGTGGAAATCAGGATTTAGACATAACCCACTAAGCCATTCAGGAAATTTGAACACAAATATCTACATCAAAGTAACAAAACCAAAGTGCATATAGTGATACAGTCAATATATCAGGAAATAAATAAACCTGGGGAAGAGGAATATCCTATCCTAAAGTTAAATATCTGTTTTCAGGCTCAAGTTAAAAAAAAAAAAATGCTGTTTAAGATCCTTACTGGAGACGACATCATGTATCTATTTGAAGATTAAAAATGCTATATGTTAATTAACTGAATGTAAATTAAATTAAATTAAATTAAAAAATAACAACAACAACAACAACAACAACAAAGACCTATGTATTTCAGAAAGTGGCCAAGAGAAGAAGCAGGTGTAAGGGTCCACTATACATAAGGGAAGTCATGAATCTTGACTAAGCAAGTCCCTCCAATGAAACTGGAGCCAGACACGAGACCCGAGGCCCAGGGTTTCATGAATCCCCAATAAATAGTAAGCTGTGCCGTGAGTGGCTTCAACCTCCTCACAGATCACAGATTAAAGACAGTCTGTCCAAAGGAAGGAAGGAAGAAAAAAACTAGATTCATGCCTGGATGCCTCAGGAGGTAAGAAAAGAGAGAACTCAGTAGATTCTCCAAACTTCTAAAAGCAGCAACCCAGCTTTATGACAACAGAGGATTAGACAGAAATACGCATTCAGCCCCTAAGAAGAAAGCACATTGTTGGCCCAGGTTTGGGGTTTAACATGCAGGTAGCTGAGTTCGAGCAGATTCCAGGACTCCTTGGAGGTGGCTACCCTAACCATGGCTTTTCTTTAAGTCAAAGTGATTAGGTCCTTTTAGGTCATTTTGCAAAGGAAGTCAGCCGGCTAGATGTGAGTACCACGTAAACCCACCTAGGAAAGCTGGATATTTGCCTATTCAGTATGGTTTGACAATAGTGATAAGAAGGATTCTTAAAAAAAACAAATTAAAGGCACACAGAGATTTTTTTTTCTTACTTGATAAAACTTAGAATCAACACACTCGTCTGCTTTTTTACTAATTATTATAAATTTTTGGGAACAGTCAAGATTTCCTTCAGTTCCATTTCCCATCTCTTTTTTTGAGTACCTTAAAATATTATTTTTGGCACAAATCTTTTTTTATTGTGGTAAAATATACTTACATAAAACTTGCCATTTTATGCAAGATGGTGCAGCCACTCTGGAAAACAGTATGGAGATTCCTCAAAAAGTTGAAAGTAGAGCTACCCTATGACCCAGCAATTGCACTACTGGGTGTTTACCCTAAAGATACAAATGTAGTGATCCAAAGGGGCACATGCATCCGAATGTTTATAGCAGCAATGTCCACAATAGCCAAACTGTGGAGAGAGCCTAGATGTCCATCAACAGATGAATGGATAAAGAAGATGTGGTATATATACACAATGGAAGACTATGCAGCCATCAAAAGCAATGAAATCTTGCTATTTGCAAAGATGTGGATGGAACTAGAGGGTATTATGCTAAGTGAAATAAGTCAATCAGAGAAAGACAATTATCATATGATCTCACTGATATGAGGAGTTTGAGAAAGAAGACAGAGGATCATAGGGAAAGAGAGGGAAAAATGAAACAAGATGAAACCAGAGAGGAAGATAAACCATAAGAGACTCTTAATCTCAGGAAACAAACTGAGGGTTGCTGGTGAGGGGAGCGGTGGGAAGGATGGGGCGGCGGGTGACGGACATTGGGGAGGGCATGTGCTATGGTGAGTGCTGTGAATTATGTAAGACTGATGATTCACAGACCCGCACCCCTGAAACAAACAATACATTATATGTTAATAAAAAAATTTTAAGACAAAAAAAAAAATGTTTTAAAGGCACAGGGTCAAAGACACGTAATAGAAAGGCAGGAATCTTTCTTACAATGGCCCCTGACATTTGGGGGTCTAGCCCTGACTGTTTTCAAGTTCACACATCTAGTGATTCAGAAGCCAGCCTGGTTTGTTGTTGGACATGTGCTAGAAACTCATTCTGCCTCTGAAATGTCTCCGTTTTTACATTTCTTTCCCCATTTGTCTTATTTGCTGCCTTCCAGAGCAGTAAGTGAAAATGGTGTTGAGTTCAGCGATGTAACATCTTAGCTTTGAAAATGGGTTCAAATTATAGGCTATCCATACATTTTCCTTCAAAGCTCACATACAAAAGACAGCTTCCATAAAAAAATAAAAATTCAGAATTTTATATGAATCCCCTCATTTTTCTAGATTTAGATCAGATGGATCAAGATTCCTTTTTACTGATAAACTGCACTTACAATTACCCTTTTAAAAGATCTCGTGCTATGTGTAGCACAGATGCATGATCGAACATGTCCTTCTGTGGTGGAAATCCTTACTTTAAGTGCAGAGACCCACACTGGCTTCCATGATGTGACTAGACGTGCATTGGTGGTACCCTTTGCCAGCCTTCCAGCATGAATTTCTCTGGCTTTTTTGTCCTGGTCGATGTGGCGTTGCCCGTGGTGGGGCAGCCACCTGGGATGACTCGGAGGGCTGACAGCCTCCCTCCCGACGGGCAGCGGTGACAACAGCGAAGCGTGTGACAACCTGAGGAAAAGGGAGTTCATGGTACTATTGAAGATGGGTGGTGGGGGG